>NC_136469.1:34574755-35174755 GCF_902686455.1 Sciurus vulgaris | reverse complement strand
TAACAGGAATCAGCGTGCACATCATTTTATTACCAGAAATATCTGAAGTATTTGCAGTTTACACTAACTGAAGAAAAATGTTTGGATTTATATTATGCAGTATGCTTATCCTTCATTTATTCCTAAAGCAATATGCTTGCTATACATATAGACATCATTATTAGAGCACAGACATTACAGGATCATGCTGCCATTCAAAAGTAAGTTGCCACATTTTATTACAATCAAATGGCATCCAAAATGCAATATATTGCTATGAAAATGCAAAAGTTTTCACATATCAGCATGTATGAATTGGGTTTGTCACAATGAAGTGGGATTTTACTTGATAGAAATGAAATAATTTATCATAAATATATAGACCAATATATAACATTGAAGAACAAGAAGCAGAAAGGAAATAGTGCTCTTGCATATAGGTCAATTCGCTTTGCTGCTGTTGGAATAACAGGTTTGGCAGGGGGAGGCTTCTTATTGTTCTTTGCCTGAGATTTCCCAAGTCCATTGTTGACTTCAATGGGTTTTCCATAGCAGTCATAATTGGATAATTCAAAATCTCTTGGTAAGCTTCCAACAATGCTGAAGTCATTAGATCTCAGGTCAGACTTAGAAGTACAAACCTTTTTGCATCTGGTCTCACCAACCTGAGGATAAAAATTAAGGACAAAATGTATTTAGATGGTACATCTAAAACTTTCTACTTATAAAACACATCTCTTCAAAAGGACATTTTTAAAAATTGCTAGTTTCCACAGAAGGTGTTTATTTTCACCACAAAGGACCAACAGAGATAATAAACAACTGATTAAACTATCAGATTGTGTTAACATTTAGGGCTTTGAAACGTTGCCTAAATAACAAAACTGTATCATGCGATAAAAGTTGGATTGGTTATTTTACACTAAGGAATAAAAGCACAAATCAACATTGATTTTAGGCTTGTGAGAGTTTTCTCAGCTTGAAGACCAAGAAATAAAAATTCATCGTTGGCCCAAGATATAACCATGATACAGATAATATTACTATAATGCATGGGTGACAGAAATCTACTTCTAATCATTAATTTCCCTGCTGTTCCTATTTCCAAATAGGGTTTTTACAAATAACAAGCATTTATCCCTTCAATGAGAAAGACTGAAACTCTAAACCACATGTACAAATAAGAACCAAAAGAATCACAATTACAAAGCAAAGACTTGCTAGTGGGGAATATTCACAACTTATTTGTTGAAGTTGTATGAAATCACCAGACAGAAAATACAAAGAAATTATGTACACTTCACCCAGATGATTCAGTACAGAGATAATTCAATTAATAATTTTAAATTATTAATTTAAAATCAATTCCTTATAAAAATAATTCTTTCTCACTGAACTCTGTCTAGCAATTAGAAATATGCTTAGAAAAATTAAAGGTATAGTTTAACCCCCAATGCACTATTATAGCACAAAAGGCCATGGAGAGGTCACCTAATGTCTCAATTGCTTAATTTTTTTCTCTGTTCTTACAATTAAGTTTTGTGATTTGCCTTTGGAATCTTCATTTTTGACATTTAGTAAATTCTTACTGAGAAAGGAACTCATCTTATTGTCTAATGATTTCTGTTACAGTGACTCTAGATTTTGCATTCTTAGGATAATTAATATATTGAAACATTCTGTATATTCCATTTACCTTTACTAGATTATAGCTGGGTTAAAATATATATGCCTAATATAATAAATAAAACAAAACAAATTTTATTCATCAGTATTAATTTAGGTATCAGAAAACTATCTTTTATTTGAACAAATACTGACATACATTTCCTTAGCAAGTGCCAGATGGCAGTGTTCAGAGATAGACAGCAAAAAATAATTCAGACATGCTGACTAAAAAAACCAGCAAGTTCATAAGAATTTATGCCTCTTATCAAATAGTAACACTGTACTCATTAATTGACCTTGGATATGCTAAGTACTCTGAATTGACTTTTATGTTTATATGATCATTGTATGTATGACCAAAGCATCATATTGTACCACATAAATATGTACAAATATTATACATCAATAAAATAGTCAAAATAAAAAATAAAAGATCAAATTACAAAATAGTGCTCATTTTTTAAAAAGTACATACACGTATATATATGCACTCCTATCATTATACATTTAGTTTATTTTTAAATTTTTCCAATTATGAACATTTATTATATTATTTTTTAAGTTAGTAAACAAGTGTCAGCTTCATTATTAAATACTTTATATCACATCTATATATTGGGTAAGTATGTATTGAAAGTGTTTATATGAATAAAATTGTAGAAGCATGCACAAAATAGGTTGATAAGCAGGAATGACAATTAGGGAGTTAAAATTTCACCTTTGGAACTTCAAATACTTTCAGAAAAAAAAAAAGATGTGAATCACCAATACATTGAAATACTTGGAGATTCTGCGAATCTCATTCTTACTTTCTCCCTTTAGAATTCTGGATATCAAAGGCTTTAGTTGCACTAACTCTGCTTCAGAATCCAGTTTGCAAAACTAAGGAGTACTTTAGCTTCTGCACTAGACTTCAAAAGCATAATTCCTTATCACTTAATTTTTACTTTTGCACAAACAAGAACAATTGGATTTAGTGTAGAAATGTACTTACTATTACTCAGATTTTTTTAAAACAGTTTAAGATGTGATTTTGGTGCCTGTAAATAGCTAAACATGTTACCAAATTTATATGATTATGACCTATGTCACACATGAATATTTCAAATTTTCTAATCTTTTTTGTTTATACAACCATATTCTTCGATTCTGCAACATTTTAATAAATATGTTTCTTTTACTACACAGTTTATTATTTGGCAATAGAATGCTATGTTTAGTCAGAGAGATTACTTAAATATAATAGACATGAAACTAAAGAATAACTTCTTCAAGGCTAAAATAATGTACAAAAGCAGTCTAAAAAGCTTCAAGTTGGTTATATTAAGATTTTACCATTTTAATTCATTGAAACCATGCTCAGAGATATATTGGAGAATTCTTATATTCAAAATGAGTGGAGTGCATGCGTGTGTATGTGCATACACACCAGTGGGAAAAAAAATTTAATGATGTGATACAACTGAATAAGAAGTAAGATTAGTTTCCCAACTGGGAAAGGTCTTTGAGGTTTTAAATAAGTCATGATTCATTAACTAGTTGTCTGCTCTCTTGTTCCATTCACTGGAGAATGCACACACACAAAAAGTACTTCCTTTTTTAGTTGATAATCTTTAGATTTTAGTAGCATATCAAATATATACATGAAAGTACAAAAGAGCTTGTAATATGAATACCATTTTCAACAGTTATCATAAGCAAAGGAAAGAAATAAACTTTAAAATAATAACCCACTTAACACACATGCCTAAAAATAATGTGGTTGTGTTATTCTACAATTTATAATTTTTCAATTCTTCCTTATTATGAATACGTGTCTCATTTACTTTCATCATACAAATTTATGTCACTTCTGAAAATTACTGGCAACAAAATTACCAGTAACAAAACAATAAAGAAGTTGTCAATAATAAAAAAAGTTAAAAAGATTTACACATATAAAACATTCCTAATTCTTCAAACTTTAGCCTCTAAAACTTTTTCTGTGGTCCTTTTAAGCTTCCACTGACATGCATTTAAAGGCAAATGATCTAGTGATCTGAACACTTAGTCATGATTTCATGGTGATAAGGTTTCTACTACAGAAGATAAAATATGTTCAGGGGAAATAATTTGTATCTATCAAGCTCTAATCAATCCTTATTCAAAACCAAATATCATTATCATAATAATGATACTATCTCACTCATGGGCAAACAACAGCTTTTATTAGTTAATTTACTCAAAACTATGAGCATGGGTATTATTTGCATTTTATTCATAAACAACTCAGAAAAGGTGCTGGGGACAGGAGGTCCTCAACTGCTTTTGTCGAATAAAAAGAGAAATGTGAGTGAACTATCAAATGAGTGACCCAAATACTAAAATGGTTGAGAAAGTATCAGTGTTAAGATTATAAAATATCTAGACAATTATGTACATATAATGATAAATTTTTTTGTATGCAGGTCACAAATTTCATACTAGCAATCTGACTAATATTGTTTATCTTTTATACTTTTAAAAGTCATTCTTTTCTTGAGAAAGCACAATATTATTTTGAAAATGAGCTACCAAAAGCTTGCTATGGTGAAAATTTCATTATACTTCCATTAATTAGTATTGTTATTCCACATAAAAATAAATGACATAGCACCTGATTGAAATTACTTGGCAAAAGTCTATGTTTAGAAAAGTAAAATACATTGAAACAAATGAAGTTTGAATCCAAAACCATAATTATATTTTTCATAGGAAAACCACTGGCATGAAAGAAAATATAAAAATAGAACTTAAAAGTTGTTTCCATTATTATGCTTTCTTTCATGCATCTAATATGTAACAATCTTATGAATTAATCAAGTTACAGATTTGATATAGATCTGATGTGTACATTAATGTTTATTTATTTTTAGACTTGTTATTTTGAAGCCTGTATCAAAATAAAAATATTACCTGGGTATAATATTTATTTTGGAAAGTTTATTTTCTCTGATAGAGACTAAGAATGATTTACATTTATTTCCAGAGATTAAAATTTCTGGTTAATTCCTACACTCTGTAAGCATCTCTCTATGATTTTTTAGCAAAAAGTCATAGCAGTTTCAGAATCCAGAGAAGCTGTGTTTCTATTAGAAGTTAAAAACATAATTAAAATATAGAAGTTCTTAAATGTGTTGAACTATTATTCACTGGGTTATTATTCTAATGCTTGAAAGATAAATTTAATATAACATAACTGAGTCTTATATTTCAGGGATTCTCTTATCCTTCATATTCATGTTCATAAATAACCTTAATATGCTCTACAATGCTCTAAAAAGTTGATTCTAATTAGTCTCCTTCCATCAATATTCTACTTGGCAGAATACATTAAGATGTGAAGGTCATCCATACATGGTACTCTGTTACTAATTTCTGTGGTTATTAAGACCCCATAACATACTAGGGGATGGAACTGATTGTGGCATTGCTGGGGGAAAAAAGTATCTATTCTGTGGAATAGCCTTACCTTCTTCTGTACTACATCTCAGCCAGAACTCAAGGTACAGGGATTGGTGGGATGAAAACTTGAGGAATTCCCACCTCTATATAGTAGCAACAGGTCCCCTCTTCCTGTGCAGTATCCATAGAGACCATGTAGAAGACATGGCCTTCTACCTCCACCCAGCAGTAACGAGGTACTTCTTCTCTTTCACACTGTGGTGAGATCACAGTAGGGTAACCATGCAGTCAGAAAGGCACCCCTCTGCTGTGTTAGTAGAGACCACATGGGGAACTCTCCATCCTACTCACTAGTAACAAGACCAGTCTTACTGAGTGAGGAACCTGGACTTTCACTGGAAAGTAATGAGATGGTTCCCTTCCCTTTCCTGGAAGGACAGAGTTAGAAGAAGCCAGCCAAAATAGGTTTAAACAAGATTCAATATTTCATAATGTGAAAGTGTCCAGTTTACAACTGAAAATCATCATTATACCAAGACCCGGAGAAAATCACAAACTGAATGGAAAAAATTCAGCAGATGTCAAATTCAGGATGTCAAACATGCAAAATCTGAGAAAGATATCAGGGTACCCATGATAACTATGCTACAGTGAGCTATCACATTATGCTTGGAAAAAAAATGAAATAAATAGAATGCCTCAGTAAAGAAATACAAATTGTAAGCAGAAATCATGTATACATATACACATACCAAATGATAAATTTTAGTACTGAAAAATACAAAACTAAATCATAAAGCTCATGAATGGTATCAACAGGAAAATGGAGGGGCAGAGGAAAGAATCAGTGAACTGAGGTGTAACAGAAGAGATTATCCCATCTCAAAAATAACAGAAGAAAATAGTCTGGGGAAAATGAACAGAGGCCAAGGATGTAAGACTATAACAATGGATCTAAAAGTTTTGTCTGTCAGAGTCTGAAAGAGAGGAGAAAGAGGACAAGTCTAAAAAAGTACTCAATGAAATAATAACAGGAAACTTTACACATTAGCAAGAGATACAAATCTACATTTTCAACAGGTTGAACAAATCCCAAAGAAGGTTAACCCAAAGAAAACCACAGAAACATAATTTAACTTGTGATCACTAAAGACCCCAAAAAATAAATAAATAAAATGAAATTCAAAGATAAATGACACTTTTCCTATAGGGAAAAAATAATTAGAATGTTACATTTTCATGAAAAGTCATGAAGTCAGAAGGAAGTGGCACAATACCAGTAAAGTACCTAATAGAAATGAAGTGTCACATCAGTCCCATTCCCAGAGAAAAAATCATCCAGGAATGAAGGAAAAACTAAGACTTTCTCAGATGAAAGAAAACAAGAGTTTTCACCAGTACAACAATCTAAAAAAACAAATGGATAAAGAAATTACTTAAATGAAAGAAAACAGTAAAACATCACCTTGGAACATCAGAATGAAAGAAAAATTAGTAAGAATACACAATAAGCTTTACTGCTTCTGAATTTTATAAATCATATTTGACAAGGATATAAAAATTATAACACTACTTAATGTGGTTCTAAATGTACATAGAAGAAATATTTATGGCAATTATAAAGAAGCAGATAAAAGGATATCAAAGAGGCATGATTTTGCACATCATACAAGTTAGTTAAAATGATGGTACTAGTAGACTGAGTTAAGTTATGTATCCATGATGTAGTATCTTGAACAACCACTAAAGAAGTTAGTGGAAGGAGACTATAGAATGTTCAAAATGAAATTCTAAAATTTGTTTAAGTAACCCACATGAAACAGGAAAGAGAAAATAGAGGAATGGAAACAGAGCAAACAGGAACTTAAAAAAGAAATGTAGGCTGAAATCCCAATATATCAATAATTACATTAAATATAAATGACATAAATAAACCAGTTAAAACAAAAGAGATTGGCAAAGCAAAAACCATAAACCAACTACAAGTTGTATACCAGAAACTCACTTGAAATATAATGATATAGACATGCTGGATGTAAAACTGTGGGAAAAGAGATATTAAAGACATGCCTTTGTTAAAGCCATGATAGCTTCATTTTAATGAAAGTTTTATCCTTACTCTTCATGAAGAGTATTAGGAAATCAAAAAGTTATACAACCTGAAGAAGCCTCCCCCAAAGTAGCAACTAAAGATTCGTAGAGGGACTGGACTTTAGGCTCAGAAAGCGAGTATAATGACTTAACAATAACAACAAAAAAAGGAGCCATAGAAAGCACCATAGTTCATTTGCTTTTCTATGTAAAAAATGTGTATGTAGCATACTTGTCTAGCATTTAAAGTAGGAGGAGTAGTGGTGGTCAGCAAACTTGCAGAGTAGTTTGGGGTCTGAACATAAGCAGAGCAGACAAGATTTTTAAGATTGGAGGACAGTGTGAAGTTAGTCTGCTAGTGGAATGATAATGGTCTCCTGGTTGACTAGTCTTCCCAACCAGAAGACATCAGGAAGGGGCACTGTGGAGTTGGGAGACAGCTAACCTTAATCAAAGAAGTTGCCTGTTGTTCCAGGACTCATCATTACTTGAATCTATAGGAAATGCCTACCATTCTTATATTAATGCCATGAACAAGTGGTAAAGTAAGGTTAAGGAATGAAATCCCATCCAATTCTCTAGTCACTAATGGTTGGGCTGCACAGATCCCTCACTAAGGGCACAGATTCCCTGTGGGCTAGACATTCAATATACAAATAACCTGCCTGATATAGTCTATAGGCATTTCTCTAACTCTATGGGGGACAGGTGGGTTACTTCAACAAGAGCATTGATTTCCCCGAGTCTCCTTACTGATGAAAGGTCAGTGTTGTCCTCTATCCTTTCACCACGGTCTATCAGATGAGAAACACAGGGAGCTTCATATTCTGGCAAGATCTCCCTGTTTAATTATAACCATGAGAAGTAAGTTGTATCATTAAATTCAGTGGGAAAGTTCTCAGACATTTTCAATTAAGTCACTGACTTTTTATTTTCTTAAGTAGTATTTGACCTAAGTGTTTTGAATCTTATCTAAAAAGCATATTTTCCAAAATGTATGTTGGGCTCAATTCCTTTTCATCTATGAGAAAAAAGTAAGTGAATGTGAATTCTGCCACATCTGTTCACAGAACAGAATCTCTCCTGACACTGCAGAGAGGATGGGGCAATCATGTCAATGGATATTGTCATTCTTACCTGCAATGTGCTAATATGAACAGGAGTCCCTGTGCCATTCACAGTATTCTTTTTAGCTGCATTTCCACCTTTTCCATCTGCTTGCTCGGCCTTAGCAATTCTGGCTTTCTCAGCTTCAACTCTTTTGGGGTTGTTCAACATCACCTGGACAACCGCATACTCCACCAGCGAAGCAAACCCAAAGAGGAGACAGGCAATGAGCCAAACATCAAGGGCCTTCACGTAAGATACTTTGGGAAGCTCAGCAGCAAGAGTGGTGCACTCAGAGGCCAAGCTCAGGACAGAGAAGATGCCTACAGAAACACACACAGAAATTAAAAGTTGCTTGTATCCCTAAAATAAATGATCTGCAGTCATTGATGATTTACTAAATTCCTTTCCTGTAACTTTCAATGGACCATAAGCAACTCATTGGGTCCTTCGACATCTTGAAGACTAGAAGAAATAATGGGTGGATGCTTTTATGTGAGAATTATTGATTATGGTTAGGGATATTTGTGAATACTTATCATCCTAAAAATAAGTAGATATTCAATGAAAACACAATTTGGTTCTGGTTTAAATACTGAAAATGTCTAAAACTATTCTGTAGAATATTCAAGGAACTCATAGAGCTCTCTGATTAGAGAGGATTATTTCATCTTTTGGTTTTGTTTCAGAGAGATTTCAGTTACAGAGGGAATTTACACTCATGAACAACCAAATCTGAACAAAACAGAACATACAAAGACATTTTCTGATAAGAATTATTTTTACGAAAAAAAATACAATAGAGAGGACAAAGAATATTCCTGATTGCTTTAGGAAAAAAAAAAAAAAACAGCAACAATAACAACAAATTGAGTCCAACTTTTCAACAAAAGGAATAGAATTCTGCTATATGCAATATTAACTATACATGAAAAGTTAATGTCAATTTAACTAAAGTAATTAAAACTCACATAATCACATTAATTGAAGTAACCATAAAATGCTGAAGAATTGCAAAAATGAGTCTCTTTCTGAACTTGCTACCCTCTCTCTAATTTTCCCTTTTCTCTTTCTCCCTTCCTTCATATTTCAGGAAAGTGGAGACTGAAATACGACCTGTTGGCACAGGCTACCAGTAACACACTGGTTCAGAAGAAACCTCACTCACTGTCAAGGGAGGCTCACTTTAAGTCAACTCAGTTAACAGGTTAGAGTTGGCTCTCTTAAGTCCATTTCACTTACTGGGTTAAGTATAGTATTTTCTTCTTAGATGTGGCCTCTCTAAGAATTAATAAATATATATATATGTATATATATATGTGTATATATATATATATATAATTGCAATAATAAAAAGTGTACTGGACTCTCGTTTCCCTTTCCTTGAGGTGATAAGCACTATATCAATATTAATAATCAGTTAAAACACTAAAATTATATTCTATGAATTACATCATCTCAAAAGCTTCTGAAAGGTGTCAGTTTTTTTACATTGTTCAAGAACCTAAGATATTATCTAGTAGAAAGAAAAACTTTCAGCAAAATATAATAACTTCTGAAGATGAATATTAGATATATAATGATTTGATAGGCATCTTGCTATTACAGTAATTATCCTCAGTTCTGAGGAAAAACTAATAAGATAAGTTCTAATAAAATATAGAACTGTATTTTCAGAATTAATATAGGTCTAAATGTTTCCTAAACTAAGTGGAAAACAACCCACTGATGGGGGCTATGCTGTGCGGACGGTGCCGGGATGGAGCCTGGCGGCCAGCCGGAGGTTGCTTTGATCACATCGGCAGTGACGAGGTTAATTAACATAAGCACACTCAGGTGATTTATCATTGGCCATATTCAATTAAGTCCATGCACACAACGCGTGCACAGGTGTTCCCGAGTGCTCCTGCTCAGGCCTGCTCGTTTTAACCTTTGCCGTGATAGGGCAGCTGGCTCTTCGGCTGATCAACTAACATGGCCCCGCCCTCTGCCTCCTGGAGGGGATATAAGCGAGGAGTAGGCAGAAGGCAAAAAGGAGCAGCTAGCAGAGAGAAGCAGAAGCAGCTAGCAGAGAGCAGGAGCAGCTAGCAGAGAGAAGCAGCAGCAGTAAGCAGGAGAAGCAGCAGTGAGAAGAGCAGCAGCTAGCAGAGAGAAGAAGCAGCTAGCCCTCAGATAGATAGCACCTAGTTCACAGGATGTGGGACGCACCTGTAAGAAGAAGCAACAGAACTATAAGAAGAAATAGATCTCTGATAAGCGTAGAAGCCTCTCTTTCTCTAAAACTTTCTCTCTAAGCAAAGTCTCTCTTTCTATAAGCAAAGCCTATCTTTCTCTCAAAGCCTCTCTTTCTCTAAAATCAAGCAAGCCTCTTTTTTCCTCAATAAGCTAGGGAATAAGCAAACAAGCAAGGAAGCAGCTCAGGAATAGAAGTAGTTTATTTTCAGTCCACCTCGGATAAATACTCGCGCAATTGTTGCCGCAGGCGGCGACAACCCACCACCTAATACTATTTAGAACCTACACTACCAGCTTCTAGACCACAACATGAATACTTAACTGCATTTTTCTTTTCTTTTGAAAATTCATATTTTCAAAGCAATGTACTGTAAGTAGCATTTTCAACTGAGTTGTTGCTTAGTTATATATTAAATAAATGGTTACATTTAATTTTTTTTTCTTTTTAGATATACATGACAGTAGAGTGTATCTTGACTTATTCTAATTAGGATCCCACTCTTGTGGCTGTACATGATGTGGAGTTTTGCTGGTCTTGCATTCATATGTGAATATAGGAAAGTTATGTACTACTGTCTTTCCTATTTCCATCTCTCTTCCCTTCCCTTCATTCCCCTTTGTCTAATTCAATGAATTTCTACTCTCTACTCCCACCCCTTATTATATGTTAGCATCCACATACCAGAGAGAACATTTAACCTTTGGTGTTTCTGGATTGGCTTATTTCATTTATTATAATAGTCTCCAGTTCCATCCATTTACCAGTGAGTGTCATAATTTCATTCTTCTTTATGGCTGAGTAATATTTCATTGTGTATATGCACCACATTTTTCTTATCCATTCATCTGTTGAAAGGTCCCTTGGTTGGTTCCATAGTTTAGCTATTGTGAACTGAGCTGCTATAAACATTGATGTGGCCACATCACTATGATACGCTATTTTAAGTCCTTCAGGAATATGCTGAGGAGTGGGGTAACTGGGTCAAATGGTGGTTCCATTTCAAGTTTTCTGAGGAATCCTCATAATGCTTTCGAGAGTGGTTGCACCAATTTGCATTCCCACCAGCAATGTATGAGCGTACCTTTTTCCCTACATCTTCACCAACATTTATTATTGCTTGTATTCTTATAATTGCCATTCTGACTGGAGTGAGATGAAATTTCAGTGTAGTTTTCATTTGCAGTTCTCTAATTACTGTAGATATTGAACATTTTTTCATATATATGTTGACAAAATACTTGAGAATCAATCTAACAAAAGAGGTGAAAGACTTCTACAATGAAAACTACAGAGCACTAAAGAAAAAAACTGAAGAAGACCTTAGAAGATGAAACAATCTCCCATGTTCTTGGATAGCCAGAATTAATATTGTCAAAATGGTCATACTACCAAAAGTTCTATATAGATTTAATGCAATTCCTATTGAAACGCTAATTATGTTCTTCATAGAAATAGAAAAAGCAATCCCCGCAAGAAAAGTGAAGCAGGAGGCATCACAATACCAGACCTTAAACTATACTACAGAGATATGGTAACAAAAATGGCATGGTATTGGCACCAAAACAGACATAAAGACCAAGGGTACAGAATAGAAGACACAAAGACAAAACCACTTAAATACAGTTATCTCACACTAGATAAAGGTGTTATAAACATACCTTGGAGAAAAGAGCCTTTTCTACAAATGGTGCTGTGAAAACTAGAAATCCATATGTAGTAGAATGAAATTGAACTCCTATCTCTCACCCTGCATAAAATTCAAACAAAGTGGATCAAGAACCTAGGCATTCAACCAGAGACCCTGTGCCTACCAGAAGAAATGTAGGCCAAAGTCTCCATCATGTTGGCTTAGGAACTGACTTCCTCAATAAGACTCCTAAAGCACAAGAAATAAAATCAAGAATCAATTAAAGGGGTGGTCTGAAACTAAAAAGCTTCTTCAAAGCAAAGGAAACAACAGAAAATTTGAAGAGAGAAAATCTTTGCCACCTGTACCTCCTATACAGCATTAATCTCCAGGATCTACAAAGTCAAAAACCTTAAAACCAAAAAACAAAAACAAAAACAACAACAACAACAACAACAACAACAAAAATCCAATCAATAAATGGGTAAAGGAACTTAACAGTCACTTTACCTGAATTTTAGCAGGAACCTCTTTACTGCTTCCCTTGCTTCACCTTTACCCACCAGCAGTCTGATTTCTACAAAGTAGGCAACATTAAAATTGGTCAAAACTGATTAAAATTAGCCAGGTAAGGTGGTACATGTTTGTAATACCAGAGACTCAGGAGGTTGAGGCAGGAGGATTGCAAGTTCAAGGTCAGCCTTAGCAACTTAGATAGGTCCTAAGCAACTTAGTGAGACCCTATCTCAGAAAATATAAAAGTCTGGGGATGTGGCTCAGTGGTTAAGCATCTCTAGGTTAAAGCCCCAATACTCCTCCGCCCCCCCAAAAAAAAAAAAAAACAAACCACTGATTAAAACTGGAGTCTGATCATGCTTTAAAGCCTTTTGGAGCATCTTACGTTGCTCTGAATAAACTTCGGAATACATTTGGAGGTTCTGCGGTTCATTCCTCACCATGGCTACCTTTCTGACCTCTCTCTCACAGCTCCACCTTTAACTCGTTCCGTTCCAGTTATGCTGGCCTCATCACTGTTTCCCCAGATACTCTAGCCATGGGCCTGCCTCAGTAATGCTGCCTCTGATGCTCACTGCTCAAGCCCACTCATGGTTTTTTTGTTTTTATTGGTGCATTATGATTATATGCACAATAGAAGGATTCATTAGGACATATTTGTACTCACACATAACATAATTTGATTGATTTCATTCTCTAGCACCTCCTCTTTCCCTTCCTGCCTCCCTCCCCCTGCTCCATTCTTCTAACCTAACAATTCCTTTTCTACTTTTGTGACTACCTTTTTCTTTCTTTTATTCCCCTCTAGATTCCACATATGAGAGGAAAACACATGGCCCTTGACTTTCTGAATTTGGCTTATTTTCCTTAATAAGATGCTCTCCAGTTCCATTTTTCTGCAAATGACAGGATTCAATTCTTCTTTATGGCAGAACAAAACTCCACTGTGTATATATACCATATTTCCTTTATCCATTCATCTGTTGGTGGGCTATCTCACTGTTCCATAACTTGGATATTGTGAATTGTGCTGCTATACAAATTGGTATTCATGTATCACTACAGTATGCTTACTTTAATTCTTTAGGATAAATACTGAGGAGTGGTATAGCTGGGTCATTTGGTGACTCCAATCCTACTCTTTCAAGGAACTGCCACACTGATTTCCAGAATGGTTGTACCAATTTACAATGGATTAACACCGTATAAGTGCTCCTTTCCCCTCACTTCCTTGCCCCCCTTTATTATTACTTGTATAAATACAGTCATCTAATTCTTGACGAAGGTGCCAAAAAGATAAATAGGAGAAAAGACAGCTTTCTTAACAAAAGATGCTGAGTAAACTGGACATCCATATGCGAAAGAAGCAACTGTATTCCTATCTCATACTCTGCACAAAAGTCAACTCGAAATGCATCAAAGACCTAGGAATTAGGCCTGAAACTTTTCAACTGCTAGAATAAACATAGGGGCAACACTCCAACAGATAGGCACAGGCAACAGCTTTCTCAATTGGACTCTAAAGCTCAGGAAATAATACCAAGAAGTTTCTGCATAGCAAAAAAAAAAAAAAAAAAGACGAAGAAGAAGAAAGAAAAACAAGAGCATGAAGAGAGAACCTACAGACTCAGAGAAATCTTCACCAGCTACTCTTCCGACAGGGGATTAACATTCATAATATAGAAAGAACACAAAAAACTCACCACCACAAAAACAAACAGCCCAACCAATAAATGGACCAATAAACTAAATAAAATTTTATCAAAAGAAGAAATTCAAACAGCCAACAATTATATGAAAAAATGTTCAACATCTTTGGCAATCAGGGAAATGGAAATAAAAACTTTGCCGAGATTTTATCTCACTCCAGTTCAAACAACAGTCACCAAGTCCACTCTTCACTCTTTCCTAGATAACCACATGATCCTCTTTTATTTCTTCACTTACTTCATTTCTTTATCAACATCGCCTCTCCTTGAGGCTTTTTCTGATAAGGAGGATGCTTTCCTTATAACACTGTCTTACATGTTACATACTGTACTTACTTGGTATTTGTTTCCTCTCAAGAGAATATAAACTCATTAAGGTTAAGAAGTTTTAAAAAATTTATTAGCACTCATTTAATTATTAGCTACTTATTTTGTGAACTACATCTCCATCTTCTTGAATAGTATCTTTCAATAGCACAAAATAAATATTTTGAATAAGTTAAAGTACATGAAGTGCTTTTTCAAACTGTAAAGCACTTATAAGTGTAGCTTAAAATTAACTTCAGAGTATTTAATATGGACTTCATACTCATTTTGTTAATCTTCCCAGTAGCCCCTGCAAGCTTTCCAATCTTGGTTAATGTTAATGTTATCTTTTTAATTTTTCAGTCAAAGAGAGAACCTTGAAGTTACCCTTGATTCTGCTTTCTTAAATCCCACAAAGGACACAATGGCAAATATCTTTTATCATTCCTAAACTGATATTTCAGAAGAGTTGTTTAAAGTGGTTAGATTGGTTGACCTAGTTCTTTTTTTTTTTTTTTTTTTTGGTAAACACAGAGAGCTGAAATTCAGACCAAGGTTTAACTCTGGAGACTGACTTTCAACCAGCAAATACTTTTGCCCCAGGGACTAGGAGTATATCTCAGTGGTGGAGCATGTGCTTAGCATGTATAAGACCCTGCATTCAATCCTCAGCACCACAAAACAAAATAGTTACAAAACAATAAAGTACTTCTGCCTCAGATAACAGACCCACAGAATATTAAGTGAAAGCTCAAGGACTTCATATCAGAAGTCTTTGAAAGAATGGGGATTTGCAGAGAAAAATCCTTTAAGGAAATATAAAATGACTGGGATGTTTCAAAAGTACCCTTGGAAATATACCATTTAAGTATACAGCACTGCATGATTGCAAAATATTTTCAATAAAAAATTGATGATTTGGGAGAAATGCATGATAATTTTGACAAGTCTAAGAATTTAAATTTAGTGGAATTTTTTTTTTGTTGTGTTGGTTTTTCTCCAATGCTATTTACTATATAGTTAAATTTTATCCCATAAGGAAATAATTAATATATCAATTGTCCTTTTTTTCTTCATTATAGATACATAACCCTTAGGATGAGATTTCCCATATTTTCATATTTTAAGATATTAATTTGGTCTTCATGGTTTACATTAAAAGTAAACCATGAAATTTCTTATTCAGATAACATTGTCCTTTTCATTGCTACTTTCCTGGTTTCCTAATCTTTAAAATCTGTACTTCATTTAATTCCTCCAATAATTTGGAAACAAGAGGTTCACAGGTCTTTTGAATGGAAGGAAAATATCAAATGTAACAAGCAATCACTCATGAAAAAATCAGATACATCATGAATATATGAATTCCAGGTGACATTCAGAAAAAAACACAAACACAGAGAAGAAAAAACATTTTAGAACACTCCAAAACAATTAAAAATCTAGGTCACAATATCCATATTTTCAAATTTGTTTACTTTACCCATAGGAAGGGCTCTTGATAATTTTCTAAAGCATTTTTCAATTCTTACAGACACTGGTATTTCTATGTTACAGATGACTAAAAATAATAAAATGAAGATCAGGAAAATAAAGGAAAGATAATCAATTCTTAGGTTAAGTAAGTTTAAAAAGATAACTCATATCATTAGTTATGTGTCAGTTAATGTCAACATTATATGAAGAGAAAAGCATCATTAGGTGACACAGTCATTATGTGGACTTCATAGAGTACAAATTTACATGGGCCAACCTACTATTCATCTAGGTTACATGGCATAAGATCATATATGAAGTCCATCATTGACTGAAATATCATTATGTGGTGCATGACTGTATACCCTAAGATTGTGGGATGTATATAATATTATTGAAAAAGATTTCCATTAAAATAGTTGTTTTAATCTTTGTCACTATTAAAGAAGTTTGATTTCAATAATATGTGAAAATTATGTATCAATATTTATTTAAGGTTTGAAAAAGAATAGATTAACTGCTTCAAATATACTGAGGATATGAAAAGGAAAGCTTCCTAACATTACAGAGGGCATAAATATTGAGAAAATCTAGTTCAGTATTAAATTTTGAAAGAAGCTTCCCTCCCCCCAAAAATAGGGATGTCATTAATTCTGAAAGCCATCGTTTCAAAGTATCCAATTATATCATCAGTTATGTAAAGATACAGGTCAAGTAGCTCTTATCTGAAATCCAAAGAGTTTCGTATTTCAGAATTTTTTGGATTTTTAAATATTTGCATATATGTTATATGAATCTTTAGAATGGAACCCAAGCCTCAGCACAAAATTCCTTTATGTTTTATGTAAACTTAAACACATTGTTTGAAGATAATTTTGTACAATATTTTTAATGCACCTGCCTGATGATGGTAATCTATCACATGAGGTCAGTGTGGAATTTGTGTCAAGTTGGAGCTCAAAAAGCTTTGGATAAGCATTTTGCATTTCAGATTTTTGTATTTGCAAATGCTCAACCTGCATAACAGTCCTCACACAAGGGAGAAGTGTAGAATACTTTACCCAGGGGTACTCTGGCAGCACTTGCGTCTGGGTTGATCCAGAAGGAAAGCCAGGAGAGAACCACAATCAGCAAGGTCGGGGCATAGACACCCATCATATAAAACCCGACCTGTCTTCTCAGGGTAAATATGACTTCCACACACGTGTAGTAGCCTTTCGGAAACAGACACACGTTACAGTTATGAGGTTTGCACCAATATAAAAAAAAATCACTAACACACCCATAGGTGACAAGACATTTCCATCCAAGTCAATTTCACAAAGCAAATGCCACGACATGAGGAACGGATCCCACAGTCTGCTCCACAATGGATGGCAATGTCTGGGAATTTAAGTCTCCATGCAGTGAATCTGCCACCGTTCATCCCTTCCTGACCTGAGAGTACTGTTTGGACTAATGATCTACAGGAGTCATAAAGGGAACAGTAGATCAAAGCACAGCAAGTATAAGAGGAAACTCTCTTGGACAGTCCTTTCCTCCCAAAAGAGTGTATCTGAGGGCCTGGAGTGGAGGTGGGGAGGGAATGGAGAAGACCAAATGTTGGCACTTCACAGTCTTTTGTGACTATAAACTGAAGATACTAATGGCAGTGTAATTTTCAGCTACATGTACCAGTGCTTATCCAGAAAGGATAAGTCCACCATAGCCCAAATGCATAGTTAAAACAAAATTTTAAGTAAGTTTTGGAGATAAACAATAGCAATGGGAAGACATTGGTGTTTTCAGTTTATAGTTACAAAAGACTGAAGTGCCAGCATTTGGCCTTTTTCTCCATTCCCTCCCCATCTCCATTAGTTGGGGAAGTGAGGAAGACTCTCTTTTCACACACTGAGACAAATGCAGAAATTGTTTTATAACATAATTCTAGAACTGCCATGACGATTAGTCCCCAGATTTATTATGAATTATAGGCAGGCTCACGATAGCCTTTGCTGCGTAGAGGAAGAAAATAAGTCACAGAAATCTCACAGCACTGCAAACACAAGATGTGTTTACAGATGTTGGAGATGATTTTCAATGCTTCAGCCCTTTTAGTTAGCAATTTAAATATGAGATTTAATGCCTAAAATACTTAATTTAGATAAAAGAACGTCATTTACCAGTTAACAAAAGTGAGACTATGCATAAATACCAAAAAAATTTTTAATTTCTCCAATTGTTTTCAGTTTAAGCTGTATATAATTACTTAAAATTGTTGGAACATATAAACAAATGAACAGTGAATAAGGAAAACAATTATGGGGGAAAGTATAAAGTTACTTTTTACTCTTTTACTGTTAAAAAATAACAATTACAGTCTTCTTAATTAGGATGAATATTCATATTTGTAATATTAGAATAATGTTCGTATTTATACATAGAGCAGTATTTATACACAACAGTTTCTAAATAACTGTTACTAAAAGGAAGGTTATTTATATCTCCTTAATAAGTAAATGAGAAATCTATTATTTTTCTTATATGAATTATAATCCTTGTTGCCTCTGAGAGATTAGAAAGGTAGTAGGGCTAATATGAAACAAAAATAATTAGCTGATTGGAATTGACATAAACTATAATTATCCCAAATACTTCCATATTATATTAAAAAAAAAAAAGTGCAGAGCTTTTTTTTAATTTTCTTTTCATTAAAACTAGGCGATATATTAAATCATTCACAGGTTTTATGAGATAGAAACAAACAAAACAATAAAAAATGTCCCCCCCTTTCCTGTTCCCCACCACTCATTTTAACTTCCTGCCCAATCAAGAACATATGTTTCCAACAATCACATGTAATATTTCAAAAATATAAACTTTTATAAGTACAATTACTGCAATTAAGAAAGATCAGTTCCAATTAAGAAATGCAGTTCCAAAGTACTTTGTTTTGTAAGTGTCGCTTCTTCAGACTAATTTTATATTCACTTACCACACAGGAAAAGGAGTATGATGCATATGAGCTTCTAAACATATTTTAGGTAGCCTCAGCTGTCACAAAGATTATGATAATTTACTACACACTTTAAAAGCAGCACACTTTAAAAATAACATTTTACGTTCCATCCCACTAGGTTTAAATAACAGAAGTCCCGCATTTTGAAGCAAGTCTCCACCATGTACGTTTTGCAAAGTTACCCACCAGGGGAGCCTCACAAGACATGGATGCATTTTGCAATAAAATACTATGTTTGATATTATAGTGATTTGGTCCATAAACTTTTATGAGAAACATTTCTTGATCTTTTTTGATCTTTCCCTAGTACTGTTACATTTATGAGAGACAGGTGGGCAGTTAATTGATATAAATGTTCATTGGGCAAATTCAATTTACTTTCTATTTCCTGTGAGGTTTTATTTCATTATTCACTCAGGCTACCAATTTAAGTATTTTTGTATATTTCTCCACCTTTCTGATTTCTTTCATCATAGAAAAGCATAATTTAATAAAGTTAATGTTGAGTCATTATTTCCATACAAATTAAAGAGAATAATTGCCATGACTTTATATATATATTGCTCTATCATATCTTTCTATTACTCTGCATCGTTCAGCATTCAATGTCCCATTTTTCACATTTCCAAGTACCAACCAACATTAAAATGTTTTACTTATATTAATACAATATATGTAAATGCTGATAAAGTACTAAAACACAGTAAGTGCTAAAAAAATTGTTAGCCATAAGCTCCTTATTGTTTTCTGTAGCTAATGAGATTTCAGTAACTTGTTTATGCTTACTCAAAGAATACCACAAAAAATCCTACTCATGACTCTTGACTAATCCTCCCAATTCTTTGTACCAGAGTAAACTTTCTTATTTCCTTCTAAAAACTAAAATGAATTTTTATTGTATTAATTTACCACATTGGATTAGGGCTCTATAAAGAGCAGGGGCCTGTGTTTTATTCATTGCTCAGTATCCAATGGAGATTTTTTAAAGTAGGCCCTAAAAGTAAGACAAGGAAAAAAAAGGCAAAACCTAGGATTTTAAATGCTACTAAATAACTTTGTGCCCTAAAACAAAATTACCAATAAAATTGCTAGGTTTATTTTCATCTCTAAATGAAGGTTACAACTTAAATAGACTTGTCTTCAGATTTATCAAAAACCTCAGACAGTATTCATTTTGAAATGCTAACTATATAATCTGAACATAGATAACTATTTTTTTAAATTATAACAAACTCCACAAATAGTGTAATGATATCAAATTCAATATTCTAGTGCTTCACTTAGTAACATTATGACCTCAGCCAAGTGTCTTTGCTTCATTAGCCTAATGTGTCAAATGGAGATAATACAATACTTAACTCAGAGGATTACTGTGATGATTAAATGGTATAATTCCTGTAAAGCACTTAAAGCAATGCCTAGTATAGTAAGAACACAAAAAGCTGTCTACTAAATGTGTTACTACAAAATAATCCCAAAACCCTTTTTTTGACTTTCAAGATAATTTTTTTCATAACCAGATGGGTTATAAAATTCCTTTAAATTCTAGTCTTCTTAGTTTGAAGAAGTTTGGATGGGTGGAGGAATACTATGACTAGTGCCAAGGCTGACGTTAATTTGCTTGTTTATATTCAATAAGTCCTTCAGTTGCCCTGCACTTCAGTTATTGTACGTGTTAAACAAAAGAACTTGCTGGATGCAAGGCTGAGGCAGGAGGATCGCGAGTTCAAAGCCAGCCTCAGCAACTTAGCAAGATCCTAAACAACTTAGCAAGACCCTATCTCTAAATAAAAAATAAAAAGGGCTGGGGTTGTGGCTCAGTGGTTGAGCCCTCTGGGTTCAATCCCCAGTACCTAAATAAATAAATAAATAAAGGTGCTAGCTACTTTTTATCTGTAAGATCACTTCTGTATCTAACAATCTACATTCATCTATGGTTGATTCATTGAGCATCTGATGGTCTAATTTTTAAGAGCTCTCGTTTTTACTTTTAAACACTTGATAATTAGTTAGCAATAAACTTATTATTTCTCTTATGCTAATATACTATAAATTCCATAAATGAAAGAATTATATAAGTTATATAATCTGGCAATTATTTTATTCCCGAGTGTTACGGTTTTGATTTGGATGTCCCGCAAAAGCTCACGTGTTCAGAGATAGGGCTTTTGGGAACTGATTGGATGGTAATGTCTCTGACCACATCAGTGGATGGCTGAATGGATCGCTGGAAGGTGGGACATAGCTGGAGAACATAGGTCCCTGGGGGCATTCATACCCTGGAACTGTATATTTCCTTTCAAGTTCCCTCCTCTCCCACTGTTTCCCAGCTGTCATTAGCAGAACTGCTTTCCTCCACCACATCCTTCCACCATGATGTTCTGCCTCACCTCCAGCCCAAAGCATCACAGCCAACAGACCATGGACTGAATATTCTGAGTATGTACCAAAAAATTCTTTCTTCCTTGAATTTTTTCTTGTTAGGCATTTTGGTCATGACCACAAAAAGCTAACTAATATACCCTCTTCTCTTTTGTTGTCTTTATCATAATAGTGTAGAGACATCAATATTTGCTCTCCTATTTTAATATCGAGAGGATTGTTTTAAATTATATTTTGTTCTTGACAATGTCATGATGGTGGCCTTTTATCTCAAACATTTGATCTCTCTAAGGTCTGTGTAACTAATCTATATACCATTTTATTACTATAAAATAAATATTGCAATATAGTTAAACTTTACCTTTATCTACTCCTGAGTATCTTCTGGCATGATTTACTTCTTGATACAGAATTACAATTGTTTAACAACTCACAAGTTGAACTGATTATTACTACTAATAATGCTCAAACTTTTAGAATTTTTAAATTTATGTTGCCAAGTGAAATAAGTTAAAGCCCTTAATGCCTATAACTATCACTAAACAACAAAGATGAACACTAATTATATTATGACAGTACCGAATAATGAATATCTTATTTTTTTGCAAGAGCTCAACATATTTTAATAAATGAGGATGATTTCCTTTCCATAACTGACTGTTCTATGATTCAGGCCAAGAAGATAGTACAGGGAATAAACACTGATGTCCAGTTACCTCCCACTTTTATTGGTTTCTGTGTAGCACAAAAAGTCATATTTTTAAAAAAATTTTAAATGGGCAAATCACAACTTAAAAATTGTTCAAAAGATAATGGAAGAATACATAGGGATTACATTGTTCATATCCAAAAATATTTAGCCCTAAACTGAATTGATAACATGTACTAAAACCAATGACTTGGACAGTTAGCATTACTACAATAAAAAATCAAAAACCTCTTATCACCAGAATTAAATAAAGAAAAGCAAATCTACCTCATAAATAGAAGACTAGAAAACTTCAGTGAATGTAATTCTGTAAGTTTTAGTTTATGAATATAAACATAAAATACTTATACTGAACTTAATTTTAACTAGTTCTTTTCTATTCTTCCTTTAGCATCTATTAATATTAAAATGAACCTCTGAAATAGAACTCAGTTTTGTTTAAAATAAAGAAGACCACTTACCTGTGCCTTTGTAGTATTTTGTACAGTTGCCATACTCAATATCCTCCTTTTTAATATCAAATTGAGGCAAGGCAATTTTTTCTAACTGAACAGGATCCCCTGACTGCCAGATAAACCGTAAATCATCAGTTGTGTAACCAACTATAAACAAAAATTAATGAACATGTTAGACTGAAATATAATTATACATTTTTAATAGTTTAATACTCCAAATATAAAACAAAGGTAAGAAAATAGAACATTCTTATATGAAATTGTAGTTAAAAATGGAGAGTTAAAAATCCATGGTCGTTTATAAAAATATAAGCAAAACAGTTACAGATAATCAGCCTAAAGAAGGTATATGTTTAATTAATGAGCATATTTATAAAAGTTAAAATCCTAGGGCATCATGTATAGCAATTCACTTCTCTGTTAGAATTCTTAAGTCTCATCATCAATAAAATGATAAATGATACAAAAGTTTTGGAGGTCTGGGGTTGCTAACCCTTCACAACTAAAAACCATATATATGGTTTAATATATATATATATATATATATATATATATATATACACACACACCATAAATATATATATATATAGAAAAAGAATTCTGACTATATACATTTAAAATCATGCAATTGATTACCCAAACATTTTTAAAAGAATGTAAGCATTCGAATACCTAATTTTTTGACAAATCCTGTCAGGAGGATAAGGCAGGAGTTGCATTATGACAAAAGAGCAATCATAATTTCCCTTTGTACACATATGAGTACACCATAGTGAATCTCAACATTGTATACATCCATAAGAATGGGGTCCTCATTAGAATAAGATATATTCATGCTTGTATAATTATGTCAAAATAAATTCTGTCATGTATAACTAAAGGAAGCATTAAAAAAAGGGCAATCAAATCATCTCTCAAATGGACATCATTACAGTGTCATTTCAGCATCCTTTTGGCTATAGTTAATGTGGTTAAAATTCAAGGGGTACACAGCAGAGTGATCTACCATTGATCCCTAATGTGCATCTATTTTTAAATCCATTATTTTAGTGCATCTACTAATATAACTAAAATGTAAATGCACAGTTGGAATATTTTATAAAAATACATATCTTCAAACATACCTATATGACAGATATAAAAATATGTACATATATATATACGCAATATGTGAAAAATCTCATTTTTTAGTTTGAAAGCAATAACTATTAACCAAATATAGGATCCATTAACAACAAATAATCACAAAGCAACTTTAGGTATAAAATCTAGCGTGCATATGCATTATATTTTACAAGTTTATTATTCTTTACTTGTTGCCAAAATAGGTTGTGGTGTAGAGATAGTTAGACTAAAGATTTCTTATGTTAATTTTAGTGTTAATATTTCAAGGTTTTTGTCCTACTTTTATTTTCAAAAGATAAGCACCAGAGCAAATTAATTAATAAGCTTTATGGAAAATTTCAAGAAATTTCTACAAAATTTTTTATAAACTAAAAAAAATAGATGATCATGGGAACATGAAAAATATACTTTTGTAAAAAGTCAAAATTATTTTTGGAGGAAGGAGGGACTGTACAGAGAGAAAAGAGGGGTGGGAGGGTGGGGGGAAGGAAAAAAACAACAGAATGAATCAAACACCATTACCCTATGTAATTGTATGCCTCTACTTCATGTACAAACAGAGAAACAAGATGTACCCCATTTGTTTACAATAAAAATAAATTTAAAAAGTCAGAATTATTTTTATACATTCATAAAAAATGAATTGATTGGGCTTACAGAGTTATTTTTCAATGTTTTCCAAATTTCCTGCTGTAAAAATGGGGTCTTATCATTAGACAAGCTATTTTAATTCAGACGCCATTTTTTTCTTTACCTTTTCTGTATTACTCATTCAAACAGAGATGGCAATTGAATATACCCATATCAACTGTACTAAAATTAGACTAAAACAGGAAGGATTTGTCTATCTCCATATGAATTAATGTAATAAAATAATAACTACAGTTTATTCAAATGACCATTAAAGTTTGAAATTATTTTTTACCACTGTTACATAAAATGTTAGTAGCATATATTTTCTAAACATAAGCATTTTATTTCCATAATCACTTATGCCATTATTTACATACAGCTCTCGAGTTGCATCTTGCAGCGTTGTGTGTCCATGGGAAACAAAGTCAAGTCCAAAGGGCATGAAAGAGTAATGGATAACCTGAAAACAGGAACAGAGAAATCAGAGATAATTTATTATGTGCCTCAGTGATTCACTGATTTGAATAGAAAAATACAAATAGACAAATATTAAGTATAAAGGAGTACCTCATGCTGACAAGGACATCACCATCCCGAAAAATAAAGAGAAGGATATTTTCCTGGGTTACATCATGAAAATTAGCACTTTTTTCATTTGCAAAAAATAAATCAGGTTTCCACAAACACTTGTACATGGTCGGATCCACCGTCAGTGCATCCGAGCCCCTAAAATCACTAGGGAGCTTCAGCCTGGGATCATTCCATTTTTGTCTCAGAAAGATGTTAACTCTATAATCCTGGGGAAAAAATAAATAAATGTGTGCATGTGTATATTTATTGCTACTTTCAATTATTTAAAAAATAGTGAATGTTTATATGTATTGCTATTTATAAGAACATGTTCAACACCAGAGCAAAAATGTATTTCAGTAATTAGCAGCACAAATATTTTTGTTCTTCTGATATTATCAAGATCACGACAACTCATAAATAGAGTATACACACATGGTAGTCCCTTGATATCTCCTAGGAACTGGTTCTAGGACTCCCTGTGTATGCCAAAATCTATGGATGCTCAAGTCCTTCACATAAAACAATTAATACTTGCATATAACTGATGCAAGTCTTCTATATACTTTAAATCATCTCAAGGTTACTTATAACAATACCATGTGAATATCATATGAACAGTTTTTATAATGTACTATTTTAGGAACAATGACAAGGAAAGTTTGTATATGTTCAATACAGATGCAATGTTTTCCCCAATAGTTTTCATCTGTAGTTGACTGAACCCACAGATACAGAAGGTGACTATAAATTCTTCAATATAAAAAAGAAGGTAGATACAGAAGGTTACTATATGTTCTTTGGTAGGTCAAAGAAAAACTATCTGTGGCTACCCACATGTGTAAGTCATTATAGACAGAGTTTAAGATCAATAACCAATAAGACAGAGATTACACAAAACAGATCGGAGCTGGGCATGGTGGTGCATGCCTGTTATCCCAGCAGTTCAGGAGGCTGAGACAGGAGGATCATGAGTTCAAAGATAGCCTCAACAATTTAGTGAGGCCCTAAGCAACTTAGCAAGACAGTCACCTCTGGGTTCAATCCCTGGTACCAACAAAACAAAAACAACAAAAAGCAGATCAGAGTAGTTGCTAATTTCATAAGTGATACAGACATTCAACTACAGTAGAAAATATTTTTAAATGCACTAAATAGTTGAATATTTTAGTCAGTTATTTGCTTATCTTCAGAGATATCAATTTTAAAATTTTATAAAAACTGAATTTTGTAAGACATACAGATTCTGAAAGTATATGAACCCAGGAAGATGTATAATTCCTTAGTATACTGTATATTTACCAATAAGAATGAAGTTCTGTCACAAATTGAGTTATTAGTATATACAGTCAAATCAGTATTGAGATATGCTCAGATCTTCTAACTTTGATTTTATCTACTAAACTCAGCATATGTACCAAAGTATTCAAGTCATAAATTATATTGGCCTTCAGGGCCTTCCCTATATTCTTTTATTGTTTCTTTTCTTTTCTTTTCTTTGAAATTGAGGCTTGAACTCACATTGTTTTTTTTTTTGTTGTTGTTGTTGTTCATTTTTTAATTTGAGACAGGGTCTCACTAAGTTGCTGAGGGTCTTGCTAAATTGCTGAGGCTGGCCTTGAACTTGCAATCTTCCCGCATCAGTCTACAGAGTCACTGGGATTACAGGTATATGACACGGCCTGATCCTTTCTTGTTTTCAGTAATCTAAAATTCATACAATACTTTTCCTCCAAAGACTTTGTTCTGGTCAAAATGAATTAGATCATGAACTTCAAAACAAAACCCAAATAATTAAATAGGATGGAATGATATATCATATTTTATTACATGATACAACTAAAACATTTCTACATGACATAAATACATGTGCTTTAAAGTACAAATAAAACGTGAACAATGAGGAGTGATTCTAGAAAACCTTAGGAGCTTCTACTCTCACTAATAAAATCTTGTTTTTATGTCCAGATTCTATACAGCATTTGGAGAAGGATAAGACACTAAATAATAAAATACATTTACTGAGCTACAGGTAGTGAAATAAGATTTGATCTACCTTTATCTTACAAATCTAAGCTAGATATTCACAGAAACTTCAACAGACTGAGGTGATAGGTGCTAATTACACTGCTCTGTGTGTGTGTATTGAATATAATATTGTATACCATAAATATGTACAATTCATATATGTTGATTGAAATAAATTTTTTTTAAAAACTCAACATATAATTTGACTCCTAAAAGTCATATGCAGATAGTTCTGAAGTTGAGGATTATATGAACGACAGTGAATATATTCATATCCCTAAAAAAAATAACATTTTTCTAACTCAATGAACGTGGACTCAAGGAAGCCCTATAATACAGAAAATGAAGATCTGCACTACACAGTCACAAAAATTTTGTATTATAATGCACATATATAAAATTTGTAATGGGAGTTAATTGACAACTCAATATCCAATTACAATTGTGTTATGTACAAAAATTAACTCAAGCATATCCAAGATGAAGGCCTACTTCATGTGAAGAAGCTTCCAGCAAATATACTGTTGCTTCCTGGCAGAACTTTTTATCTACTCCATGCAGGCATGAATGGCTTTCCACTTGAGAAGGAATATCTGAAATCCTAGTCAAATAAGCATGTTTAAATTTGATTTATACACTTATGATTTGTATGTTTTTAACCATATATAGGTTATAACTTGATAAAAATGTAAATGAAAACTAATCAAATAAAAAGAATATGCATTAGGTGCAATCATTTTCTAATAAAATATCAATTATACTACATTAGTGAAAGCACACAGTTAAAAGCCACTTGAAATCTTTTTGAGCACACAACAGTATTCCATTTCAAATTCTTTGATAAAAACCTTGAAATGATCTGCCAAATTTATTGGTATTGTAAATTATATATACAAAAAACTATGTTATTACCTTCTCTGAGTGCTGTGCTTTTACCAAGGTAAAGAGAAGATGACTACATCTTTAAATTGTGTGTTTAATCTAAGCTTTCTCAACATTATGATCAAACAATATCATGTAACTATTTCTCAAGGATCATTATAAAAAAAAAACAGGATAAGGTTGTCTGTCTTTCATAAAATTGTTATTGAAGTTATAGTCCCATGTTTTGGTCAATAACTCCTGTGTAAAAACACACAAGAGAAATTCCTCTTTACTTATTTATTTAATGTTTTACTTGTTTATTCATGCATTACAAACATAATTGTATAACTATTTACTACGTGCTAAGTTTACTAAGTTTACTAAGTTTATTTAGTGTAAGTGCTTTACAAAAATGCATCTAATAATCAGAGTTTACTATGAAAACCTTCTCCTGATACTCTTAAATGCTTCCTTTTACTGTAAAATAAAAGTTTAGTATCTCATATTTTCTTTTTTTTATTCTTATAGCTAGGAAACTGTAAGTTAGTCCTACTGACAATCTCCCTAACAATTTCTTCTCATATTCTGGTGTAACTGTCATTGCTTGACTATTGCATATTTCGTTGTATTTCAATTATCTCATTTGTTATTATATACCTTGAACACTTTTCAGAAATAGCAAATTATGAAAAATAAATAACAGTTTGCAGATGTTATACAAGGGGCAACGTTATTTGGGTATAGTTCCTGACATCTTCACAGTTGTGGCTTCCAAAATAAAGGCATCTTATTTTAGCCTAATATTAGGTTTTCTTGTTTTATTAGAAGATTACATTTATGTATGGAAATAGAAATGTTAAGGCCTCATTGGTATTCTTTAGACCAAAACAATTACTTTTTCAGAATATATGCTGGTTTGCTTATCTGTAATTAATTTTAAGGCCAGTACATCATATTTTATAATGATATTCCAGATATCATCAGGCAGGGATTAAAACAATGTTATTTAATTAACCACAGTATGTTTTGCATAATTAAAAGATAAGTCATCTATAATAATTGGAAAGAAGTTTAGAAATTAATTCCATGTTATATTGAAATATCTTTAAAATTCACACACACACACACACACACACTTTTGGTAGTACAATTCTATGTTCTACCTATTTCCCAAATGGTATGGTTAACTCATCTGAAATTATAGCAAAATTAGTTTTCCTCTTAAAGAATCATTATAGAATCATTAATAGTGTTTTTCCAAGTTGGTTATTTCCTTAAATCTTTCTTGAAATCCAATCAATATTTCCACACAATTCAAAAATATATTTATGTCACTTATTAGTATATTAAGTTTGAAGCATTTTAATTCGCAAAAGGCTGTATACAGTACACAGGAAAGCCCTGTGTAGCATGAGAGCCTTGATAAAATAAAGCTCATCTGTGGAAAAAATTAGAAATGATGAAAAACTTTGATTTACTGTCAACCCCCTTTTTATTGTATATGCCATCATCTATGACTTTTTAAAATTTTTTCATTAATCTAGTTTGGAAAGGCAAGTAATATGAAGTCAGCAAGGACTTAGAACTATAACGTTCCTAATTCGAATCTCTACTTTGAATCTTAGAAGCTGTGATTCTGAACCAGTTTCTTAACCATTTTAAGCTCAGTTTCTTAATATGGAAAAAGACAAATATTCCTAATGTGAGGATTACTATAGAACCTGCTTTTAAGATAAGTTAGTTTCCTTCCCATTTTATGACCTTGGAAATATGGCCACATATTGCATCACATGAATTTAGAATAGCACTTATTTAAAATTACTGCTAATCCATAGGTAATTGACTGGTTGGTTCATTCACTCAAAAATTACTTATTAGCCATGAATTCCTTTTCATGCTCCAGGTACTAAGGATAGAGCTGCAAGTACTCCCTGCCTTTAGAGAGATAACTATAAGGGATATTGATAACTAGTCCAATATAAAGCAAAAAAGACTATGCAAAGAAAAACAGTTTGCAATGGGACATCTACTACAGACTCTGAGGATCATTTAAAACTATACAAATCTACTGACACCTACATTCAGACCTGAATGTAGAATCTTAGAATTTTTCGAAAAATTTGGATGTGAGTTATGTGCTAAATAATTTGCTATTTTGGCTAGGGCAAGTGTTTTAGCCTCTTCAATCCTCAAATTCCTTGTTGATAAAACATGAGTTCCCAGATATTCCTAAGAATTAAATGAAATATTGTACCGAAAGCCTGAATCGTGGCACAAGGTGAGTAGTCAGAAACATTAGTTATTTTTATTATATGTACCCTGAATATTATTATCATTATAGCTACTATCATTTTGAAAATGTTACAGTTGCTATTGAGAGCAGTCCATTTCTATTGCTCCCACCTTGAAGTTCTCCTGGGTTACTAAAAATAATCAAAACTAACATTAATTTTATTGTCCAAAAATTCTTTAAAATAATATTTTGTGTATACAAGATGTCAAGCATTATGTTGGTGTTAGTCCTACAGAGATCAACACAATACATTACTAAAAAACAAATCTGAGATTTTTTAGACTTATTCAGTTTTCACTGATAAGATACGTACGTTAACAAAGCAAACTTCCTTAATAAAGAAATAGAGTAAAAAATCTAACCATATGTTCCATTTAATCTTTAGTTTAGTTATTAAAGAGGTTTTAGATAAATAACAAGTAAGACAGTAAGAAAGTAATTGGTAAGAAAGTAATTGGTAAAGACCACAAGTAAGAAAGTAATTGGTAAATACCCTAAAGGTAGTAAGAACAAAGTGATACTTGTTAAGGGAATAAATGATAGCTTCAGACACTAGGGACTGGGGAAGTTTGAAGAATCAAAGTATAGGAGACTACTGAAGAGAAGCAGAATTTTGATAGATGGTGATTGTTTTAGTCAGCTTTTTCATCACTGTGACCAAAAGACCTGACAAGAACAATTAGAGGAGGAAAAATTTATTTAAGGGCTCATGGTTTCAGAGGTCTCAGTTCCTAGATACCCAACTCCATTCCTCAGAGTCCAACGTTACACAGAACATCACAGAAGGATGTGATCCAGGAAGAAGGCTCCAGATTTCACACCAAGAAGCACAGAAAGAGCTCTGCTCAACAAGGACAACATATATACCTCAGAGGCATGCCCCAGGGACCCACCTTCTCCTATCTACTTTCAGTTACCACTCAGTTAATCTCCATCAGGGATTAATTCACTGATTTGAGTTGAGGTTCTCATAACCCAATCATTTCACCTCTAAACCTTCCTGCATTGTCTCACACATGAGCTTTTAGGGGACACCTCATATCTAAACCATAACAGCATTACTGTAACATGCGGGGATAGCAGAAGTAAAGAGTCAATAAGTCATCATTTCTTAAGCACGTTCATCAACAACACAGACCAATCGTTAAATATTAAGCTAAGGAAAATGATGAACAATCAAGATCATCCATATAAAGAAGGCTGAACAAGAGATAGAGATTTTGGAGTGCTTATTGGAAAGATTTAAAATCAAAACCAAGAAATGAGCAAATGCTTAAAACTCAACAATAAGAAAACCACCAGATTTTAAAAACTGGTAAAAGACCTAAACATACAGCTCGTCAAAGAATATATATACATGGCAAATAAGTACATAAAAAGATGTTCAACATATGTCAGGGAAGTGGAAATTAAAACAAGATGGCATGAGAGAGTGGCCAAAACTCAGAACACTGACACCACCAAACCTTGTCAGGGATGTGGAGCAACAGGACCTCTCATTTGTACCAACAGAAACTACAAATTGGCATGGCCATTTGGGAAGACATATTAGTGGTTTCTTACAAAACTAAACCTTTGCTTACCATATGATCTAAGAGTTAAGCTCCTTGGTATTTGCCTGAAGGACTTGAAAACATATTATCAACACCAAAACTTGTACATTAATATTTAGAGCAGACTTATTCACAATTACAAAAATCCAGAAGCAACCAAAATATACTTCAAGTAGGTGAATGTTTGAATAAACTGTGGGACAGAGGAACGATAGGAATATTATTCGGAGCTAAAAAGAAAGGAACTCTCAAACCATGAAAAGATATGGGGAAAACAAATTTATGTTACAAAGTGAAAGAAGCCAATCTGAAATAGCAATATACTGCATGATTCCAAGTATATGACACTCAGAGAGGGTCAAACCATGGAGAGACCACAGAAGTATTTCTGGTTGCTAAGTTTTGGAGAGGAAGGAAGGATGAACTGATACTGCGCAATTGATACTGTGTATGATACCATAATGGTGGATACATGTCATCACACTATGACCTTTGGGTGATTTTGATGTGTCTGACTAGGTTCATGAGTTGTAACAAAAGAACCCCTCTCCTGTGGGAACCTAAATTGCTCTAAAATTACATTTTGTTTATGATACATTTTGCTTTCACCTTTTAAAAGAATACTTTATGTTTTAGAGTAGTTTTAGGTTCGCAGAAAAACTGAGCAGAAAAGTCACAGATTTCCCATATATACTTTGTCCCCAGTTACTTCATCCACATCCAACATCAGAGAGGCACACGGATTACAATGGAGGAACCAAGTGGTCACTCTTATTACTCAAAGTTCACAGCTTACTTCAGGTTTCATCCTTGGTTTTGTACATCCTATGGGTTTTGATGAATGTTTGATTATGATTAATAATTTACCAATCTTCTATAAGCTACCTAATTTTATAGAATCCAGTTAATAGAAAGTAAACAATCAAACAAAATAACACTATCCTGAAAAGTCATAGGGTCTTTAGATGGGCTTATGCAACAAGATTTTATTTTTAAGGATGATAGTAAAAAGATAAATAGTAATATCTTTGCTTATTCACAGTTTTGGAATATTTTTCCTGAATTTTTTATTAGATTATTGACTATGTATAGTTAGACAGCTTATGGAAGGTGGATAAATTACATCACAAGGAAACCATACGGAGGAAGAGTTTGTCTAATATTGTACACAGAGTACCAGAGTAGGAAGGGCAAGAAAAAAATAAACAAAGAAGCCTGGGGAGAGCAAGCTTTTGAAGAGCTGGCTAGGAGACTAATAATAATAAAATAAATAAATAACCCTGAGAGTGTTATTTTACTAAACCAAAAAATCAAAAGTTGAGGTCGTCAACAGCAACAATTGACACAGAAGACCACGTACAAACTGAATAATTTCAGATACTTAAGGAAGCTACCAAAGAGTAGAGAAAAAACATTTTTTGCTACAGTGGTATATTCAACACAAGATTACAGAGGATTAAGGAGTGAACAGAGGATATTTTCCTTATAATAAGGTAGGAAAAACAATGAAACACAACATAGGGTTTTAATAAGAATGAAATGAGGTGATATATGTATACTACATGAAATGAACCTGGAGGGATTAAACACTAAACAAGTGTTTCACCCTCTCAGGATCTGTGCCTATGTTGCTGTTACTCCTTTATAGTTCTGGCAGTAGTGAATAATATTTTCTCTGATTCAAAAAACTTCTTCATATGGTATAACTAATTCAGTTTTGTTCTGGACTGTGGATGCTGACCTATAATTATCCTTAACATTAATTTGTTTCTCAGTGACAACTCCACATGGTACTAAAATACAATTTTGTTGCATCTCCTAAATGCTCTTTCATGCTTTAAGATGCACTATTGTAAGCTCAGCACACCACATAAAATTCAGATCTTTTTTCCAATCCTTTAAAATTAATTGCAATAGATATCTTTCAGAGTCATATTCCAAAGAGGATCTCTAAAACACTGGAGATCACCTGCTTTGTTGCCTCACTCAATGTATTGTTCTTGGCTATATTTTACTATTTTATTTTAAAAGAACTTCCAGGATTCTTTTCTATTACTTTTGTAGCTACATACTATTATGTTTCAACACAAGTTACAGCAAGCTTACACACCTTTTAAGAATGCGATAAAATTTCATAATTTAAATTAATATTTTGGGTTCAACATTCATTAAAAGGTAAAAGCTCATTAGTCAGTGTGCTTGGTTTATGTTTAATGAGTATTTCCAAATGATTGCTACTTACTGGCATTTTAAATGCTCTTTATTAAGATAACTATCTTTGAGACATTTATTTTCATTTTCAATTATTTAATCACAATAATTATAGCTCTGTTATTTATTTTTCAATGAACAAATTCCCCATCAGAAACAGACTGCTTTTTATCAGTGGGAAATTACTTAATTGTTTTTAAAGTGCTTGGTGACAAATACTATTCATTGTTTATTCCAAATGGCACACTATTAGTCATTATCTGGAAAATGGATGTTCTCCAAAATTTTCAGTATCAATTAACACCCAAATTAAACTCTTTCTTCAAGGCAATAAAACATTTCATAACAAGACAGTATAACTGGTTAGGTTTCATTAATGATATTTGACTACTAAGAACTTTCTATCTATATTTTGTAATGCTGCTAGGCTAACTCTGCTGGATGTCATTTTAACCTAACTCTTACATATGAAATCACCAACTCATTTATTTTCTCTACATTATGACAAAAAATTAGCATTTAAGAAAATAAAAGAGATCAGCATCTCACAGCATCTGGCAACATTATAATTAGAGTTCTGTCAACAGAGCTATTACAAGCCTGGTTTGAAAGGATTTAAAATTTAGACTTTAGTGAAGTTAGAAGTTTTACATAAGAATTAGAAGTTAACAAAAATGCCAATAAAATCTCTTGAGTGATATTTTAGCAATTTTTCTCAAAAAATCCTTTTAAAAGTTTATAGTTACCTATGACTTAATATCACCTTATGAATAGTCCCAATTTTCTAGACCTATGCTAATAGCTCATTTTTATTAGGAGTGCCTCATAGGTAGTGCCATAGTGTCACACTAGACAGATTACAAATCCCCTGTGTGAAGGCGTTAATTGTGTTCCTTCTGTGACAACAAAATACTTTAGACTTGGTTATTTATAAGTGAAGTTATTGCTTACAGTTCTAGAGGCTGAGAAGTCCAAGATCAGTGTCTAGTGAGAAGCTGTTGCTCATAGATTGTACCTTCTATATGACATGGCAGAAGGTACAAATAAGTTCCCTCTAGCCTCCTTAATAAGGACATTAAACCTGTTCATGTGGCTCCTGGTAATACGATTGCATGGAAGATTGGATATCAAGATATGAATTTGGGGGGGACAAAGAGACCATAGCATGTAGCAACCTGATGGGACTGAGTGTGCAGAAAGTATTCAATCAACATACATGTAATGAAGAAATATAGGGATGAAGAAAATACTTCTGTGACATTTTAACAGGTTAGAAGTTTAGGATCTTCACACTATTAATTTCACTCTTAACCTATCCATTGATAACAACTATTGGAAACAGTTAATAAAAGAATTACACAAAAGATGAAATGAAATTTCTCATCTTTCTTCATTGACTAATGCAATACTCTAACTTACAAAGTTTAATTACCAATCTCCTGAACAACAGCAAGAAGAAAAAAGATTTTAGGGGTACAGAAGAAAGTACCCCTAAAAATTATGTTATTTTTCAGATTCAGATATGCTAAAAAAATACAACTTTGATAAAGAGATAGGAATGCAGTATTTTTAACTATTCAAAACACTGATCTTTTTTAATTTCTTAGAGAATTAACTTCAAGGAGTGTTCTTAGTAATTACTAAACAAAAACTTACTAGTCTGATATTTCCACATAAGGAAAAAGTTAGATACAATCAGAAAACCCCACAGCAGGACCAGGAAGAAGGTTATATATAAATTAGACACCTATCCAGGAGAATTAGGGAGAAAAAAATATTTTAAAAAGCTCTAGTACCAAAAGAGCCATATTACCAAAAGCATTATACAGATTTAATGCAATTCCTATTAAAATCCCAATGACATTCTTTATCAAACTAAAAAAAAGCAGTCATGAAATTCATTTGGAAAAATAAGACCCAGAATAGTCAAAGCAATCCTTAGTAAGAAGAGTGAAGAAGTAAGTATCACAATACTAGACCTTAAACTATACTACAGAGTTATAACAAAAACAGCATAGTATTGAAACCAAAACACACCCATCGACCAATGGTACAGAATAGAAGACAAAGAAAAAAATCCACATAAACACAGTTATCTCATGCTAGACAAAGCCACCAAAAACATACATTGGAGAAAAGATGGCCTATTCAACAAATAGTGCTGGGAAAATTGGACATCCACATGTAACAAAATAAAATAAAACTTTATCTCTCACCCTGCACAAAAATAACTCAAAGTGAATCAAAGTCTTAGGCACTAGAACAGGGACCTTGTGCCTAACGGAAGAAAAATTAGGCCCAAATCTTCACCATGTCAGTTTAGGATCTCACTTTCTTAACAAGCAATAAAATCAAGAATCAATATATGGGATGGATTCAAACTAAAAAGCTTCTTCTCAGCAAAGGAAACAATCAATAATGTGAAGAGAGCCTACAGAATGGGAAAAAATTCTTTATCACATTCACCTTAGATAAAGCATTAATCTCCAGGATATATAAAGAGCACAAAAAAACTCAATACCAAAATAACAAATAACCCAATCAATAAACGAGCTAAGAAACTGAACAGACACTTTACAGAAGAAACACCACAAATTCATTATCTTATATTCTGTAGTTCAGAAGACCAAAATAAGTTTCCTTGGGCTAAATGCAAGGTATCTGTACACAAAGCTGGTTCCCTCTTAGGTTCTGAGCAAAGAATCTATTTCTTGGCTCTTTTCATCTTCTAGAGAATTCTGCTTGAATTTTTTGACCTGTGGTCCCTTCCTCACATCATTCCACCATTATGATTCCTTTATCACAGCAACTGTTACTGCCTTGGATCTTTTTGTGTCTTTCTTATTAGGGCCTTTGTGATTACATGTGGACCCACTTGGATGAACCAGAATAATTCCCCCTGTTCTTAATTGGATCACATCTGCCTCTTTTACCCTGAAAAACACCATATTCATAAGTTCTGGTGATTAGGACATGAACTTTTTTGGGGACTATTATTCAGCCTATCACGGGATATAATTCCTGAAGATAAATAATATGAAGAGAAATGAGTACAATGTCATTTTAAGCTTCATGATTTAATGGCTAAGATGTAAAATAAAATTTACTATAAAGAAAAGTTTTAAAAACTGGCAAAATATGTCTAATATCATCAAAATGAAACCATGCTAAAAATCAATAGGAAAAGCAACAAAATATGAAGAACAGTAAACTAAGACACATTTTAAGGAAAAGATTTAAAATACATATACACAAAGAAACACTGTTTTGCAACAACAAAGATGAGCAATTGCAAAGAACTTGAAATGAGCTCTTTAAGCTGATCCCAAATATGATTTTCTTTCTTGACAAGCACAGCTGTGTTGCCCAAAATGAGTTGAAGTCTATTATTAAAACAAACAAAAAGTCATGCAGCGGAAAGGCACAGAAAGACTGACAGGATCATGAATTGTAGTGCAATAATAATTCAATATAATTACAAAGCATGCCTAAACTAAAGAAAAAAAAATGGATTGTATATACAGGCTTTTATTTCCATGAAAGAGCTCTTATGTATTTCTGATGAGACAAAGTGCCTGTGTATAGATTATTACAATAAACCATAATGTCCAATATTTCTCCCATGAGTGCAATAGTTCATATTTTCATTTATGAAAATCCCACCGGTTTAAGCCAAAGGTAGGAAATGAATAGAAAAATGAACAAATATTTAAGCATAGAGCAGATGCCACCTAGACTCTCACAAATCATTCTTCTCACTGATCTGAATGCTCCTATTTCATTTGTCAAAAATAGCACCACAAAAGCTGATAAAATTAGAAGTCACTGTTCCAGTAACTTAAAATTGGGATGGTGACATTTATTTGACAATTTGGGGGATCCTACTATTAATATCAGTAAATGTCACTTACGGTATTAATACTGATACCTTACAAAAACGTAAGGTAGTGGAATGTGAATGAACACACAGACATAAGAAATAGGAACTATAAAGCTACAGAATTGAGACATAAAACTGGTTGAAGGGCAGGCGCAGGGGTGCTAGCCTGTAATCCCAGAGGCTCGGGAGGTTGAGGAAGGAGGATTGCAAGTTCAAAGTCAGCCTCAGCAACTTAGCGAGACCCTGTCTCAAAATAAAAAATAAAAATGGTCTGAGGATGTGGCTCAGTGGTTAAGCACCCCTGGGTTCAATTCCCAGTACCAAACAACAACAAAAAAATAAGTAAGAAAAAAACAGTCTGAAGGAGCTTATAACCAGAGATATAAAAGTGTATAAGGAATATGAATATAGCTGTAGTGTTTCCTCCACTACACAAGTATGATTTGCAAATTACAGAGATTACTTTTAATTTAGCTAGCATTATTTGGCATTCAAAAAAAAAAAAAAAACCATAAATGAGTAAGTAGGAAGGAATTTTTCCAAATGTCATTGTTTAAGATGTCTTGACAACAATATCAGTGATGATTACCTTGAGTTTTTGTTGTTTAATAATCAACTCACTGGAGAAAGGAGTTGCCAGGATCCCTGTCTGCTGCCTGACTAGTAGCAATTAATGTTCTATCTACCCTCAGGCTCTGTGTTCTGCATTGTGCTTTCTGGAATAAGCAAGCCTGTTGAGGTAGAAATGTCTGAACCAGAGAGGGAAATGTTGGGAAAATACTGAAATTTCCAAAATGTCAGGATATACTTTATTTCAGACGATCTCTTTAAGGAAGAGTTTTAGAAGGCTATTAATAAACATCCATAAATGCACAATGAGACTACTATTAAACCCATAAATGGCTTGTTTTCTTTAGGGTGAGATTCTCTTGTGAAATATTGTAATAGTTTGAAAATGCATGACAACCAAAGGGTCACTATCACTGAATAGTCACTATGCCAGGAAAAATACTGTTGCTTTAAATAGGTAGTGTTTCCCCTTTAAGACGTAATACAGCAGGTATACAACAGGTCTGTCTGCTGGCAACTCACACACTACCTTTACTTTTCCTGTTCTTAGATGAATCCAATATCTCTGCTTTCTCAATCTCATGCTGAGAAACTATTTTGTACTTATTTGTTTTTGTACATTTTTTTGTATTTATTCATTGGCTTTTAAGGAGTATCCACTTAAAATAAGTCCTACCCATGAATGAATATGCTTTTGAGTTGCTCTCTTGAGTCTTCACTGTTGTTTCTAATCAATGTCTGTAACAAGTCATGAAGAACAAGTTTTGTCTAGATCCATTATTTCCTTGGAAGACATTTTAATGTTATCTATATATCTATAACTTGTGTCTTTCCTAACGAGTAAGCAACAAGTCTGAGCAAATCAAAGGAGTAAATGTATGAAATATGACATCCTCATAAGATATGTCTATAACATTTTATAGAGGTGGATGAAGTAAACATTAGTGAAAGCAAAAATAATGATTAGGATACAGTAGAATATTTAAGTCTACTTGATGACTGTGGTTCTGATTCTGAACACTTAGGCTGTGTCTTCCAACATGAGGTGTAGAACAGACCAAATTTCATCCAGGTTATATGATCAAAAGAAATAGCAATATTAATTTAACTCCTCGGGATAAAGACCTCCTCCAAAAATTTCAAAATTAACACTCTATGATAATGCTCAAAATTAATATCGTGTTTACCCTTGTTGTGCCAATCCTTTTACTTACCTTAGTCAAGAACAGAATTCATTCATTCAATATTAGCGAATATAAAAATTATTTATGTGTTCACTATCTATGCCTACTATCTTATATATTTTATAGAAAATGAAAGCTAGAATATATTATATTTAACTTTAAGAGCTTTAAAATCCTTTTACTTACCTTAGTCAAGAACAGAATTCATTCATTCAATATTAGCAAATATAAAAATTATTTATGTGTTCACTATCTATGCCTACTATCTTCTATATTTTATGGAAAATGAAAGCTAGAATATATTATATTTAACTTTAAGAGCTTTATAATTCATTACAGAATAAAATGAATATATTAAAATATAGCATATAGAAGGAATCATATGTAAGTAACAAAAAAAATAGAGATGAAAGACATAAAGTAAGTCAAAATGAGTGAAATACCCATAAAAGGATCTGATTAGAAGAGCTTAGTGGAGATAGGAATAAATAAAAGAGGCAAAACTTCCATGATAAGAATCTGATCCAAGGGGCAGAAAATATGTGTGTGTGTGTGCGTGTGTGTGTGTGTGTGTGTGTGTGTGTATGCAAGCTACTATATTTGTTTTATGATAGAGAATAAGAGTATTAGAAATGATAAAACATTTTATTGTAATCTTCAATCTGTAAGTTCTTCCTTTTTAAATATTCCATTCTCCCAGATATATTCAACACAATATAGTCACATAATTGCTGAGGGGACCTAGAGAAGTTTAGGTCCCTGGTGCTTAGATGGTATTTAGCATGTATAAAAGAATAAATACATTAATGATACATGCTGAGCTCTGATCCATGTGAATAAATTCAAATGAGAAAATAGATCCTGGCATTAATTGCCCTGTGGATATGACTCCAGAGGCAAGCAAGGTAAAAAGTGGAGATGTTTCCAAGAGTCCCCATAGAACATCTTAGTAGTGTTTAGGGTTAGTATAAGTGGGGGCATGCAAGATGTTCAGGGTACAGAGAGAATGATGGAGATCAAACAGAAGAATTGATACCCTTAAAACTATGCTATTATGAAATGTTATCTCTTACTCTCACATAGTGACGTGCTTAAGACAGATTAAGCATGTTTTAATTAACAAGTGTTATTCTAGTCTCCTCAGTGATATATGGCAGTTATATCTCATTTCAGAGCAATCTTCTAGTGATCAATAATGTATGTCTATATCATTTAAATGAACAAAAAGCCAGTGGAAGTGAACTTTGGACTTGATCCCAAAATCTTCCCTTAAATAATTCTCTCAATATATCTACATACTATCCAAAATAGCAATTATTTTATGTATATGCTTCTACAAAAAGAAAATTAAAAATAACATATCATAATTAGATATAATGATGGGTGTCATAAATTAAATACAGTATACAATCACTTTTGGAACACACCACACTATGCTTCTACTTGGAAAAAAGAAGTAAATATTTTGGGTTGGGGAGATAGCTCAGTTGGTAGAGTGCTTGCCTTGTAAGCACAAGGCCCTGGGTTCGAACCCCAGCACCCCCCCAAAAAAAAAAAAAAAGAAGTAAATATTTTAAATCATTCTCTCTCTAGTTTGCAATACTCTTGGAAAGATTATAATGCACTCTAAACATTCTTAACTAGACTTACAATCCAAACCTGATATGATTAATAAATAAAAGATGTAAGTATCTCAAAATAAATAAACAAATGAACCCTTGGGTTTTCCTTCTCTCACCTGAAGTATCATATCTGCATGTCATTTGTCAAAAAGGCAACAGACCTAACATTCTAAAACATCGAATGACAAGTACACTTTACCAAATGCCTTTTAAGAACTTGGAGGTAAATGACATTATACAATATTCAGGAAACCTACTATTCATAATTTATAGAGGTCTTTGTTCCTAAAATCTAAATCATCATGGGCAGAGGCCATTCTCTCAAAACTTTCTTCTCTCTTTTCTTCAAGAGAGGAGGCTGCCTGGTCGCTCCTCCCCACCCTTCATCTGTCTTTCCATTGTCCTTTCACCTTGGTTCTCCATCTTTTCAGAGAGTTCTGGTACCCTATATGATGATAATCAATTTTCCTCTTTGCTTCTCACAGTTCCCTGCTTCACACATCACTAAATTAGCATATCAGAGAAAACAAGTATCTCCTCAGGAAACTGGAAGAAAAAACTGCGAATATGTGAAGTGTTTTGGGAGGCCTGAATATATAAGCATATTAGAAAGAAAAAAAAAAACAAACTGTTGCTCAAGAGATTTCATTGCATAAATCCTTTTCCCAGGCAGTATCAAGTCATAGCTTTCCAGGGAGAATACATGAATTTTTCCAAAACTAAGTTTTAGTGCAACTTGCAAAGGTATATAATCACTGGCATAACAAAATCTAGGAATTTAAATATTTATACTAAGAGAAAGGAATGTGTTTTTTCCTTAGAGTGACTCCTTATTTTTCAGTTATAATTGTACTTACTCTAAAATATTGTACCTACTCTGAAATAATTGTACTTACTCTAAAATTTTGACAATCAAAAATATCAAACATCTTACCATTGTTGTCTCTTGGATGGATCCAAAACTATTAATAAAAATATTCACTACTACATCAACAGGAATGCCTATGAATAAAAATTAAGAATATATTTAGTAGTCATAAAAAACGTGATCAGATTCTTCATAATATGATTCATACATTTAGTTTTGGTATTTTTTAAATCCACATTGAAACACAAAATCTATGGTCTTACTAGAACAGGTTCACAATTGCTGTTAAATTATTTTTTCAAGTAGGGACAATACAAATAAAAATGAGTTGTGTTTTATAATGTTTGATATTTCAGAAATATTTCTCTTAATTTGAAGAAACTCTAGAAAACATGTTTAACTTTCAAAAATGTTTTAATTGGCCTACTGCATTTAGCTCTATGAAACTGCAAATGATTCTTTTAAAAACTGTTTTAAAATAGTTCATTTTTCATTTTTCTAATCATTTCAATTTTTTAAACCAAATGGCATAACGATATTCAATAACCTTTACTTGTAATGACTATATTTTAATTTTTAATTCATGAAAATACAAAGTTAATAAGATGTGTAACAGAGCCATTATAAAGATTTCTGACTGACCTGTTTGAAAATAATTTGAAAGTTCATGGAGTGAGAACTAAGGTATAATGTTGCAACTCTTTCTTTTCTTTTCTTTTCTTTTCTTTTTTTTTTTTTTTTTTTTCCTTCAAATCATTGTGACTGCTGGTTAGGCTATCAAAGAGAAAATGTGAATTTAGCCTTTTAGCCACATAACCACTGCCTGATGAAAACCAGGTGGGGAATCAATATATGGTGGACATGTGACAACCCAGACCATGGCTGTTGTTGAAAGTAACTGAATAGGTTCTGGTAATGAACAAAACCCCCTGTTTTTACAACATAGTTGTATAACTTCACTTGACTAGAAGCAGCTGCAGACCATTTTTTTTTTTTTTTTTTTTGCAAAGGAGAAAAATATCAAGCCTTATAATGTTACTTATAATGTTAATCTGATCTACATTAATACCTGTCCTTAACCAACAATAAGTATTACAGTTTTCCAGAGGAGACTTTTTTTTTTCCACATAGCTTTCCCTAATTCATCAAGAGGATTAAAGAAAAAGGTTGGGGGAGTATACAAATATACAATCTGCTCATGACTTTTACTTATTGAAGTAGAGTTTTTGTTCTTGAAAGGTGCAATAAATGGTAATATTCTTTTGGAATAAAAATAATCTCTGTTGTAGAACATGTAGTCACTTTTATTCATAAAGTTAACATGCTTTTAAAAACCATATGGCCGTTGTTTCAGCAAAAGGGGATTTTATTTTTTTATCAATGTGAAGCACTAACAAAAGTAAGAGAACTTAAGTAAATATCAGAACTGCTCTTTTTCTCTAAATGGGTAAATGGTTATTCTACAAATTATAACTGTTGCATCTGTAAACGAAATCCAGAGCTGTACCCACAACTTAAAATTTTTAATCACTGAAGTTAAGAATATACAGAAAATCTTAGAAAATCCATTATTCCTTAGAAAATCCATTACATGGGTTAGATTATTAAGTTACAGCATATCATTTTTTAAAAACTAACAACCATATTAAACTCTTAAAGTTAATATTTTCCTTATCATTTACTATGTCAGGTGTTAAATTGCTCTGAACTTAAAAGAAAAGCATATTACAGGACAGTTATATGTCAATTTGAAAACATATTGTTTTGTATATTACAAAGAATGACATTTTTAAGCTATAAAGAAAAAAGAGGTTCTTTTTCGAGGCAGACAGGCAACAAACCTTTGAAATTTGGTCTTATCCTAGGATCATAACTGACCAAGAGTCTGTTCAAGATATTGCTAGTGGAGTTGGCCGGTACCCTTGCAAGGTCCTCTGCTGACTGCTGACTATAAAAGAAAGAAAAAAATATAAGAGACAAGAAGCAACAAAAATGTTTTTTTTCCCCACTGGGATAAAAGACTTTGCTCTTTAGAAGCAAATCCACAGATATGACAGTGCTTTTCCAAATACAAGTAACTGAGCAGTAGTTACTTAAAATATTTAAGAAGTTCTTAAAATATTTAAGAAGCCCAAGAGATATTTGTATATTAAATAAAAAATAACAACGAAGTATTTTATCACTTACTTTACTAAATCCACAAAACACTGGCCTAAATACTCCAGGTCATTTCTAATAATCAGGTATCTTACTTGTTGTGAAACAACTCACTATCAAAATCTGGACAAGTACAAAAGGAACCTATCCATTAAGTCAAAATATACGTTGTTCAAAAGAACACTTTTGAACAACATATATTATTAACTTTCCACTTAAGCAAAGGAGTGAGTTCATATTATGAGATATTGTAGCTAGAGAAGTAGCCTAAGAATAAAACAATCATGTCAACATTTATAAAGTGATATTTCTCAAGAAACACAGTGAATATTCTGATTACTGACTGAAATGTACTAGTCCAAGCCAGGCGTGATGGTGCACACCTATAATCCCAGTGGCTCAGGAGGATGAGGCAGGAGGATCACAAGTTCAAAGCTAGCCTCAGCAACTTAGCAAGGCCCTGTCTCAAAATAAAAAAAAATAAAAAGGGCTAGGGATGTGATTCAGTCATTAAACAGCCCTCGGTTAAATCCCTGGTACATATATATGTGTACATGTATGTGTGTGTGTGTGTGTGTGTGTGTGTGTGTGTGTGTATAAATGCATGCATGTATATATATGTTTGTCTATATATATATATGTATGTGTGTATATATACATATGTATATATATGGGGGATAGTAGGTCATGTGAGGAAAATACGGAGCTATAAGATATTAATTACCTATTCATTTTATGAATGCATTTATCATCAGCTCTTTATTAAGAACAGGAAAACCTGTCATGTTTTACTATTTTTAACTATCTGAAAAACGAGTCATGACTAAATTGGTGGTTGCTTCAGAGAACTTATATAAAAAGGCACTTCCTCAGAAGCCAAGGGAAAATTTTTTTGTTGTTTTTGTTCTGGTTTGTTTAACCACAAAAATGTTTTATCATATAATCATTTTCCCCCAAAACAAAACAAAAATTTAAAAAGTTCATGTCAATCACAAGGTCCATTAAAACTATACTTGGAGTATCTAGCATTGCTTATATTGTATTTATATAGTAAAAAGCTTTAATTTCATAAATTATGTTAATTTATGTGAAGCAAACTTTGATGCAACAGGTTTGGCTTTGTACTGAAATCAACTCTTTCTTACTAGAAAATTATATTCTGACTTAATTATCATACAATTGTTTATAGGAGGCAACTACTACAGGTGAAATATGACAGCACAAAGTTTATTTGCAAATCTAAAATGACTTTGAATTGATACAGACAACTCTTTCAAATAGAAATGACTCAGGGTGTAAAACATTAAATCAAAAAAATGAAAATCAATTAGTTAAAATTCCCAAAGGTTCAGAAGCTTATGTAGATTTTCTAAAATTGCTTCTCAGGTACTTATCAGTTTCCACATCACAGCTTCAGGGATTTCAGCACTAGTAATGAGATTTTCTATTTCATTGCAGGTGAAACTGTAACCTCCTTAGAGCCCATTGTGACTCCTTATCAAAAGATGGGAAGCTCTGCAAAGAAGGAGCCTATGTGGGGAAATTGGATATTGGATGCAAATTAGAGTTTGAACCAATCTCATTTTGAAATTTTCTTTTTCAAAGGAAGAAACAGAATTGATTATGAAATACACTTGTATTGATCAATTAGCCTGCTATTGTGTCTCTTGATATAAAATCCTTTACATGTCTTCTAAGCAATGAATAGACAACATAAAAAAATTAACACTAATTTTTGTGGAGTTGAACTTCCCAGCCTAATTTGTTTCCTACCTATAAGCTATGTCAATCAAACTCAAATTCCAGTTCTTTAATTCAGTAGCAAATTTCTCTTCCTCCTTTTACTGGTACAGAATTTGACCCTATTCCCTGAAAAGTGAAATTTGCATTTTCCATCATATTACTCTAAACCCAGTGTTTGATTGATTGATTGATTGATTGATAGCAGGAATTGAACCTGGGGCTAAAAATGAGTCATATTCCCATTATTTTTTATATTGAGATAGGGTCTCACTAAGTTGCTTAGGTTAACTGAACTTGAAATCCTACTGCCTCAGCCTCCTAAATTGCTGGGATTACAGGCATGTGCCACCAGGCCCATCCCAATGTGTCTCAAGTGCTTTAAAACATCATTTTTCTAAAGTTTTTCCTCAATCATGCCACCTTATTCCAATGAACACAAACTAATAAATACACCATTTGCAATTATTTTTAACTATTTTTTCCATATTCATATATATTACCAACTAAATACAATGCAAACAGTATGGCTACTGAGGAAGCGGTGACTTCCATATGTTTGTGTTTCCCTATATTGTTTGCTTATTAAATACACATTGGCTCAAGCACTTTACATTTTCCAACTTTTCCCAGTTAATATCAGCATCATGGAGAGAAAGAAAGAACCCAGATAGGTAGAGAAGCGAGCAGGAGATAAGTAAATAAAGTGAAAGAGTACATGGTACAGGAAGAAACTAAAACAGATAGGTTACAGGATTTTTCTAAGATGGCAGAATCAAGATTGAAACCTGGGCTGGGGCTGTTGCTTAACGTACATGGGATCCTGGGTTCCACAAGTACTGCCAAAAACAAGAGCAAATCAATACACACACACACACACACACACACGCACACACACACACACACAGAGGGGGGGGGGGGCATAGGCTATTCTTACTTGGGATTCTCATTCCAGGTAAACCTGATCGAAAGGAAATGAAATAAGATCTATCTTCCTATTACCACTGTCAAAGGACAAAATTACAGCGACTGAGTTTTTAACATCTTAACTGACTTTATTTTCAATTATAGAATCAGGCAACTCTTCATTGCATAAAAATTACATAAATGTTCCAAAGAATCCATCAGGGAAGATTTCCTTGGATAGATAAGAAAAGGCTGAAGAAAGCAGAATCAAAAAAAAAAAAAAAAAAGAAGAAGAAGAAGAAGAAGTAAACTGGTCATTTCAGAGTTACTTTCCTTATACCTCAGGGACAAAGGAACAGAACAATAGAAAAACAACTGGTTAACATCACATTACTTCAAATTACCTTTTTTTATGTAAGGATTAAGGTAGTGGGCATTTCATTGTTATGCCAACTGAAACTGACCATTTTATGAAATTGGCAGCAATCTGTAATATTGATTTCTTAGGAAGTAAAATAAACCTCTAATTTTGTCACAGAAGATGGATCCAGGGGTTCCCAGGAAGAAGGGAGAATTGGACTCAGGATGGGCAGGGTTCTTGACATACATAAAGAAAAAGAAATTCAGCATGTGCCAATCATTTAATTAGGAATAGTGGAGGTACATTCAAGGGAGAAACAACCAACCAGCAAACCTTGCAGTGCGCAAAGGCACATGCTGTAATACCAGCGGCTCTGGGGACGAAGGCAGGAGGATCCTGAGTCCAAAGCCAGCCTCGGCAATTTAGCTGTGGATGTGGCTCAGTGCTTAAGCAACCCTGGGTTCAATCCTCAGTCCCCGCAACCACCACCTCCAAAAAAAAGCAGCAACCCCTTGGTGTGGGGTTTATAGAGTAAGGGTTGGCTAGGGGCTGCAGTAGAGGTAAAATCAGGGAGTAGCTAAGCAATTTCAAGCCAGTTTTCCCTGCACATGCCCATTACCCTTCTGTTACTTTTGCAGACAAGGATGTAGGTCAGGGGTGCAGGCCCAGGGCATGAGCTGGGTTGATCAGGAGTTGTAACTGTTCATGAACACTTTCTGCATTTCAATAGTTTCTGGATGTTTCCTGCATTTCAGTGATTCATGGGCACTTCCTTTAAGACTCAGTATATCTCTTTCTCTTTTGTATCGCAGTTGCAGTCTGGCAATGGGGAACTTCATTGTTGAGTGTCTCCATTTTGATTGTTACCCATTTTGTTGGAGACCAGTGCAGAAGTTGGATCCAAAGCAATGGCCTCCTGTAATTTTTATGATGTCATCCATACAGATATTGTTTCAGGGTTTATATATGCACTTTGGGTTCTATTAGTCTTACTAATTATTTTTAATTCATTATAGTGAGAATATGGATTGGCCTATTCTAAATTGCCAGTGTTACACTAGCCACTTCCAAATGTTATTTCTCTCCACGGCTAAAAACAAATGCTTGTTTGGGATTCTATCCCAGTTGACAGAATCCCGGGAAAATTAAACAAAAAACCCATTCTTTATTTGTGTCAATCTGAATTTTCATGACTCTGCTACAGGTAACCTGACATAAATATTTAATTGACAGTGCACTTTATATTCAAAGATTTTAAAATTTCAATGGAATTCCATGTAGTTTATATTCACAAGAATGAATTTTGGATTCTTTCCTACCTAAGGAAATAAAAATAGTAACCATAGTTTTTAGTTTACCAATATTAAAAATCACAATCATCTTTACTGTTGAAAATGTTTAAGCATTAGATGGATACAGCTGTGTCTGCAAATTAATAAATTAGAAGAGTTAAATGATTTTGATTAGGTCACACACTTAAGGCCTGCTTCATTATTAATGTCTTCATATTCTGAATCTCAGTCCAATGTTTTATCCATTTGACTATACTATTATGTTTGATTTCAAGAAATCTAACAATTCTAATATTTCACAAAGCAGGATTTATTTCTTGAAAATATGACACTAATTTAAGAAAATAACTTACTCTGCCTCTACTCAGGCAAAGTGATCAAATGACTACAGAAAATAATGTTTCATATTAAAAGTCTTTTTACAACCAGTCCTCTTGTTCACTTGCCTAAACTTCAACCAATGTCATTACTAATAAGTAAAGTTATGCGAGGAATGTGTCAGGCTATATAGCAGCATGATGTAATGTTTTCCAGCACTGAGGGCGAAATCCAAAAATTTCTTTGTAAAAGGGGAAAGCTCATTTTGCACCAACTCTAGAACATGCTTATTTTTACAAGACCTGTTAGTGACTATTTCAAAACAGGTGTGTGAGCATATTGTCTTGATCTTTTCCCTCAAATCAAAAGTCTGAGTCCAAAAGGATTGCTTTATTTTTTTCAGAGTTATAAATGCAACAACAATGATCACAGGGCTTCTCAGACCTGAATGCAGTGTGGTACATGGCAGTGTGAGAAACCTAGGGGCAGGGGCGCCTCTGGACATAAAGGAAAGTAACCACAAAGCTACCGACGGGAAGAACACGGTATGTAAAGTGTATAGGTTGTATTATTTTCTTCTTGCTCAAAGGAAATGATTCCTTACCTCTTTGTTAGGTGACAGACACCTCTTAGAATCCAATAAAACCTGCGTTTCCCTGAAAAATGTACACAAAGTTTGCAAGTCTGAGGGGTCCTGTACCTGCGGACCACATTTAAGATACCCTCCTTCAAAGAAACAAATGTAATCATTCATCATCACATAGAAGAGATGCTGGCTCCGTGGGAGGCTTTGATAAATGCTAATTCTTCTTCCCAGACACAAGAAGATACAAGCACACAAAGGATCCTTGTTGGGTGAGTCTTTAGATGGCAGACTCCTTTCTGAATACCACACTAACAGGACTCACAGAGGAATCATACCATCAAGGAAAAAAAAAAAATACAACTGCAAATAGTGGCAACAGTGACTTTATTATTCATTGTTTTTAAAAAGCTGTTATCCTATAAAGTGAGGGGAGAAGAGAAGATTTTAAACAGGAAGTTGGGGGGAGGGATTTAACAGTAACAAGCAAAAAACTCACCATGATGGTAACATGTCAAAAAGGGACCCAAAGATCAACTGACAGGACTCTCAATGGTCAAAGCCAGAATGATTTCAACAACAAAATAAAGTAATATTGGATTATAATCCAAATTATGAAAAGAAATACATGAGTTCAAACTGGTAAAAATAGAAGACTGAATAAATAAATAGGGAACAACAGACACATCTCCCAGGCAGAATTTTGATAATTGGTATAGAACCTCTACTTTCAAGTTATCAGAACATAAACATCCCACTCCTTAGTGTGGGACTGTGCATACTGACTTCCTTCCAAAGGTTTAGAATATAAAAGGAGACAAGAGAGTAACTCTACTATAGTGGAACTTGACAATGGCTTCCTGAGCAGATGACCAAGAATAACCATGTTCATAAAATGTACCCTTGACAAGATGCGGAAAGAATGGCATTTTAATCTGTTCTGGTCTTTCTGCCCAAGCATATGACACAGACTGATCATGAGAAAACTATCAGGCTAATCCAAATTTAGGGAGAGTCTATAAAACACCTGACCAGTACTCCTCACAGCCCTACAGGGCAAAAAAGAAACTGAAGGACTCATGAGAGCTGGATCATACAATCTTACCTGGAAGAAAGTGATCACATAGGAGTGACATCTTGATAATATTCTGTAGCTGAGGCTTATGAAAAAACACTGTCACAAGTCTGTACATATCAACTTATTAAAAATTCAGCATGACATTTCCATCTACATAGAACAATTTTTAGATATACAGGTGGGTAGAGAGATAATCAGATAGATAAAGAATCAAATACTTCATAAATATCAGTAATTAGTTATGAATATAGATCATTGTGAGTTTATTATATTTTATTTGTTTTGTATTTTCTTATCTATCCCATAACATGTCATCTCTTTTGACAGCTTCTGTATTTATTTTCCATTCTATTTTCATGGATTAAGCCATGAATAGGAGGTTATGAATACAGACAGTAAGTGAAACCTTTTATACGATTAGTTTAGTCTAAATTTATTTAAGAAGAATGTGTTTATGGTATGTGTATGGTGTGACAAAGTCTGTTGGTTTCTTATGGGCCAAGAATCTTAATTAAGAACAGTCTTACAGCGTTCATTTTATTTATCCTGCAGTTGGGCTGAAAGAACTGTCATAGCCTGTGGAAACATTATCAAATCTTTTATATCTCCAATTATGCCATTACATCATTTGTGGCTCAAATAAAAGTATTTTTCATTATGTAGAAACATTTATTTGGAGAGATGCTAGATTTTGAACCAGCAATTTCCAAATGACATTGAAAGCTATCCTTGGTCACTTTTAGCTTTATATCACATGTGAGACAACTCATTCTCTGAATAACAGAATAGAAATATCTCCTATTTATATGACATGTTTCTCAAATAGTGTAAAATATAATACATTCTTACTTATTCTAATTGGTTTCCTCCTGACATAAGGAATCATATTTAAACCTCATGACATAAGGAATCATATTTAAACCTCAATCCAAACAGAATATGTTATTGTGTAGTAATTTTCCATACCATGCAGAACAGGGTTCTACTTGGCTCAGCAAATAAGAATCTACAGTAAAACTTCTAATGCTGCTACCAACTATAATGTAACTTAATTTTCTCTATACAGTACAAATATAAAATATTTCCCTCTTAGCCCAACAAAAACGTTTATAAGATAAACCACACACATACACATTCAAGTTAAGTGTTAGTATAATTGAAAAACATTTCTCTAAGAGTCAAGAGACTAGTGGTAGAGCCCCATTCCATATGAGGTTAAGCAGATCACTGTGAGCTTCAGTACAGTTACTTTTGAAGATTCAAATTATAGAACCTCCAAGATCCTGTTCAGTTGATGATCTGATTCTACCTAGAGTGGATACAGTGTTCCACTATCAGGATGTCCCTTCAGAAGTGCGGTTGCTCACTCAAGGTTGAGCTGCTCAAGGTTTGGAGCTGGGTCTTTTCTGGAATAGCCTTCAGTTGAAGTGGCTTGTCTTGCCTTGTGGCAGTCCACATCCAATGTTTGAAATGGAGATGTAAATGGCTGGGTCCCTTCCTACAAACTGAGACAAGTTTGAAGGGCCATCTCAGATCCAAAGCTCCCTGTGGTATAGAATACTGACTCAGATAACCTACACTGATTCTGTGTTTTAACCACTTGCTTATCATTGAGAGCTGTTGTTCCCAACAGCAATCCCTTTCTTCATTCAACTCTTCATGGCAGAGTCTGTCTCTGAGAGAAGTCAACACACAACATCAAAACACTAAGTCCTGTGGTTGGATTATGATTTGAGTGATTCCCAAAGGATCATGTGCTGGAAGCTTGTTTCCCAGCATGGCAGTGGTGCTTGAAAGGTAGAGCTTACAGGAAAACAATTAGATCATGGAGGCATTATCCCCAGAAGAGATTAATGCTGGTTTTGCTGAACGAAGGGAGTTGTTTTACAAGAGCAAGACTGGCCACTCCCTGTCTTGGCTTTCCATCACACTATGTGATCTGTTACTTTTGCCCACACTCCCACCGTGATAATGGCTGCCATGTGGTGACACAGTCAAAGGGGGCCTTCACAAGAAGTCAAATAGATGAGGGTACAAAGTCTTAGACTTTTCACCTCTAAAACTATGAGCTGACTAAACCACTTTTTCAAATAAAGTACCTAGCCCTAGATAGTTTGCTACAGCATCAGACAATGGACTAATAAACTAAGATTCTTTAAAGAACACAGAAAACTTTAATCAGTTACGCTACCAAAATGATGAATTTCTCTTTTACTTTAGTCATTCCTCACTACATTTAACAATTTTTGAGTCTTTACTATATGCCATGCACATTACCATCAGGTTATGCATTTGAGAATCAAAAACACAGACATTATTCTAATAAAAATAATATTTAAAACTTTGGTTTTAAATGAACTTGTCTAATGAGTCTCGTCTTGGCCATACACTGAATTTAGCTGAGGTGGTCTATAAACTACTTATGTCTAACACTAGCAAAATCCTCAAATGAAATATGAGCAAATAGGGAAAGATAAGCCAACAACTGAGTAAAAGAATAAACTACCATAGAATCACAGGCAAATTCAGAAGTGTGGGTTATCAGTAAAACTCAAAGAAAAAGACTATTTCAAGGAATGGTTGGTTAAAAGTCAGATGACCATAGGAGGTTAAGATGAGGAGTAAAAACTCCCTATGAGATTTAGCAAAAGAACTGTTTTTCAGTTAAGAAAGAGGTAAAAGCCAGATTGGGATAGGCAGACTAGTAATTATGAGGAAATGGAGTGAGGAAGTACATTTGACTTACTGCAAAGCTTGACTAGTAATGGCACCAGCAAATCCATGCAACAAGAGACTCTGGATTTTCCTTCCCTCCAAGGGCACACAAATTCAACAGCAACACATGGAACAGTGTCCTTTGTGGAAAGTCTAAAACTACTTTTGAATCTCCTACAACTCAGACAAGTATGAAATCAACTACATGTGACCAGTAAGAAAGAGAGAGACACCCTCTGCCATATTCCCCACTGCAGCCAAGCACAATGTGATGGGGAGGGAATCCACAGCTCATTGCTTCTCCTTGAGAAGCAAAGAGTTGGATGAAAGATGTAGTGTCCCAATTTCTCTAGGTGCTTTCTGACGTGCTGGCTTCTATCTCTCCTCTCTGGAAACACTGAGGGGGTTCAGAGTACACTAGTGTCCTGAGGGCTACAGGGGAAAAAAAAAAAGAAAAAGCAAAAGTTTGACTAGTATGCAAGCACTTGCTGCAGCTCAGTGCAGAGCAAGCAAGCAGTAAACCCCAGTTGTCAGCTTTGCCCTGAAGAGGAAAACACCTAGACAACACATCTAACATCCCTTATGTCATCTTTCTCAGAACACTGACAGTATTCCAAGATCCTTAAGCCCTTGAAGATTTTAGAAAATGAAGTGGTGGTTGAACCAGTATATAGGACTTACAACAAATCCTTTCCAACTCAACGTAGAGTGAGCAAGTAAATAAAGAGCCAGTCTCCTGTTTCTCCCTAAGTAGGGAAAAGCTGAGCCACAGATTCAGCATCCCAACTTCTCCAAGAACTGTATGAGAGATTGTCTTCTGAACCATCTATCTTGGAGGGCAGACAGGACCTGACATATTCCAGACATCTGGGGACAAGTATGAATAAAGGACAGTGGTTTTTCACTAGCATGAAGGTTTGAGAAGCCCACAAAATTCTAACCAAATTGGTAAAGGTATTCTCCTATGAGGTCAGTCCATGAAGTCAGGGAGAGAGGGAGGTATTTTCTACGGTACAGATTCAACATGGACTGATGAAAAAATGAAGAAACAAGAAAACATGACCCATAAAAAGAATAAGATAAAATTCCAAAAACCAACCCTATTAAAATGGAAATGTGTGAGTTGTCTGATAGTCAGTGTAAAATAAATATCATAAAAATGCTTGACAAGTTCAAAAGAATAATGCAAAAAGTGAGAATTTCAATATACATGAGAAATTTTTAAATGAAACAAAGATAAATCTCAGAGCTGAAGAATATAACAACTGAACGAGAAATTCAATAGTGATTTAAAAGCACACTAGAACAATTTTCTAGAGGAAAAAAGAAAGAATCAACAAACTTGAAGACAAGGTATTTAAAATTATTCAGCCCAGGGAATAAAAATGAAAAAGAATGAAAAAGGAAAGAAAGCTTAAAGGATTTGTGGGACAGTATTATATTGAGATTTATAATAAATAAATGAATTTCTATATATACATAGATATTATGTATGTGTTTGTGTTATGTTTGTATGTGTGTGTATATATACGAAGACCAAGTGTGTGTGTGTATTTCTTCTTCATTCTCATTTTTTAGCACAGAGCACCTAAAATCTTTGGAATGAGATGACTGGTGGATGGTAGTCCCTGGATATCCTCAGGATGTGAGCTGTTTCTCAGAAAGTCATATTAATAGGGTCTTAGCACCACAGCACAACCTCAGGTATGGGGAGAAAGGCTGAGTTTGAATTGATGGCCAATGACCAGTGATCTAATCAATCATGCCTGTGTAACAAAACTTCCATAAAAACCTAAAAGGACTGGGTTTGAATGGTTTCCAGTTAGCGGAATCCATCTTCTAGAGGGTGGTGTGTCAGGGGAGATCATGGAAGTTCTCTGCTGCTTCCCACATGCCTTACTCTATGCATGTTTTCTACTTGACTATTTATTTGTATTCTCTTTAATATTCTTTCATAATAATTGGGTAAATGTAATCAAAGAGTTGGGTATTATGAGCTGCTTTCAGAAATTAATCAAACCCAAAAAGGGGGCCATGGAAACCCTGAGATACAGTTGGTTGATCAGAAATATAGGTAACACCCTAGGCCTTGTAATTAGCATCTGAATGGGAGGGGGCTGTGGTCTTCTTAGAGCCCTCAAGCTGTAGTATTTGACACCATATCCAGAAAGATAGTGTCACAAATTATAGGATAGGTAACTGGTGCCCACTGGAACACTGATAGCTTGATATATGAGGACCACTCCCCCTGCCGACACCCCACACACACACACATCGTCAGAGGCATAGTAATCAATGGAGAATTGAGTACGTAAAACACTTTGGATTTTTTTCTATCTTTCCTATAGACAACATCAAGTAGACAGACACATATGCATTGGGTATGTTCCAGAAGGAAAAGAAAGAACCAGAAAGTTTATTCTAAGAAGTAACAGTTAAAATCTCCTCAACTGCCTCAACTGGATAACCAAATCCAGGAATCCCAAATAATAATAATAATCATTAAAAAATCCCAAGGAATACACCCTACAATACATTATATTATTAAGGATTCTCCAGAGAAACAGAATCAATAGGATATACCTATGTAAAGATAGGTATAAATGATACCTATCTTAGATAGGTATAGATATATGAGAAGAAGTTATCTCACGGAATTGACTCACACTATAATAGAGGCTTTAGAAGTCCCACAGGCAGTCTGAAAGCTGGAGATCCTGGGGTGCCGAAAAGACACCTCAGTCCAAGCCTGAAAATCTCAGGGGCAGGGACTCTGAAGCTGTAACTCTCAGTCCAAGTGTGAAGACCCAAGAACCTGGGGAACTCAGTCTAAGTCTCAGAAACCAAAGGCCAGAGAATCTAGAATTCTGATGTCTAAGGACAGAAGAAGGATGCCACAGCTCTAGGAGAGATGGAGAGAGAACTCTCCTTTCCATTTCTCTTTTTTGTTCTATCCAGGGACCCAGAAGATTAGATAGTGCCTGCCTACTTTGAGGGCAGATCTCCCCTACTTGATCCATTAATTCACATGTCAATTTCCTTTGAAATGCCTTCAAAGATAAACCTAGAAATAATGTTTTACTATTACATGTACCTTAATCCAGTTAAGTTGGCACCTAAAATTAAGCATCATGCATACTATAATCAAATTGTCAAAAGAGTTAGGCAAATAATTGTGAAAGCAGTAAGATAAAAACATGTTGTCACGAAAAAGTGAACTTCTATATGACAGGACATTTATTCACAGAAACCCTACAGGCTAGAAGACAATGAGATGATACATTCAAAGTGCTCTAAGAAAAAAAGACAATGACAATAACAACAAAATATTGCCAAACAGGAATACTATACCTAGCAAAACTCTCCATCAAAAATGAAAGAGATATGAAGACTTTTCTAGACAAACAAAAGTTGAGGAAATTAATCATCAACAGACACACCTTACAAGAAATGCTGAAGGGAGTTCTTCCAATTATTATGGCAGCATAATGAAGTGTAAAACTTGTTGGTAAAGTGAACTACATACAAAAATACACAATACTGTATTACTATAATATTGGTGGGCAAATAATTTTAACTTTAATATAAAACTATATATAAAAAGTATCCAAAATAACTATTTAAGTATTAAGTGTGTTAATGGCAACACTGACAAAGTGAGGGGAAAGAAAGTACATTGTGGAATATTTTCTGTTATTAACATTTGTCATCAACTTTATATACACACACTGTTAAGTATTTAAAATATTTAAATACTTAAAATGTTTTTGTAAGCCCCTTAATAACCACAATGAAAATACCTATAGAAGTCATATAGGAGAAAGAGAAAGGAACAAAAGCACATGTATATACAAATCAATCTCTCTCTCTCTCTCTCTCTCTCTCACACACACACACACACAGAGAGAGAGAGAGAGAGAGAGAGAGAGAGAGAGAGAGACAGCAAAAGAAGAAAATAACAACAAAGAACTAAGATAACACAATTTGCCAAATGATAATAGCACATCTTCCCCCATTGATGATTAAATTTATGTGCACGGAGCCAGGCATGGTGGTACATACCTGTAATCCCAGTGGCTGGGCGGCGGGACTTAGGCAGGAGGCCTCATGAGTTCAAAGACAGCCTCAGTAAAATCTGGGTGCTAAGCAACTCAGTGAGACCCTGTCTTAAACAAAGTAAAAAATAGGCCTGGGGATGTGGCTCAGTGGTTGAGTGTCCCTGAGTTCAATCCCCGGAAATTCCTGCCAAAATTTATGTACATAGATTTAATTCCTCAGTCAAAAGATGCAGAACAGGTAAATGGATTTAAAAAATATTGAACCATAGTTCTCTACAAGAGGTTTAGTTTAGACTTCAGGACGTGCATAGGCTGAAAGTGGTGAATTAAAGTTACCCAATGCATATGGTAACCACTGGAGCAGGGGGAACTATATTTATATTAGATCAAATTGATTTTAAGTCAAAGACTGTCACAAGAAACAAAGAAAAAATATATAAAGAAAAAACGGTCAATATGCCAGATGTAGCAATAATAATACCTATGTATCCAAATACAGAAGCACATAAATATACAAGGAAAATATTGATAAAACAGAAAAGACTAATAGCAATATCATAATAGGAGAGTTTAATACTACACTTTTAATAACTGATAAAAGAACCAGTCAGAAAAATCAACAAAAATGTAGACTTAATCCACACTATAAATTAAATATACATAACAAATACACAGCAGTTTATCTAACAACATAATATACATTCTACTCAAGCACACATGGAACGTTCCACAGGATAGATCAAATGTAGGGTCCAAAAAGAAGGTCTTTATAAAAAAAAATTTATTGGTGCATTCTAATTAAACATAATAGTGAGATTCATTGATATATTCATATGTTCGTATCGTACATTGTTCTATTTCATTCTCCCGTGCCTCCTGTCTCCCTCCCTGACTCTCTTCCCCCATTTATGGAAACATTTATAGAAAAATTAAAGCCAATCATTATCAAAATCTTCCAAAACATTAAAAAGGAAGGAAGACTTCCTAAGTCACACACCATGGCCAAGTGGCACTTACCCCTGACAGGCTAGGAGAATTCAGCATATGCAAATCAATTAGTGGCACACATCACCCACAACAATAAGAAGCAGATAAAAATTATTTACTCACATGGATGCACCAAAGGCATCTAGTAAAATTTAACATTCTTTCATGATAAAAAAAATTCAACAAATTAGGAATACAAGGAAATTACTTCAATCATACATAAAATTCCATAGCTGAAGTCATACTCAATAATTACAAATTGAAAGATTTTACACTAAAATCAAGAACAAGACAAGAATGTCCAGTCTTATAACTTCTATTCCACATAGTACTAAAAGTCCCACAGTAATTAGAGAGAGTAAAAGTATCATAATTGAAAAAAAAGAAGAAATGTATCTTTGCATATCACATGACATTATTTATAACAATCTGAAGACTACACACACATACACAGAATTGATAAATTCAGTAAAGTTGCAGGATAAATTGTCAACATACAAAAATTAGTTGATTTCCCATACATCAATAATAAACTCCATGAAATGGAAATGTGGAAAACAATCCCATTTACAATAGCATCAAAAAGAATAATATATTTAGAAATAACTTTAATGTAATGAAAGATGTTTACACTGAAAACTGTAAAACATTGATGAAAAAGAAATCAAAAACAATAAAATGGAAAGACATTTCATGTTTATGGTTTGAAAAACTTAACATTTTAAAAATATATGAACTACCTAAAGAGATTTACAGATTCAATGCAATCCCTATCAAAATCCCAAAGGAAATAGAAAAATCAATCCCAGAATTCATATGGTGCCACAAAGAGTCAACTTCAAATAGCCAAAGCAAATTTAAGAGAAAAGAAAGCTGATGGCATGACATTTCCCAAATTTAGAGTATATAACAAAGGTACAGTAATTACAACAGTATGGTACTGGCATAAAAATATATAGGACATGGATCAAAATAGATAGCCCAGAAATAAATCCAGAATATATAGTCAACTGATCTTCAACAAGTGGACCGTGAATACCCTGTGGGGAAAGAACAGTTTCTTTAACAAATGATCTGAGCAAAACTGAAACCGTACCTTTATCTTAAGCCACACACAAATATCAACCCCAAAATATATTAAAAGGTTTAAACACAGACCTGAAACTGTAAGACCCCTAGAAGAAAACATGAGAGAAGGCTTCTAAAACATTGTTCTTGGCAATGATTTTATGCATGTTATATCAAAAGCACAGGCAAACAAAAGTCAAAATAGATAAGTGTGACTGAAACTAAACAGTTTTTCACAGCAAAGCAAATAGTCAGTACATGAAAAGGTAACCTATGGAATGGAAGAAAATATCTTGTAAACCACATATCTAATAAGAGATTAATTCCCAAAATATATGATGAACTCCTACAACTCAATAATGACAACAATCACAAAAAAACCTAATAACCTGCTTTAAAATGAGCTAACGACTTGAACATATATTTCTCTAAAGAAGACATATGAAGAGCTAACATATCTATGAAAAGAGCTCAATGTCACTAATTAGGGAAATGCAAGTCAAAATCACAAGGAATTGTCATCTCACAGCTATTAGAATGATTGCTATTAAAAACAAAAAAAATTAAAGTCACATGTTTGCAAGAACATGAAGAAATTAGAACCCTGTACACTGTTGGTAGGAATGTAAACTTTTTCAGTTGCTATCGTTTATCCCAAGGAACTGCAATGGTTATTCTTTTTTTTTTTTTTTTTTTTTAGCGGTACTGGGGATCAAACTCAGGGCCTTGTGCTTGCAAGGCAAGCACTCTACCAGCTGAGCTATCTCCCCAGCCCAGTAATTCTAGAAAGATATTAGCACTGTCATATTCATTGCAGCATGATTCACAATAGGCAAGAATGGGATATACCCAACTATTTACCAAAAGGTGAGTGAACAAAAAAAATAATGTGCTATAATAGATACATATCAGAATATTAGTCAGACTTAAAAAGAAGTCCCACCATGTGCAACAAAACAGATGAATATTGAAGACACTGTGCTAACAGAAATAAGCCAGTCCCAGAAAGACAAATACCATAGGTTTCCAATTATACAAAGTCACTAAATTGTCAAATCGCAGAAAAAGAGAGTAGAATGGTCAGTGTGGGAGCTGGAGTGGGGGAAAGTGGAGGATTGCTACTGAAGAGGAATAACGTCTCATCTGCGCAGGAAGAGTAAGTTCTATGTATCTGCTATACAATATTGTGCCTAGAGTTAACAATACTATATACATAAAAATGTGTTAAGAGGGTAGATCTCATGTTAAGTGTTCTTACCATAATTTTATTTATTTATTTATTTTTTTAGAAAATGATCCCTAGGCAACTCTTCCTAAGAAACAAGTTGAATGGTATGTACATAAACACAATGACTTTTTGAGTTATTGCTTTACTTGGTACAGGAAAAAAAAATCAGTCAAAAATTAGCTTGAATTTTTTTAATGTAACAATGGCCTACTGTTTGAACTATCTGCATAGCTATTACTTGGAAACAAAATTTAAGTTCTTGGTTTTCTTCTAAATATAATCTGGCACACGAAAAGGTTATCAGTAAACACCACCGGAGGAAACATCACTGATACAGTTTATACATATTTCAGCTTTGAAAATTAAAATAAATGGAGCTTTTCTACCCATCTCACCCTCCAAAAAAGAAAGGAAAGTTTAATCATCAGGATATACATCGTATATATATTTTTCTTAAATTGATTGGGTTGGGGATGTAGCTCAAAGGTAGAGTGATCACCTAGTACACATGAGGCCCTGGGATTAATCCCCAATACTGAAAAAAAAATGGATTACAGGTCTAAGTGTAGAACATAAAGCAACAAACTTCTTCAAAATAATAAAAAAAACAGTTTTATGTTCATGACCTTAGAATAGAAAAAAAAATTTCTTAAATGCAATACATTAACAATAAAAGATCAACAAATTGGACTTCATTAAAAATAAGTTCTTTAATGACTTATCAAATATACAAGAAAAATAATTATACTTATGAGGATGTAGTGAAAGGGGAATTCATACACAGTTTATGGGAATATAAAATTAGTACAGATATTGTAGTAAATAGTATGGAGATTCCCTAAACAACTAAAAGTATATCTACATGTGATCCAGCAAACCCAGGATATATTTCCAGAGAAAATAAAATCATGGCATTAAAGAGATACCTGCATTTACACATTTATTGCAATACCATTCACAATAGCCAATATTATGAGATCAATCAAGGTATACATCAATGAAGGAGTGCACAAAAACATCATATGCACATGATATATGTATTTACATACATACAACTATGTATTTATATATACAACATTTTCTTATCCATTCCTTATTCTGTTTCTTGTCCATTCCTTATCCATTTCTTATTCCACAAGGGAATATTGTTCACCCATAAAAACAATGAAATCCTGTTGTACACAGCAACATGGACAAAACTAGAGGTCAGCTTAAGTTAAATAAGTCAGTTACAGACAAGTACTACATGCTTTCACTCATTTGTGAACACTAAAAAGCAATTTCAACAGAAGAACAGAGTAAAATTATGTCACAGAGACTGGGAAGGGGAGGGTTAAGAGGATGGAAATAAGTTAGAGGTCACCAAAACAGAGAGGAAGAATTTGTTCTGGTTTCCTATGGCACAGTAGGGTAACTATTGGTTAAAAGAGTCGATGATATATTTCAAAATAACTAGAAAAGCATGCAAGTTGCCAGTGCATAGCAATAATTAATGTTTAGGAGTTGAAGTGCTCATTATCCTGATTTGATCACTGCACACATTATTATGTTGCAACCCATAAATAGGTACAAATATTATGTCTCAAAATGTTTAAATATTAATTAATTAAAATATAAGCTCTTCAGTTCATTAGAGGACATTGTTAGAGAGTGAAAATGTACATCAAAGAATGGAGATCTGTAGTATAGTCATGTACAATACTTCAGTCACTGATAGACCACATAGATGATGGATGTCCCCAAAGATTTTAATGGAGCTGAAAAATTTCCTATCACCTAGTGACAGTTTAATGTAATATTTTCAGGCAACACATTTTACAGAAGTGTTGGTAGTGACACTGGAGTAAACAAACCTGTTCAGTTGCCAGTCTTAGAAAAGTATAGTACATACAATTTTGTATAATACGTAATACATAATACTTAATAATGATAACAATTGTTAGTAGTTTACGTATTTATGCCACCATATTTTTCAATGTGATTTTAAAGTGTACGTGTCCTACTTATTTTTCAAAAAGTTGACTGTAAAATTAGCTTGGGCAGGTCCTTCAAGAGGCGTTCTTGAAGAAGTCATTATTATCATGAGATGACAGTTTCATGCATGTGACTGTCCCTGAAGACCTTCCAAGGACAAGGGACAAGATGTGAACATGGAAGACAGTGATAGTGATGATTCTGACCTGTGTAGGCTTCAGCTACCATGTGTATTTGTGTCCTAATTTTTAAGAAAAAAAAATTTTAAGTTTTTAAAATAGAAAAAAGCTCATAAGATAATGATATAAAGAAATAAAATATGTATAGATGTTCAACATTTGTGTTTCAAGTGAAGTATTATCACAAAAAAGTAAAAAAGGTTTTTAAATAACAATCTATATGGTAAAAAAAATTTCCAGTAAACTAAAATTAATTTGTTATTGAAGAAAGTAACATTTTCAAAATAAATTGAGTATAGCCCATATGCTTATAAAGTCCACAGCAGGGCACAGCAATGTCCAGGGCCTCACATTTGCTCATTGCTCACACACTGACTCAACCAGGGTAATTTTCTGTCCTGTAGGCTCCAGTCATGGTAAGTGCCCTGTACATGTGCACCACTTTTGTATTTTTATGACCCCTTTTCAATGTTTCGATATGTTTAGAAACGTAAATAATTACCAGGCGTTAAAGCTATAGTATTCAGTACAGTAATATATTGTTCAGGTTTGCAGCCTAGGAACAATAGTATACAGCCTAGATGTGCAGTAGGCTATATCATCTAGGTTTGTGTAAGTGAGCTCTTTGGTTCCACACAATCATGAAACTGGCTGATGATGCATTTCTATAACCTATCCCTGTCATTAAGCAGCATACATCTATGCATATATCTGAAAAAAGATCTGATAGCATATAAAAAGAACTTCTACATATCAATTAAAAAATCAATAATTTTTAAGTGGGCAAACAGTTGAAAAACAACTTTGTAAAAGGAGACAGCTAAACTTAAAATGAATGCCAACAGTATCAAATTTTAATGAGGTTGTAGAACAACTGAGACTCTCATACACTGATGATGGGAGTATAATTAGAAAACTGTCCATATCTTCTAAAGCTATGTACGCTATGATACAAAAGTTTTACTCTGGGGTATATGCCCAACAGATATGAATGTTCATGTTATCCAAAGTACATGTATAATGTAAATGTTCATAATACCTTTAAACATAAGAGGCCCAAGCTGAGAATATTCACCAATAGCAATGACAGTGAGAGCCGAACTTATCTGAGCTCCTGGAACAAGAATAACATTTAGAAATGCCCTCATTCTTTTCTACTACATGAAGCATCTTATTGCAAACAATCACCATTTCCCAAATTACCTAGACAAGACCTGCTGATGGTCTCCTTGTTTACCTATCGCAAGACTGGATGCAGAACTTCCAAACTCTCCTGCTTGGCCTCATCTATGAGTAGCTCAACTATTTGTCCAAGGAGACCAATCTGAACAGAATGCTTGCCAACTTTACTTGATCAAACTTGCATTAGGCTTCTTTCTCACGTGCCCCTCCTTCATTTTCTCTTACTCGCTGTCCACTCATGCCACATGTTCAACTGTTGGTTCCTCTGACCCTGTGTTCTTGGAAGAGAGAGAACCCCTTTCTGCCAATCTTGGAGAGGCTTATTATTCTTCCAGTTGGAACATTCTCCCTTCCACAACACTCTTTTCAAATAAAGCCCCTCATCTATATATGGATTTGTTTTTTCATTTGACAGTAAAATGGATAAAGATAATATGTCCACAACAACTAAACAAACACTAAAGAGCAATGAGAAGGGACTGACCACTGCCACACCAGCAACAGAGACAAAATCTCACAGATAAGATTGCCAAGCAAGAGAGTAGATTCAAGAGTGTCTATAGTTATCATTCCATTTATATGAAGGTCAAGAAGAGGAAAACTCAATCTAACACAACAAAATCAAGAGTGATTTACCTTTGGAAGGAGGTATTAACTGGAATATGGCATGTGGGAATTTTCTAGAGTACTAGAAATGTTTTACGTTTGTCTGAGTTGAGGAATCATGAGCTGAATGAAAAAAGTCATTGAATTGGTCACTGAACTCTACTATTAAAATCTGTGTACTTTGCTGAATGTTACAGGTCAAACTCAAAGAGAGTTCAAAAAGAATCAGGTAGACAGTTTGGTACTATACTGCATAATGCATCAAAATATTCTATCAAGAAGAGGAATAGATGACTATGTAATTTACAACTAGCATTTGTGGTAAATATATGCTGTGTATTTTACATTTAAAACTAAAAGAATAGTCATGTTTCAATTCCTAGGCTGGGTAACACATACACACGTGTTTATTTTATCATTTTTTTTAATTGCACATCAGTATTATATATAGATTTGTCTATACAGTTTTACAATAACTTCTAAATTGTTGGCATATCATTTCAGACTTCCTAAGCTATAGACTAAAGGCAAGTTTTCTTTCTCACCTAATAGAAAAAAAGACATAGCTCCCCTGACTTGGGAATGAAACATTTCTCTTCTGGAGACAGAGTGACTGAATTTGAATTCTGGTTGGTATACCACTAATAGTGTAGCTTTGGACACTTAATCTCTGTGCCTTAATTAGTTCATTTGTAAGTAGAGATAATAATACCCCCAAATTACTTATTCATATGCACAAAAAAAAACCTTTCCATAATTAAGTTAAGCAATGTAAGTAAGGAGATCAGACTAGCACCAAATGTTTGTGTGATAAACAATTCATGGTAACACCAAGAATAAGAGAAATTTATGTTCCAAAAGTAAGAACTACTCAGAAAAAAAAAATCAAGTTCCAATTTCTTGAGAGTTGTTAATATATGGTTTGGTTAAGTTTGATTTCTTAAATAAATACATACAATAAATTCAAGTATCCCTACTGTAATTTCACTGTTCTCTAGACATTGATGGGATCAAGCGTTTTTTAAAATTATTTTAAAATAATTATTTAGTTTATGATGGACTTTTATTTTCATTCATTTATTTATATATGATGCTGAGACTCAAACCCAGTGCCTCCCACATGCTAGGCAAGCACTCCACCACTGAGCCACAATCCCAGTCCCTGATGGGATCAAGTTTTAAAAGGAAGTATTTTCCTTGCCACTATAAACAAAAACTGAAAAAGAAGAAGTTAAGCAAAGAGAGGCTCAAACAGAATTTGAGAACAGAAATGAATAATTTTTCACAGCCCTATGAGCAATTCACTCTTAGGGACACTACAGATAAAGGGGCTTTTTCCTCCTGGCCAGGAACCTCATGAACCTAGTGCAAAAGCCCTAAAAGACCACCCCTAATACCCACTGTTTGCTTTCACTACGCTTTGCAGATGATCTTCATATAATCCCATATGTGTAAGATTATTTGTAAAAGAGAGATAAGAAAATAATCTCTTGAATTATCGACTTCATTATAACAACCACAGGTCCACCTGTCTGAAAAATGACCTGAATTCTCAACAAAAAACCCCTACCGCACACAGAGGCAACAAATACGGATATGATTCTCAATGAAGAATGCAATCTTGCATATGGATAATAATAAGCCTCAATCATTCCTATCAATCATTGTTTAGAAACCAATGTCTTTGATTGAATAAACCAGAACCTATGGGACTTAATTATAAAGAAATTCCATTTTCCCCGATCCATCCAAACCTGCTCTGTGAGCTGGTACCTCCCAATACAGTTGGATGACATCTCATGCAAATTTCAGAACATTTTCAGGTCTCTCCTAAGAAAAACGGTCCCTCCTGGCACTTTCAGGACCACTTAAAATTGTCACACCATAAGATGTGCACGCCTGGAAACAATGAAAACTCTTGAGTTTGATTCAATAATGAAATCTCCTCCCTCCCCAGCCAAACCTTCCAGAGACTGGGAAACTGCAGTGGGACCGGGGGCATGGCTGGTGTTCCCTCTGTTCTCTTGCCTTCCTAATTTACAGTATCTTTGCAAAATCCCCTGCTGCAGAAGCTCAAAATTCAGTTACCAAAGACCATGTGGTCTTTGTTGTTGTTATTGTTGTTTGTTTGTTTGTTTTGTTTTCCCAGCTGGCAATTCTTGATTCCAACCTTCAGCCACAGGCATTCTGTAGTCCACAACAGGCTGTCACTGTGGGGTTCCGCCACCCTCCTAGACCATTTAGGGCAAAGTTTCTTTGTTTCATACTTGAGCTAACACTTCACTTACTTGCTTTTTCTCTTGATCTCTCACTTTCTGGATCTCTCCCCTGTGATCTAAATCTGAGCCATGGTAAATACTTAGTACTCCTTTTCCTGACAGAAAACATTCCCTTCCCATGTCAGCTCTCCTCTCTGCTGCCTTGCTTCTGTCTTATAGTCACAGCCTGCCTTGACTTCTCTAGTGTGAATCAGATATCAGCGCACGAGGAGCAAAATACAAGGGGAGATACAATTCTGCCTTTAAGTCCGTCTCATTCGATTTGAGGAAAAGGAAAAGCATCTTCCTCCCATTCCTGTAGCTGGTAATATGAAAACAACCACAGAATTTCCTCCAAAGAATGACTCCTACTTGGTCTCTCCAACCTTATCCCTTTTAGGCCACTGAAGTAAATGCTGAGCTAAAGGAAATAAAGCCAATTTTCAGTCTCTATATGAAAACCTTTTTTGGCATGACTTGTATAAGAGATCAGAATTCAAACTGATATTATAGGAGTTTCTGGTTCTATTGTTTTGTTCTTGACCTTCAGGATTCAGCCATAACTGAAGAAGAGTCTCATTCAACATTTTGATACACTAAGTTAACTTTTAACTGCTTAAAGTGTTAATTTAAACAGAAAATATAACTATTGCTTATGTATTAAATGTACATCTTGCTCATATTAAATATATATTGACTACATAAGTAATATGAAAACAAATATTTATTTTAAAATTAAGAATAAGCAGGGGCTGGGATTGTGGCTCAGAGGTAGAGCACCTGTCTCACATGGTTGGGGCACTGGGTTCGATCCTCGGCACCACATAACATGAATGAATAAAAAAAGTTAAAAATAAGCAATTGTATTAAAACATTTTGTACTGCTATAACTTAAAAATATTTGAGATTGGTCACTTTATAAAGAAAAGTGGTTTGCTTAGGGTTAACCTCTGGCATAGCGCCTATGTCCTGGTCCCCATAGCTAAATCACAACATGGCAGAGAAACAGAAAGGGAACCAGTCATGTGCAGAAGAAGCAAAACACATCAGAGAGCCTCCCTTTATAAACTTGTTCTCATGAGAACTAACTTACCCTGTAAAACCAGTATTAATTGCTTCCAAGGATGGTGGCCCCATGACCTGATTATCCTACGCTAGGCAAGGCCTTTTAGAAGTTGTATCATGTAAACATACTACCCTAGAGACAAAGTTAAGTACATAAGGGGGTGCATTCAAGCAATGTCCAAACCATAGCAATAATTAGGATGTACCTTAATAGCAAAATATCAGTGATCATGTCTGTATTTTGGATTCTGACAGGACACAGCATAAAGACAAAGACTTCCAAATACAGAAGGTCATCATAAATAAATATAGCTAGGCATAGCTTTTAAAATAGGAACTTTGGAAATTTCACATGAGCCAATATTTAAGAACTATGAATATTATCAATTTTAAATTTAATAACTTGTTTTTAATTAAAGTTCTGTCATCTAAATTAGTTGTTTAATCAACCATTGGTCATTTCTATACAGAGCTCAAAAACCTCTATGTGAAAACCTAGATTCATGATAGTTAAGCTATGAAATCAATCGAGATGCCAATCAACAGATCAACTGACAAATAAAATGTGGTAAACATATATAATAAAATATAATTTCCCCATAAAAGAATAATATCCTATTATTCATGGCAAAATAGATGCAACTGGAGGACATCATGTTAAGTGAAATAAATCAGATGGAGAAAGACAAATTCCACATGTTCCCTCTCACATCTGGATGCTAAAGAATTCTATCATAATGTATAACAGTGATTACTAGGATGGAAAGGGAGGAGGGGAGACAGCAGAAGATTAGATAATAGGTGCCCAAAACCAACTGTATAGACATAGGAAGTTCTAATGTTCCACAGAAAAGTAGAGGTCTATAGTTTACAATAGCCCATTATATGTTCCTTGAATAACTAGAAGAGATGAATTTGAAATCCCCAAAAATAACAATGAAAAGGAGATAGAAAAAATATTACCCTTATTTTGATCAGTACATATTGTATATGTGTATGAAGCATCACACTGAGCCTCATGAATATGTACAGTTATTTTATGTTAAGCAACATTTTAAAAAATGTTTTAGGAGATAGAAATGTTCACTACTCTGATCACAACATGCCACATAAATGTAATGAATCATACATAACATGGCACCTCACAAATTTGAAAACTAAAATAATAGTAAGTTTTCAAAGAACACCTAGCTTAATTTGTGATACCAAGAGTTCATATCTTAGAAACCCTATTCCTTTCCCTGCAAGGTTACTAAGAATTTTATCTGATATACATAAGGAGGTTTTAGGACAATTAAGATTCCCATTCAAGCAAGCTTTTTCTCCCTAAGATTTCACACACTACTAAAAGGTAATTCACAAATACGGCTTAGAAATTGACCTTCATAAGCAATCTAAAGCTCCATACACTAATCTTCAGGAACCTGAGCAGAATGAGGATACACAGACAGTTACCTATGATTTGGCAGAGGGATCAGTAACTTAAAACCTACACCGACTTTGCAGAGCTTTTTGGCTTATGTAATTGAGGCTTAAGAGAAAACACTTGGTGTTCTATTATTTATCAGAATCACTCAAGTACGGTGTTTTGCTTTGAATGTATGTTCTAATTAAATGCCAGTGTTAGAAGGTGCTGACATGCTATGATATGAAATTCCTCACTATATTCCCCAACTTAATGTGGCTTTTAAGCAAAACAACTGATAATCTAATTTTTCTCTATCAATGTGCATCTCATGATAAGCTTGGAAAATGCTACTCAAGGTCACACTTTCCAATTGTCTGAGAATCCTTGCCATTGTGGAATCACTCCAGAAATTGTCCCTCTTTTTTGCATCATAAATTTTCTCTCTCTACTAGAACATTTTCATCACCGTATAAATATGCTTTATTATCCATCATCTGTTAAAAACCTTTCTGATGATCCTACCTCCCCTTCAACTATGGCCAATTTTTCTGCTTTTGCGTATATCAAAATTCATCAAATATTAATACTTCAGTCCCTGTTTCTTCTCTTTGCAATATCTTTTGAATTCAATCTTTTAGGACTTTTGTAACCACCACCTATATAAACAAGCCATGTCAAGGTCAACCATGTGGTCAAACTCCATGGCCAATTTCCAACATTCTCTCTCTTGATCTAACAACAGTATCAGATATTGTTGATCCCTAAGATTTATTTTTTAACTTCACTAGAGTTCCAAGTAAAAGACCTCACACTTTTAATCCTGATCTTACTTCCTTGATGTTTTCTCTTCATTCTTCTTTGCCTGTTCTTCATTTCTACAACCTTGTTCCCAAACAATTATTTCTCAGGTACCTTTACATTTCTAGTTAACTCACTTTCTAAGTAACCTCATCAGGTCTCATAGTTTTCCAGAGTTTCTGACAACTGACATTTCCCCTTTAATATCTAATGGATACCTCAAACTTACCATGTTCAAAACTAAACTCCTGGTTCCCCTCATCTCCTACCTACTTTTACTGCAATACATTTCATACTTTGCTTCCTTACATACACACATGCACTATTAAGAAGGAAGGCTTCAGACATTTTTTCTTGACCATAGTAGTTCAGAGTAAGTTCTTATTTCAAAACTCCCCTTGGTAGTTAACATTCAAACTGAATACTATTAATCAAACTCATGATTATTTTTTATGTGGTGAAACATACACCCGTGAAGAGGAAGATTGTAAGATTGTGTGCTCAGAAAGTAATATTATGTTATTTAAAAAGAACTTCAATGAACTTTAAATTACAGTAAAAAACTATAAGTAAGCCCAAATGTTGCTTGAAAATGATAAAATAAACAAAGACCAAGTGACAATGAAGATGAAAAATTTGTTCCCATTAGTGAGGGTAATAACTAAATAAATATAAACACAGTGGCAAGAACATTAATGAAAAAACTTGGATAAGGAATGAAAAGAACAAAGTCTGACTGCCAAATCTGCCACTAATCAGATTTTTTCCCCACAATTAGCTTTTCTATCTTTACAAATTATCTTAAGTAATGGCAGAAGACTGAGACCAAAAGTACTATTTAAATGCAAAACTCCTTTGGACTCTTTAAAGGAAACTCTAATATCACAAAGATAGGTAATTCACTTTGTAGAACTTTCACAATTTAGAAAATACTTTCATATATAATTTCAAATTGTACTGTTTGAGAATTCTGTGAAATAGGTAAAGATGATCATTTCCATTTTGCAGATAAGAAAATGGAGACCTGAAAGAGGCAAAATGATAGCTTCTTACAAAAGCATTCAGTAATTCACTCTAAAACAGAAGCAAGGTCTCTTCCTTCTATAGACAATACTGTTTCCACATATTACAATTGCAGAATAAGTGTTTTTCCCAATGACACTGAGAAACTCATAAAATCATTTTGCTAATGCCTTTAGTTTATGAATCAGGACCCAAGAAGAATTATATAAGGACACACAATAAATCCATAATAGAGTGAACAGGAGCTCTATTTTCCTGAATTTTGTGGCCCATTGATTTTTTCCTCTGTATTAATTCAACTAATTTTACTTGAAATTTATCATTATTATTGTTATATTTTTACATTTTTGGCACTCATTTGGTACAGATTAAATGGCAGGAAGTTCATACAACAGATGACTTTTGTCTGGCACTAGAAGGGTAAGAAGAGGTGCAACAGAGTAAGAGGAAAGGGATAAGGAAATGCTAGGAAGAAGTTAAAGAATGTATAACAGAATAGGCTCACCAAGTGGTGTGGCTGTACGGGGACACTGAGAAGTACAGCAAGGCAGAAGAGGATGGAAATGAAGAGCAGATGGAAAAGAAACTTGAAGGTTGGTCACAAGCAGAGAAGTAAATGATCAGAGCTACATGAAGCATCACAAATAATGTCGACACAGAAGAGTAACAGTTGTCCAAGTGGGGTACAACAACCCCTGAGTTGCCCAGACTCTCAGTCAACAGAATCAAAACTACTTTCATAATAATAATAAAATATTATTTACATTTTTTATATGTTGACATTTACACTGATGGTACAAAAACACTGCTGGAGCAATAGGACAAATCAAGAAAACAACACTTACATATACTAAGTGTAACTGTGCTCTTCACCACCATATATCCTGGCCAAGCAAAATTTGTAGACAGTGTTCCTAAGCAATGTTGCTAAGTAAGTAGTAAGACAATTATTAATTTTTTTTAAATTCTGAAACTTGTATTAACACCTTTTAATATCCTGTGTGACAAAATGGAGAGTATTCAGATACCATTTCTGCTGCACACCAAACTATGATAATTTTTCTGAGAAAAGTACAGTTGAATGATTGTTTAACTTAATAGCCGAAATAAATACTCCTCAGGAAAGGCCATTTGCATGGACTATCACAGAAAAACTATGATAATTCAGATGTGCATATTTGGGCAAACTTTTTGCAAAAGTGAATGAAAGGAGTTTGTACTTTTGAGGGAAAAAAAATGAGAGTATTTGCTTTCAATGACAGAATCTGAATTTCCAAACAAAAATATGAATTTTGGAAAAAATAAATGCCACCATGATTTTGACAGTTTCTCAATATTTACACTCATTCCAGTGAGATAGGCAGTATTATTAGATGAATGTGATTTTTTGATGTTGTATAATAAAATATGTCAGCATTTGGAAGATTTGCAAAAAACAAACCCTAACAAACCAATATTTTCCAAATGTCCAGTGCATGATGTTATAAAATCACTTTTGAACAAAAGAAGCCATTCAATGTGCAAGAGAGAACAGTGAATTTTAATGAAACAGAGAACAAAATGTTCACTGATCTGATTTCACATTCACATTGCAACTCTCTTTTAGGGAACTATCACTTGTTAAACTTTGGCATGACATTAAAGAACATTCACAGTTATGAAAAGGCTATTAAAACATTCTTCCCTCTTTCAATTATATGTCTGCATGAGGTCATACTTTCTTCATATACTTCAACCAAAACAATCTATCATAATGAACTGAATACAGAAGCAGATGAGAATCCATCTTTCAGGAAGCCAGTCATTAAACTGATAAATAAAAAGGTCCCTCTTTTATTAAATTTCTTTGGTTTTTGAAAATATAGATCATTTTCCATAAAAATAAGTTATTCATATTAATATTTAATAGATACAGTTATTTTAAGTGGTTTATTTTGTGTTTGGGTTCATGTGTTTGTGTGTGTCTGTGTGTGTGTGTGTGTGTGTGTATGTGTGTGTATGGTGTGTCAAGAGTGAAACTAGAGCCAGCTACACACTATGCAATGCTCTATCCTGAACTACAATCACAGCACTTAAGTATTTTAAAATATAAATATTATTTAAAATTGATGTTCCAGTTGTAATAAGGTAATATAAATACAACCCACATAAGTGAAAGTTCTTTGTGTCCTTAAAAATGTATGAGATTCTATATTAGATGTATTATCTGAAGGGTTCCTGGAACAACAATTTGAGGTCCACTGCTGTAGAGTATCAACCAGTGGAGAGGACAGGATGGTGATCAGGAGTGTTGGTATGTAACTGCTGTAACAGATTCAAGGTGAAACGTTAGCCTGACAAAGACCTCAGCAGTAGGGATGGGGAGAAACAGCCAGATCCAAGAGTCATTTTTGAGCAAGAATCGTGAGTCATGATGAGATGATAAAGATAAAAGGGCAATAAAAGAGCTGAGGATGATTCTAACATTTCTCATGAAAGTCTGGATACAGAGCCAGGAACCCAGAGGGCAGAGCCAGTTTAAGATGTCTGATACCATAACCTTGAGGTCCAAGAGGAAGATGAGGATAATGGCCTGGAAATCACAAGAGTAGTTACACCTAGAGATAAAGATAAAGGCCTAAGCACTGACACAAATGGAAAACTGATGAATAAGAGACTAAAAAAAATAAGGATGTAATATCTGCTAAAACTCAATATTTCAGGACAAGAATACAGAGGAACAGTCAGCAAAGATGGATAATCGGTTGCAGTCAGAAAGGTAGAAAAATGACCCAAAAATGAGCAAAATTCTAAGAAGTCATAGGTAAGGCAGATGAAATAGGGGATTATTTCAGAATGCAGAAGATAGTATTTCTTACCAAATAATAATGACTTAAAGAAAGTCACTAGATTTATTTTAAAGGAAGAAGATAAATATCTTTATCAAAAGGTACAGCAGTGACAGAAATCAATATTAATAGGAGAATGACTAAAAAGCACATGATTTATTTGTTTTAAAAATCATGTGTGGCTTTTGTAATTTAAGGAACTTCAACTAACAGAAAAAATCCTGAAGGAGAACTCAAAAAGCGCAGGTCATTTTGGTTCAAGAAATAGAGTAATTAACAGAGCAAGGGGAAGTTAATGAAATAGGAATATAAGAATCACATATTTTTTTTTTCTGGCAAGAGAACCTTCAGTATGTCTGTAAGCCCTTAAGGGAAAAAATTACCAAATAGAAGAAGAAAATTAAAAACTTGGGAGACCTGAGGTCAGCTGATAAGAGATGACTCAGGAGAGAATGGAGAAGACAGGACCTTGGGCTTTGACCAAAGGAAGTTCCTTTTCTCCTAAGGCAGCAGCAGAGGAGAAAAGGAAAAATATTGTTACATTTGTTAGCTTTGGAGTAAAAACAGACACCAGCAGAGTTTCTGCTCAAAGACTTTTATTTTTCATCTTTGAAGTGAAAGTTAAAATTTCATTGCTAAGGCTGAAAGGGCTGGGCCTGAAAGAGTATGGTCAGAGAAAACAGAATTGCTATGGGACACAAAAGAGGACTGTGGAACCATAGGTAGGACCCAGCCACGAACAGATCACACAAAACAATTAATAATGATTCTAAGTAACCGAGAACATACACACTTGTAAAATTAAATTTTAAAAGTTATGTTCTGGGCAGGTCAAAGTAGAACATATAGGTGATATTAAAGAATGCTGCATTGAGACCTTTAGACAACCTTGTCTATAGGCCAAGGTGTCACTGAGAGTTAAAGGCTGATGTAAAGAACACCAAGCATCTCCTCATTAATAGCTCAATCTTTCATATGAGGTTATTCCCAGGAATCAGGAATCCAAGCAGTTAACTTCCTGAATACTCATGAGTTCCTACTATCATGCCCTTACATGAGCTTTAATGTTTCAAGTTATCCAACATATTCTGATAATGACTTAATAAGCGTTTTACTGTTTTTTCAATCAGAGCTCTAGAAATATTATTTCATATTTACATTCTTTCTCAGAGTAATTATTCCTATGTACATAAAGTTGAATAATTTGCTTCATGAATACTAAGTGTAAATTTACATAAAATGTCTGTAAAGGAACTCATTTATAAAGAGCTCTCCATAGCAGGGCAGTCATGTGTCTTTTTCACGCCGTAGCCCAAAAAGAACACAGGAGACGTTTATAAATCTACTCTATTCTTGGCAATATTACAGAAATTATTAGCCTCCAAAAGAAAAAAATAGGTGGCACAAACATCTTAATTTGTGAAAATGTGGTCAGCTAAGAAGGTAGACGATTCAATTGACACATGCCTTATTCTACTTCCTTGTAAAAACCTTCAAAAACCTACCAAAGTCAATTCTAAAATTATATCCCTTTGCAATTAGCTTGATATTTTGAGTATTTTTTTCTAGACGTGACTGGTTCAAAACTGGAAAACAAAACAGAATGACAGAAATGTTCGAAAACATGCATACAAAGAAATTTATGTCATAAAAGGTATAGTTGCCATGAATGAAAGAGGGAAATTAAGAAACTACTGAAATCATACTTTTCACTGTACAAGTAAGAATACTGAGACCAAGATACATGAAATGTCTCAGTGAATGTCATTAAGCCAATCAAAAACAGTGTTAATTGAGATATGGTAGTGTTCTTTCTGCTGTATTATAATTCCCATCATAATTTAGTAAGTAGACACATAAAGTTAATTTTAAACTGTACAAGTTTAGATTTGGTACTTCTAAACAATTCCAGTGAACCACTGACCCATCAAAAATTAACTTTTGATTTTTTCTATGTAATCAGTTACCCATTTGATTCCATCTGATTCATCAAACATAAATGGAGTTCTTATACAAAGAATTCTGAAACAGGTAGTATATATAACCATCTTACCTCAAGTACTTACAACATAGTTAATTAACACTATGTATATTTTAACTAGAAAATGAAGGACATTGTCACATAAAGAATCAACTCTAATAAAGTATCAAAAGGTGCAATATGGACCAAAAGGGTTTGGTAAAATGCAGGTTACAGAACTTAAGACCAGCAAGAGAGAAATGCAAACAGCATGATAAGATGGATAATAATGAGAAAAGAAAAATTAGAGTGAATAACTGGGAAAATATTGTAATGGAAATGTTGAAAATAGTGGTAAGAGATGCACTGAAGAAAAACGTGAACATGATCTTGGAGTTCATTTTAAAAGCAAGGCAAATTCCATTTAAGTTTCATGCCTGAGTAACTGATAAAATGAGGATGCCAATTTCAAAACCTGGTAAATTATTTGGAAAGGGGATTATCATTAATTCAATTGACTACAAAATAATAGCCTGCCATTAAAATGCAATTATTCAATAGGCAGTAAGAAAATACATAACCAAACATTGGCAAAAAAGTCAAAAACTTGGTCTAGATAACTATTAATAACAAGACAGGCAACTTTCATTTGTATCTATTTTACAGATTATCCATATCTTTTTCCAGTCTTTCATCTTTTGACCAGTATAACTGTCTCAAGCATTTCCATGAGGAAGCAAGAAATTGGTACTAAATTGAAATCCATCTAGTCCATTAAACAATCCCAGATAGGATAATCAGAACAGGAAGATGACTTAACATAATCTTGAGACAGTACATGATGACTTTGATTATTAATGTTCCGCCCCACAACATATAGACCTCAAGAGCACACATACTATCATTAAATGGCATAATATCTCTGTGCAGGAGACAAAAAGTTCTCATAACAGATATCAAACACATGTAAATGCATACACCATGTTTTTGGCTTATGAACAGACTACTAGAAATAAGTCACATTTTCCCAAAATGCATATAGAACCCAAACCAAAACGAAAACATTTTACGTCATGAGTGTAAAGCTACAGTGTCAACAGTTTGTGTAGGAAAGCTGATTTAGAAGACAAGATAAGCACATGCTAACATAAACACATAACTGATATAAAAGCAGCCTTCATACTTGAGAGCTTATTAAGTTCTTCATACCTAAGGTATAGTATAAGCAATTTGGGAGATTTCAAATGCATCTTGTAAACATATTAGTAGTACTTATCATAAACTAGCAGATGTCTAAAATCTGAACAATCCTCAACAAAAGGAAAAAGCTTCCCTAGCTCAGTGATGGCAAAAATGGTGCCAAGACATTGCACAGCCTGGACAATCAGTATTAAAAAGTGTTAGGTCTGCTATGAGTAAAAATAAAAATGGCAAACAGTACTCTGGAGTTTTATGATGGTATTGTTGAGACCATTCTGTTTTGTTTTTATTGTTATTATTCAATCAAACATTCTGAAAGTGTGTTTTAGTAAGTTCTGGTTTCATATGCACTACATATACAAATATAAGTCCATATTACTAGGCCTTCTTATAAATTATGGTAGGCATTGATTCAATCATTTCTAATTGTCATCCTGTGATGATTATTACTTGAGAGGTACAGTAGCTTGACACATTTTCCCCACCATGCCTGATGATATTTAGGTTTTTACTGAGCCTTTAAACAAATTGTATTAGATGTATATTTTGTGTCAGGCACTATGCTGTTCTCTGGTGATTGAGTCAAATAAGACACTGATGTTAAGGAATTTAAAATCTAGTGGAAAAAACAGACAGTTACAACTTATGATTGCCATAAAATATTATAAACATGAGAGGCAATCAGAGAACCGTGAAGGTACAGATTGTGATTATCTAAATCACACCATCAAAATTAGGAAAGGGGACTAGACAAATCAGTGTGGTAAGCACTTAATACAGCATATATGAGGTCCTGAGTTAGATCTCCAGTACCTCAAACTTAGAAGAAAACACAAAATTAGGATAAGTTTTCCAAAGGAGGCAACAGAGTTCGAGTTTGAGTTTGAGGTCATGATGAGATAGTCAGATTAACATGTCGGATGTAGTATAGTAGCTCTTCAGAGAGCTCTGGGCTAGACATACAGGCTTAGGAATCAATAGTGAATAAATTATAGTTATAACTATGAATTTGTAAATGGAAAAGACCACTGAGGCAGGAGAAAGAGGGAAAGCACTGGTAGAGTGCAGAACAGTTGCAGAGATGTGAAAGATCAAATACAGATGAGATATGGGTCATGTATATGCTAGATTAGAACAGGGGCAAGCATAGAGGAGATACTATTGGAGATGTAAGACACCAGTTCAAGAGCCTTGTGGGTGAAGCCAAGAAATCTGAGCCTTATCCAGTAAGCTATGCAGTTCAATAAAGGATCTCAACATTGGAATGGCCTAACTAGATTTAAGATTCCAGAAATACACTTCAGAGTCAGGGTGGAATATGAGTTGATGGAAGACGATAAGAAGTAGTGAGACTGAAAAAGGGTCCACCAAAGAGGGAGGAAAAGGAGTAATTAAAGCAATGTGTACATGGTAATGGAAATGAAGGAGATTTCAGAGATGGAAAAGATTCTGGATTGACAAGTCTGCATGATGCTAAATTTGAGAAACTCCAGTAAAAAGAGGTCTATAGTGATCCCCAGGAGTTTAGTTTAGATGGCAAAGGAGAAGGACATGTCATTTGCTAAGAAAGGGCCTGTTGTGTTAGGAGTGGTGGGGTAGAGTTTTGAATTCAGGCTTTGTCATGTTGAGTTTGAGGTCATGTTGGAATAGTCAGGATATACAGGTGTAGCACTCTTCTGGGAGATCTGAACTAGACGCAGAGACTTAGGAATTAACAAGGAATGCTGGCAGAGACTTAGGAGGTGACAGGGAATGATGGCAGTTTCAGCCGTGGATTTGGACAAAATCACTGAGGTACAAGAGAAAATCAGAAGAAAGATCAATATAACTAAAGTCAACATCAAATTCAAGTTGTAAAATAAAAAAGTGAAGGTGCACAAGGACTTATTTAAAATATTTATACTAATTTAAATTTTCTTATTTGTTAATCCCTATTAATTTTCTAAAATTTTGTAAGTAAATTTACCACGTACTTTATCAAGCCTGGTATTGCTGCTTCACTTACACATCAAGAAAAAAAGGAATAATAGCACAATTTATGATTTTCTAGTGCTTCAAAATACTGTGGGCTTAATGAATTTAAAAAGCCAGAAAAGTTTCTGATCTGACTCAAATTCATACACACACACACACACACACACACACACACACACAGAGTCCATTTACATATGTAATTCACACTGTGTAAGATACATGGTAGTTCTAAGACTAGTTTTTGCAAACTTCATAAAAATCCAACCATGATTTTTGATGTTAGGCAGGGGTCAGGAAGGAGAACAGAGCCCTGTCATCTTTATCACACAGGAAAATCTGACTGAGCCAAGAGGGCTTAAGTTCACACATGGAATCATCAGGACAACAAAGCATGTACCAGAAGTCATAGGTCACCATGATGTCAATAGATCAGCCTTCATCAAATAAAAGGTTATTATAAGGAACCTCTAACATGAACATGGGAAGAGTAAGACCTGACAACATCCAGTTCATGCTCATCTCTTGGCTATGACACAAAAACTGCAACTGTGAAAAATGGTGATGGTTGCAGACTATGGTTAACCATGAATCTGGCCCCAGTGCCCCAGTTGATACTCAACTGAGCAGATGGCCAAGGGTGGACACGTGAATAACTCAAGGACATGGTATCAGACACCTTAAACTCTGGCTCTGACATCAGACTGTTAAATAAGTAGGAATATCAAAGGTGAACATTAGGAGATGTCCTTTAATAAGGAGCTCTGTCTAATGCTAGGCTTTATGTCTTTGTGACGCTGACTTGAGACTTTTGGTCTCATATAATCATACAAATACCAGTTGCAAAATACCAATTCTAATGTCCCTTCTTTATAAAATACACTTCCCCAAATATACCCTAATTTTTAGTTTGTTTTTGGGTACTAGGGATTGAATGCAGGGGTGCTTAACCACTGAGCCACATCCCCAACTGTTTCTATTATTATTTTGATACAAGGTTTCACTAAGTTGCTTAGGTCCTCACTAAGTTGCTGAGGCTGGCCTGAAACTTGTAATTGTCCTGCCTCAGCCTCCCAAATCCCTGTGATTACAGGAGTGTGTCACCACACCCAACACCCTAATGTTTCTTACAGAACATCTATAAAATTGTAATAGCCAATACTTAAGTAAAAATGATGCCACAATATATTGTCTATGATCAATATGACATTTAAGAAATCTTAATGGAAAAATTACCTGTACTAGCAAATTAATTTCTATTCCAGATCATTGCACATGTTGCATTATTTGAGAAATTTATTTATGTATATAGTGTTCAACTATTCTAACGAGTGAATATTATCTGCCTTTATTCACCAGTAATATTTTCCTATAAAAATAGAGTCCAAAATGCAAAACGTTGTCTTTGTAGGGCTAGATTTAAATCTTCTTTTTACAAATAACACCACATTTAATTATATGCTTTACGAGAAATACCCTAATTTCCTAATATTTCAGTGTCTTTACTGAAATAGAAATTTCATTTACCATGCAAATTTTCTTCTTTCATGCATTAATATAAACTAAAAAGACCTTGAAATCATAGATTAGCTATCTGATTTTTAAGAATACTCAAAACTTTTTGAACTAGTGTTTGCTCAAAACATGGAATCTCGGTATCTAAGTTGCACAAATAGCGTAAGAAAACAACAGTAAATTTTTCTTACTTTTTTCTTACTAAAGGATATATAAAAATTATAAAAACCCATGACACTAACAAAACTTTATAAACTTTAACAGAGAATTAGGTATCATATTCTAAACCTCACTTCACACTGTCATTTTGTGATATGAAAAGTTTTGCAGATGTGTCTTTTAATAAACCACCTTGCTTTTATAACAAATGCATTGACATTTCTCTATATAAGAATATAAGACATAAAGAACATACGATGGGCATAGGTATTGCTTCTTTTTCCCCTTTCCTTTCTTTGAAGACTTTTCTTTAGAATAGACTTCTTCAACCCACAAAGAAATTAAAATTAAAAAGGCTATTGCCAATAAAAACTTCATCTTGAAAAGTTAATTTCAGGAGATGGACCTATAAAAGAACAAGAAAATGTTTACATTTATGAAGCAAATGATAAATATATGACTGTCCCTTTAAGAATTATGATCCTTAGTACCCACAGGGTAAATACATTTGTATATCAAATCCTCATTGCTCAATCCCACATGGTTACACATTGCTCTACATTTCAAGTCTCTTCTATATAGTAGTAGTAAAATCTTTTTTATATAGTAGTAAAAGTCAGTTGAAATAATGATATATACAAAATAGGATTCCAATGAGGTATAATGGGTTACTATGTAAAATTTCCACTCTAGGGTTATGTAAAATTGTAAATTGATACTGAATTGAACAGTATATCAAAATATGTTTAGGAAGATACCTGGGAGGATATCTGACAATGTTAAAATGGTTATTTCTGACTAGTACCTTTGTGTAATTCTTGTTTTCTTTTAAAATGTCTATGTTGTTTGGATTTTGTATGTAAAGTTTTTCAAAAACAATAAAAGTATTTTAATTCTAAGTACTAAACAACTAAAAGAGATAAAGGAAAAATTCAGCATCCAAGATTCTACCCTAAGTTCATTGTTTTTATTTATACCATGAAATTTGCAAGATATTTTTACCTCACAACAGTAATATGCTATATTAATATGCTAGCTTTCCCACTTATGGGATACTAACATTTATCATCAAAAAGATTTCTCTAGAAATTGGAGGGAACATTACATGAAAGAATACAGCAAGTGTGGTCACACTCTTTAAATAATCTTCTTAGCTACATTTTAATAAAATTGTTAATGCTCAAATGAGAATTAAATGTTCGCCAGTCTAATGCATAAAAAAAAAAAAAAAAACTTTAAGCATCTACTAACACTGGAATATTGGACCCTCTTTTAGATTCTTCACTGCCAAGCCATAAATTGTTTCTCTCATTGTTTTCTGCAGAGTACAAGACCTGTCAGGTTCCTCAACACTAACTTAATTTCCATCTCAGTCTCATAAATCTGCTACTTCTATGTCATGCTTTTCATCTTTTTCCTAGATTATTTTTTCTTCCAATGCAGGCCAGAAGGGCATCTTCCTAGGTCCTTACACCCAACACAATTGAGGGGGCTGATGAGACCCACAGCAGCTGAAGGCTCTCTGTCAACTTACAGCCTCGGGTGCTCCCTTCCCCCATCCTAGCCAGGCATCTGCTTCCAGTCACTTTTGCCCTCAGCAGCAGGTACTTCTCCCATCTCCACATCTTTCCCCAAGAAAATGGTTCGAAGGGGAGGCAGGAGAAAAATTCAACAGGGCTCTCAGGCTTCATTCTCAAGTCTCTCAAAAGAGACAGCTGCAATGACTGGAGGGACACGCACACACACAGCACCACAGGGAGCCCACCCAATCTTGCGTTCCCTAATTATCCGCGGCCCTCTGCGCACCTTCTTCCCCTGCGTCCTGGTGGACGCCACCGCATCGGTGACGCGGCTGCAGCGGCCCGGCGCCCGGCGCCCCTCTGCGGGGCGAGCGGCGCTCTCTGCCTCCCGCTGCACGCCGCAGTGCTCCCCGAGCCCCCGCCACCCCAGACCGGACCCGCTCTTTCCCGCAGCGGCGTTAATTCCTGTCCCTAGATCTCCGCCGCCGTCCCTTCCCGTCCTTTCCTGCGCCTCCCTCCTGGGTGCAGCCCCCGGCCCTTACCCGAGGCGCCCCGCCCGCAGCCGCCAGGCGAGATCACGGCGGCCCCGGCCGAGGTGACGGTGGCGGCCGGGGTGCAGCGGGCGCAGAGCGGGGTCAGCTGCGTCCCCGCCGCCCGCGCGACCGCCGAGCTCGGCTGACGCGCCTGCTCGGGCCGCGGAGCGTGCGCCGTGGCGCCGCTGTCGGGGCCGCTGCGGGGACCGTGGGGGCCGCGCGGGAGCAGCACCGCGACGGGGGAGGGAAGAAGTAGCCCGACCAGCGAGGAAGGACGCCTCCCCTCCGGGCGCACTGGGGGATTCTGAGCGGAGCGGTTTTGTCGCCGCCCGTTTTAGGGACTAACTAGGATAGGGAGGGATACAGGGGAGGACAATGTTGGTTCAAAAAGGAAAAATAGTAATAATACTAACACCTTTCACGGGACAGGAATTATTTAGGGTCAGTTTTTGACCACTAGCAGGAAACACAGGATAGAGTACAAATGACCTTTTTGGACCAAAAAGGTCAAAGTAGTTGGTGTGATTTCATATTTGCCCGGAATCCTGGCATCTAAATCTCAGTGAGGGTTCCAATTTCGAAAAGCCTGACCTTTCTAAGCAAGCTTAAATTGATTAGAATTACTAGGACAATATAGATCTGTGTGTGAAATGGCTTTTAACATTTGTTACATAATTAGCAATTGTACATAGCTTGACAGTTTCTGAACACCTTTCACCCATGTCGAGTTTGACCCTAATGATGGTCCTGTGCAAGTTTTAAGTCTCTCTTCCCATTTTATATATGAATAAACTGAAGCTCAGAAATACTAAGAGCCTGACTTAAGGTTAAAATCTTGAATTTACCAAAGACTTGAAGTCACTTATTTTTACTCATCTGGGCCAGGTATTATTAGCTTTGCCATCCTTAGCAAGATGCTGTTGTCTTCATCGTTATTTAAGAAATGCACCTTGCCAGGTTCAGTAGTGCAAGCTATAATCCCAGCATCAAGGGAGTCTGAGACAGGAGGATTGCAAGTTTGAGGCCAACCTGGGCAGTTTAGGAAGACATTAAAATAAAAAATAAAAGGACTTTGGTATGTAGCTCAGTAGTTGAGCATCCCTGGGTTCAATCCCCACTACTACAAAAATAAACAAAATAGCTTTATTTGGATATACAACTCTTGGATAAGAGACATGGTTTTCCTGTTAACTCTTAAATGAATATCTGATTTTTTTTTTTAAGAAAGCATTGTCTCAGTGAGCAATTCTTAGCATTGTGTTGTAGACATACGGGTGTACCCACTAATAAATATTTTTGACCCAGAGCGTATGAGAAAGAATATTCCCTATATGTAGCCATGTTCTACAAGATCTACAAAATATTATGCTACATGAGAGTAACAGTCATTAATAAGTGATCATTATTTACATTACTAAGTGGTCATTATTTTATTTAAAGAGTTGTGCTATTTGGAGATCTCCAAATTGGATCAGGATAGGACTTTGAATTTTAGAATGATGTTGATAACATAACTTACATACAACACAACTTTTGGAGAACAGGCCAAATAAGAAAGGATAAGATAGCTGTCGTGTAACTGCATGGGTTCAGAAGCTGAAGAAATCTTTAAACCTAGTTTTCAAGTAACCAAGGAATTAAGAGTTGAAAATAAGATGTTTGGATTCCTGCGATGAAGTAAATATATCTTTTATTTACAAAATCTTATGGAAACATGTGGAAGAACTTCTATCCTGGAAGTCTCTATGGTTGACTTGTCCACTCTCCCTTGTATTGGCTCCAGCTCTGCCGCTGTTGGGAATTGTAGTGGAGAATGAGGTTATTCATAAGAAAAGCATATCCCACTCAGGACAGCTCTGTGAGTTGTTTTGCCCAAAAGTTGGGAAATATAGTTGGTAACCTAAAAAAATTTCTTATAGGGCCACAAAGCAGTCACAGTCATTGTTTTAAACATTTTTTTTCTATAAAGATGATCTGCCTACCAATATTTATTGTCCCAGCCTGCACAACAGTTTATTCAGGGCTAACCAGAGCAGTTGGTGAGGGGTTGGGGAAAAGATAAACAGAGACACAAATAGAGAAAAAGTCAGGGCTCAGTGGTTCAGCCAACTTCTGATGAAGGAAAACTGACCAAGAGCAAACTTGGCACATTTATTATATAGGTTTAAACATCAAAACTAAGAAAGTTTCTTCAAAGAACTCAGAGTGAAGAATAAACTTCAATGCAGCCCACTTACAATTATCAGCCTATGCCCATAACTCTCTACCGCTGGGGCAGCTGGTGTTTGAACCTGAGGTCAAGAACTGATAAAATTCTGAGACTGGCACAAAATTTCCCTTTGAACAGGGCAACATCATAGCAACTGGGCAATCTTCCATCTTTGCCTTTGCACCTAGAATTCTCCAGGGGGGCATCACCTCTGTCACAAGAGAGTTCAAGATCCATAATTTAGTCACTGCTCCCAACAATTTATGTAGTTATCTTATAGTGTAATATGAAAGGGTAAGCTTCAAAAATAATGCCATGAAATGACCTGTTTTCCCCAGTCATATCAAGTATAGACCCACTCTCCTCTAGTTTTTCTCTATATTCACTCATAGGATTTCATTCATTCACACAGTTGTAAATATCATGTTCATGACTCCTAAATTTACTTCTCCATTCCTCTTTCCAGAACTCCAAACTCTGTTTATCCAACTCAGCTCCTCAACCTTCACATTTAATGAATATATCAAGTTCAGCATGTCCAAAGTTGAACTTGGTTTTCCCTAAAATTTCTCTACATTCAGTCTCCTTCTAGTTGATTGCAGCCTCATCCCTTGGGTTGGTTACTTAAGCCAAACACTGTAAAGCTGTTCAAAATTTCTGTCTTCCTCACACTCCACATTCAATCTGTAAGGAAATCCTGTTCACTCTCAAATTATACCCAGAATCCGACTACTTCTTACTGTTTTTGGTCACCAACCTGAACTGAGCCACAAATATCTCTAACTTGGATTCGTGCAACAGTGTTCAAACTGTTCTCCCTGCCTCTTCCACTGTCTTCCTTCATCCTTGAGTTTTCTCAACCTAGCAGCCAGAGTGATCCCTTTTAAACATATCATGTGTCTTATCATGTCATTCCTCAACTCAAAATCCAGCAATGAGTACCTCAATGAGATTATAAACCAAAATGTTTGTAATGCTAAAGGAACCCAATTGTTATTAGCCTCTCCCAAATAATTGACTTTGCTACTTTTCTCTTCTTTCCACTCTGATCCAGTTATTCTGATCTTGCCAATTATGGTCTCACCTTACATTATTGGTTCCAATTATTCCCTCTGCCTAAATGCTTTCTCCTCAGACAGGCATCTATCTAACTCCCTAACATCTTCAATTTTCTCAGATGTTACTATCTTTAAAAGTGCAGACTCTCTCCTCCATTGAAGCATTACTGATCCTCTTCAACCTGCTTTTCTTTTCTCTCTTTTCATAGTAATTATTGTATTCTAATATATTATGTTTTACTCAACTTTTTCATTGTTGTCCTGAGAAGAACAATTAGCAGAGGAAATGTGGCTCATGGGGCTCATGGTTTCAGAGGTCTCAATCCATAGATGGCCAGATCTATTGCTCTGGGCCCAAAGTGAGACAGAACATCAGAGCAGAAGGTCCTGGCAGAGGAAAACAGCTCAGGATGGACATGACAATCAGGAAATAGTGAGAGAGCTCAACTCACCAAAGAGAAAATTTAAGCCCCAAAGGCCTGTCTGCAATGACCCACCTCCTCCAGTCAATGGTTACCTCCCCATTAATCCCTATCAGCAGATTCATGCACTAATTGGGTTAAAGCTCTCATAAACTCTTCCCCCAATCATTTCACCTCTAAACTTTCTTGCATTGTCTCACACATGAGCTTTTGGGGGACACCTCATATCTAAACCATAACAATATGGTATACTTACTTCATGTTTATTGCAACTCTTTCCTTGTTACTCTAAGTTCAAAGAAAGGCAGGGGTTTTTTTTGTTTCTTTTCACCCATTATAGATACCCAAGCACCTAGAATAGTATTGAATAATAGTAAATCTTGCTCTACTAACTTAAATTTCTGAAATTTCATGTTTTCTTATCAGCGAAATGAAAATGACAAAAAGAATTTACAGAATTGTATATATCTAAAGAGATATATTGTTGTTAAATTTCTGATCCGAGAAGAAGGGCCACAAGGAATTACCCCTTCCATACTACTACTTTCTTTTTGATTAATTGTATGATAAAAGTTTGATTGATGGGTCCCTGTGATACATTTCTTTCTACTTTTTGGTTATTTTCTTGACATCTGTACTGGAAATATTTTGTAGACTTATCTGAAAACATTTAATAGGAGCCCTACTTTCTCTGTACTCAGATCTAGCCTAAAATATATCAATTGCATTTTACATGATCACGAATCCTAAATTCAGCACTAAATATCTTGTTTTAGACTAAGAAATCAAATATTGAACAGAGATTATTCTTACCAAATCGTTTGTTCGTATGACATGAATACTTATCGCTCTCATCACTGCCTAAGTAGTCTTAACATTTACTTCTTGAATATAAAATTCTTCCTCATTTTTCCTTTGAGTTGTTATTTTTTAATGACAGCTGGAATTGTAATAGTCATTCATGAATTTTTTCATCAAAACTTCCTTGCATTATACCTATCAGATATTTGTAAGACAGGCAAACCCATACTCTCTTGATGTTTTTTCCCCAAATCACCATCTTCAAAAATTTCTCAAAATAGAAGTATAAATAATAAAGAGAGTATTATTAATTAAAGAACAACCTTTTGTGCTATGTTTTTAAACCTTCAAGTTTTTTGCAAGTTATTTTTCATACCCATATTTTTCTGAGGAAAAAAAGGTTCAGAGAGGGAAATTAAATTAACCAGGATAATAGATTTGGAAGGGGGAGCATAGGATTATTAATCTTTAATACTCTATTATGTCATTAAAACTCTGTTTCCAAGGATCAGAGATGTGAACTTAATAATACAGCCCCTTATTTAATATTTGTGAAGCCCTGGGTTCAATGTTCAGCTTCTAAAAACATGTCTGTAATTCAGTAGCATGTAGGTGAGGGAAAGTGGCTTAGTTTTTAGACATAGAAGTACTTTTAAAATTTCTCCCTGTGTAAGAAAAAGTTGAAGATAAAGGAGCTGATCTAATGCTAGATCTGGGTCTTCCTTCCAACTCAAGGTTGGCCTTAAAACTCAACTAATATGTGAGTTATTTTTTACTTAAATTGTTCTGTTCAAAATACTCATAGCAAAAATAATAGCAAAATAATAATCTAACAAATAATAATGATCATCATATTGATTAAGGGTATATATTATGTACAGAGCCTTAAATGTTTATGACAACATCTCTGCCTCTAGTATCAAAAACAGATATATAACCTCAGTTGAATAAGCAATCCAAAACTCTGTCTTAGAAACTAATCAATAATGTCAATCTTGATTTTGTTGTTAGTTCCAGTTTTTAAGATCTAGGTAAGCAATTAATATTGCAGAAGTATTATCCAAGGACCATGTTACAATTTATTCCTCCTGGCTTAGTACATCAAGAGAGATCAACTGAAAACTCCAACCATGTAGAGTATGAATGCTACATCTGTCGTTGTGGGAAATGCTTCATATTAACCACATCAGTAAACTCCATTTATAATTTATATGTGTGGTATGAGAGGTGATGAATCAGCAGTGGCACTCTAGTATTTTTTTTAATAAGAAAGTGAATGGACAACTGTCCTACAAATATATTTAAATAGGCTACTAAAAGAAAAGAATGTCATTTATTAAATTATTGAGGCTTTAAAATAAGACTTTAAATTTAGCCTCACCAAGCAAGCTCTCATCATATCATCATCATTAAGTAAGCTTGCTGGAGATTTTTAAGATTATATGTCTCTAACCTTATTTTAAAAACTTTCTTTGTCAACAGTATTTATATGCAGTACTGGTACAAAAGGAGCAGAACATTTGTCCTAAGGTTATAGCATCAGCAGAGAGAAAACAGAGAGGTAAAGACCCAGTGCTGAGGCTGGCTTGTCTGGGGAAGGTGCCAAGAAAAGACTCAATAAAACATTAGTTTGGGTTAGTAAAAATGGGACCAGAATAAATATTCATATAAAATTCAATGGGTTAGCAATTCCTAAAATGTTCTATTCAACATTAGTCCTCAGGGTCCTTCATGGGGGAAAAAAAGAAAAAGGACAAAATTTTAAAAATAAAACATATTATCTATCTATCATATTTTCTCCTTTTAAAAATGTACCAAGTATTTTAGCATATTAACTTTTTATGTCATAAGTACAGAAACTTGTCAATATTATAAAACCCAGTGTTAAAAAACCAACACTATCTTTAGCTATCAACTTTATAATTGTGCATTTTAGGAGGAATGTCCTTCTGCCAGTTCCTTTAAGAGTTAGAATGCTGTCCTTTATCTTTACCTACAATGTTTTGTCAGCATTTTCTACTCCCTGGTCTAAATTAGTACCACATATCATTTTCCATTTTACTAAACTGTTTAGTTTCTTCATAACCCTTGGCACAGTCTAAAATTATCGTTTTTTTTTTTTATTTACTTATTTATCTCTCCTACTAAAATGTAATGTCTCCAAGAGTAGAAATTTTTTTCTATCTCACCATTATATCTTCTGCATCTAAATGTGAAGTTCCTGCCACATAGTAGGAACTCTGTAGTATTTTAAAAATAAACTCATTGGGCACTTCCTTTGCCAAACTACAGAAGGTTAAGCAAGCAACCCAGGAAAGGATCATTCAAACTGTGAATAGAAGGATATCTCGAGTTGGCAATTCTAGATAGTGAATACACCATTGAGATATTATATTGTGAAGGGGTGTTTTTTAGTGGAATAATTTATTTTACTAAATGTAGTAGATTCCCTTTTAATAAAAGACAAAAAAAAAAAAAAAAAAAAAAAAACAGAAAAATAGGTGGTTTAGTTTCATTTTTAGTATATCCATGTAGATAATTCAGAAAGTCAAGAAATAATAAAATGGATACTTCTATACCTCACTTCATTTTAAAAACTTGATGCTTCATGTGCCTTTTATTGAGCAAATAGAGATAAACTGACAGGCTAAGTAACCTACTATTAACTGTAAAAAATACAAAGGAATGGGTAAAAATCATTCTGACTTTGAAACTTTATGTCTATATTTATGCTTCCTTTTGCTTATTTTGCTCTTACTTTTTTTCTCTTTTTACACAATTAATCTTACTGTGTATTGGAGAAATAATACCAATATACCTACTGTAATGGAAAACACCATACTCAAGTTCTTTACTGTTTTATTAGTTTACTAGGACCGCAGTACAGAATTCCAGTGTGATTGGCTTAAAAAAGCAGTTTATTTTCTTACAGTTTTGGAGGTTGGAAATCAAAGACCAAGGTGCCAAGAAAGTTGGTTTCCTGTGAGGCCTCTTTCCTTGACCTGCAGGTGGCTATGCTCTTGCTGCCCCTTTGCATGGTTGCTCTGCTGTGCATACACATCCCTGGTGACTCTTCCTCTCTTTCCATGACCCCAGTTATACTGGACTGGGCCCTACTCTAACGGGCTCACTTTAACTTAATCCCTCTTGAAAGACCCCATCTACAAATACATTTACACTGTGCATACTGAAGTTTGGTACTTCAACCTCTGAATTTCAGAGAGACACAACTCAGCCATGCAAATATTAGAAGCATATATAAAAGCAGAACAAACTAAAAACTCTTACAACTTTATCTACTACTTACAGTATTAGCTTATTAATTTATTCTCTCATTATGAAGATAGATGGAAAATTTTCAGACCTAGTATAATACATAAACTGAATATTTGGTATGCTGTAATGAATATCAGAGATGGATGTGAAGAGGACTTTGAACAGGCAGGTGAAATGGGGAAGATATATATGTGATGTATTTCAATAGAAGGAGCCATATACTCTGAAACTGATTGAATAAGAAGTATAATGAAAAACAAAGACAACTCAGAGATTTTGAAGTTGGACACCTAGGTGGCTAATGGGATATTTATAGAAATATGAAGTAAAGGAGGAAGTACACTTGTGGGAAGAAGGCTAAAGTATTCTCATGCAGGTGCTTTGAAACTGAGGCATCAGATGGTAATACCTAATAGGCTGTTAGAAATGAAAACCCCTATATTTAGGAGAAAGTACAGGATAGAGGTACAGGATAGAGGCATAATACCAACTGATGCTCTAAAGGAAGACACAGAAAAAGAAATCTAGCTGTGTCTTTGAGAATACTTACACTTAGAGGAAGACAGAAGAAGAATCATTATTATAGACAAGGAAAAAATGCAATGTTAGGGGAGCGAAGAAAAAAGACAACTTGAGAAAAGGGCAGTAGCCAGAGCTGAAAGCTGAAATCTTTCATCTTCAAGGAGTAAGATGGAAAAAAAAAAAGAAAGAAAAAGAAAAATTGGGGTGAGGAGGTACAAAGGACTGAAACCCAGCATGGATTGCTTGCCTTGTACCAGAAGCCTGGTGTGGAACATCTCTAATGCTGGATGTAGAGGTCATATCTCTGTTTTTCTGTGTATTCGATTGAAATCTGGGTCTTTTTATTTTTATAAATTATTTCAAAAACTACATAGATTATCTATAGTAAAATATCTGCCTAGAACTTTAAAAGAAATATGCAGAAGTCAAAACACAGTATTGAAGGGAAAATAGAATTAGTAAAAATGATTGATAGATCTGCCTACTCTACAAATATTAATAAAAATGAGGTCTGAAATTTTCAACATCATATATAGGTCATCAAGTGCCAATCAGAGATTCCATAAGATTTCATGGAGGTCATTAGTCAAACTGCAAAGTCCCAAGTGAAAACTTTTCATCCAGAGACAAAATAGTTCACTGTAATTTTGATGAGGCTCCATCTCTTATTCTTATGTTCAATTTATCTTCTTTATTAACTCAACTCAAGTAGTTTCCTGTACTTTCCTTCATAAATTAATAAAATCCAAGATCTAGTTATCAATGGTTTATGAAGATGCAAATGATAGAAGGCTAGAACAATATGTCAGACAACAATATTTAAAAGGGCAAGAAAATTATTCATTAAGATTGAAGGGTTACCACCTAGTTCATTTCAATTAAATTTTCTTTTAATAAAAATATTTTTTGATATCTATTATGGGTCAAATATCTATAATATAAAAAACTCATAAAAAGTGGATTCTACAGTAAGATTATGCAATGTACAAGGGAAAAACCAGATGTTTATAAATCGGCATAGGAAGAGTTGTCACAGGTGAGTCTACACATTCTGGGAGCACGTGGACCAGTAGGGGGGACTCAGGAAGGCTTCTTTAAGGAGATGACTGAGATGGATCTTGCAACAAAATTAGGAGTGAACTGGATCAAAGTTCTTCTGGTGCAGATGGTTTTTTTTTTTTTTTTTTTTTCTGATCAGATACATTGTGGTGCATGTGGACATTTGAATCAAGCATGAATCCAATAAACAGTCAGAACATCAGTGTGGTTGGAGCATTGTGGGGAAGAAAATGGGAAAAGATAGGACCAAAGAAGTAAGATCAAACAATGGAGCATCCCGAACACATGCTAGAGTTTATTCTTTTTTCATTCTGAAGAATGAGATCCATTGTATCACAACCCACATGACATTTTCTCAGTTTCCCCAAACTAGGGCAGTGAGTCAGATCCTAAATATTAAAGGTATGAGAAATTTAAGAAATAAAGACAACACACAGAAATGAGTGAAAAGTGGGGGCATGAGGGATGATCTAGCTCCAATGGAGACTGGATCTAACCACAAAATGGAGCCCTCTTTATTTAAACGGGTAGGAATGCCAATGGGATTCAGAGTGAATGGCTTCCTGAAAAAAACAGGAAGATGGCAAAGACAACTTGGTTGAGGCTTGGCAGGTTATGCCTACCTCCTCTAATTCCAGGTTGCTACGTTTGAACCTAGGGCTGTCTGAGCCAATGGGCAGGGTGTCAACACAAAGTGAGCAGTCTTGAATTGGTGAGATTTCATCAAGAGTTCTCAGAAGAGCAGCACCCCTACTTTGAGATGGCCCAAACAAACCCATAATTCATTTACAGGGCCCCAATGTCATTGAAGGATATTAAGTAGATCAAAAACATGGCTGTATTACTTTTAAGTATGATTAGCAGAGGAACATGTTGACTTTGAATTATTCCAAATATTAAATAATTTCATTAAAATACATTAAGCAAAGAACATAATGAATTGGCACTGAGAGTAAATCTCATAGTAACATTGTGATTCTAAAATAACACACGAGAGAGGAGAAGCTGCGTGGCGAGCTGTTTGGACTCAGAACGACTGCTTCTGAACACCGGGGCCTGCCCTGAGGACGAGGAGGAGGAAGAGGAGCGCGGCCGCTTGGATTCAGAGTGACTGCACCAGAGCTACAGGCGGTTGCCAGAGGAGGGGCTGCGTGGTGAGCTGTTTGGACTCAGACCACTTCTGAACACCAGGGCCTGCCCGGAGGAGTAGGAGGAGGAGGAGGAGCGCGGCGGGTCGTTTGGACTCACAGTGACTGCATTAGAGCTCCAGGCGGCTGCTCAGAGGAGAAGGCGAGTGGTGAGTTGTTTGGACTTAAAGTGACAGCTCCTGAACACAGGGGGGCTGCCTGGAGGAGAAGCGCGGTAGGTCGCTTGGTCTTGAGTGGCCGCACCAGAGCTCCGGGCGGTTGCCCAGAGGACGCGTGCAGTGGGTCACGTGGATTCAGAGCCACTCAGAGCGACCGCTCCTGAACACCCGGGGGGTTATCTGGAGAAGGAAGAGGAACGGGGAGGGTCACTTCGACTCGGAGTGATTGATTGCCCAGGGCTACGGGTGGTTGGTGGGAGGAGGAGGCACGCAGTGCGTTTCTTGGACTCCTAGTGACTGCACTGGAATACTGGGTGGCTTTCTGGAGGAAGAGGCGTGTGGCGGGTCTCTGGGACTCAGAGCGATTGTACGGGGCCCCAGGTGGCTGCTCAGAGGAGGGGCCGCATAGCCAGGCGATTAGGTGCAGAGCAGGGTCCCAGGATCTAGGAGGCTTCTGGGTGGAAGAGCCGCACAGAGACAGGCTTAGGGCGGAGCGAAGGTTCCAGGCCTGCGGGCAGATTCTCTGAGGAGGGGCAGCCTAAGGAGATTCATCTGCGAAGGGTGAGGCTCCCAGGCCCAGGAGGTAGGGCCGGGCCCCTGGGATTTTGCAGAGGAAGGCAGCCCAGCCCAGGCAGTAGCTGTAAATTGAGGGGAACCTCTAGGAGGGAACTGACCAGTGAGACCTCCCCACCGGGTGAGTCTTCCCTGCTGGGTGAGGTTTCCCCACAAGGACGGTAAAACCAGAGACTCAGGCCCAAACAGGCCTTGCCTCAGCCCTCAGCCTAGGTCCCCTTTGGATGACCATTGGTCAACAAGTGGAGGCACCTCTGCCCACTAGCAGGGATTATACCCCACCTGAAGGCCACCACTCCTAGAGAGGCAGCTTCCTTGTGGAGCACCGCATTATCAACGTCCTCCAAGACTTCAGCCTACTGAAGGCTAAGGGGGGATATATATAGAAATCTTCAGGGACATTGTAAGTCAATAGAGGAAATCTGCAATATCTCAGTGATCCACTGATACCTGAACAATATGAGAAAACAAGGAAAGAAAATGCTGCAAACAAATCTAGATGTTACATCAATAAAACTCAATGACAGCATGGCAGAAGAAATGACAGAAAAGGAGTTCAGAATGTACATAATTAAAATGATCAGAGAAGCAAATGATGAGATGAAAGAGCAAATGCATGCACTGAATGATGAGATGAAAGAGCAAATGCAAGCATTGAATGATCGCACCAATCGACAATTAAAAGAGCAAATACAGGAAGCAAAAGATCATTTCAATAAAGAGTTAGAGATATTAAAAAAAAAAACAAACAGAAATCCTTGACATGAAGGAAACAATAAACCAAATTAAGAACTCCATAGAAAGCATATCCAGTAGGATAGAACACCTGGAAGACAGAACCTCAGACATTGAAGACAAAATATTTAACCTTGAAAACAAAGTTGAACAAAGAGAGAAGATGGTAAGAAATCATGAACAGAATCTACAAGAACTATGGGATATCATGAAAAGGCCAAATTTAAGAATTATTGGGATTGAGGAAGGCCTAGAGAAACAAGCCAAAGGAATGAACAATTTATTCAATGAAATAATATCAGAAAATTTCCCAAATCTGAAGAATGAACTGGAAAATCAAGTTCAAGAGGCTTATAGCACTCCAAATACACAAAATTACAACAGACCCACACCAAGGCACATTATAATGAAAATACCTAACATACAAAATAAAGACAGAATTTTAAAGGCTGTGAGAGAAAAGAACCAAATTACATTCAGGGGGAAACCAATACGGATATCAGCAGATTTTTCAATCCAGACCCTAAAAGCTAGAAGGGCCTGGAACAACATTTTTCAAGCCCTGAAAGAAAATGGATGCCAACCAAGAATCTTATACCCAGCAAAACTTACCTTCAAATTTGATGATGAAATAAAATCCTTCCATGATAAACAAAAGCTAAAAGAATTTACAAAAAGAAAGCCAGCATTACAGAACATTCTCAGCAAAATATTCCATGAGGAAGAGATGAAAAACAAAGAAGCAAATCAGCAAAGGGAAGAATTATCCTAAAGGAATTGTCAAATAAAGGAGGAAACAAGTTGTGTCAAACAAATAAATAAATAAAATTTAAAAAATGAACCAAATGATTGGGAAACCAAATCATATCTCTATAATAACCCTGAATGTTAATGGCCTGAATTCATCAATCAAAAGACATAGACTGGCAGATTGAATTAAAAAGAAAGATCCAACAATATGTTGCCTGCAAGAGACTCACCTCATAGAAAAAGATACCCATAGACTAAAGGTGAAAGGGTGGGGGAAAACATACCATGCACATGGACTCAGCAAAAAAGCTGGAGTATCCATCCTCATTTCCGATAATGTGGACTTCAAGCCAAAGTTAGTCAGAAGGGATAAAGAAGGTCATTTCATACTGCTTAAGGGAAGCATAAATCAGCAAGATATAACAATCATAAACATCTATGCCCCAAACAGTGGCTCATCCATGTATGTCAAACAAATCCTTCTCAATTTCAGAAACCAAATAGACTATAACACAATAATACTAGGTGATTTTAACACGCCTCTCTCACCACTGGACAGATCTTCCAGACAAAAATTGAACAAAGAAACCATAGATCTCAATAACACAATCAATAATTTAGACTTAAAGGACATTTATAGAATATACAATCCAACCAAGAGCGAATACACTTTCTTCTCAGCAGCACATGGATCCTTCTCTAAAATAGACCATATATTATGCCACAAAGCTAATGTTAGCAAATACAAGAAGATAGAGACACTACCATGTATTCTATCAGATCATAATGGATTGAAGTTAGAAATAAATGAAAGAGTAAAACACAGAAACTATTCCAACATCTGGAGATTAAACAATATGCTATTATATGATGAATGGATAACAGAAGATATTAGGAAGGAAATTAAAAAATTCTTAGAGGTAAATGAGAACAAAGAAACATCATATCAAAATCTCTGGGACACTATGAAAGCAGTACTTAGAGGGAAATTTATTTCATGGAGTTCATTTAATAAAAGAAGTAAAACTCAACAAACAAACGACCTAACACTACAGCTCAAAGCCCTAGAAAAAGAACAGACCAGCACCAAAAATAGTAGAAGACAGGAAATAGTTAAACTCAGAGCTGAAATCAATGAAATTGAAACAAAAGAAACAATAAAAAAAATTGACAAAATAAATAGTTGGTTCTTCGAAAAAATAAACAAAATTGATAAACCTTTAGCCACACTAACAAAGAGAAGACGAGAGAAAACCCAAATCACTAAAATTCGGAATGAACAAGGAAATATCACAACAGACAGGATTGAAATACAAAACATAATTAGAAGCTATTTTGAAAATCTATACTCCAACAAAATAGAAAATTTCGAAGACATCAACAGGTTTCTAGAGACATATGAATTGCCTAAACTGAACGAGGAGGACATAAACAATTTAAATAGACCAATTTCAAGTACTGAAATAGAAGAAGTCATCAAAAGCCTACCAACAAAGAAAAGCCCGGGACCAGATGGGTTCTCAGCCGAGTTCTACAAAACCTTTAAAGAAGAGCTCATTCCAATACTTCTCAAAGTATTCCATAAAATAGAAGAGGAGGGAACCCTCCCAAACTCATTCTATGAAGCCAATATCACACTGATACCTAAACCAGACAGAGACTCATCAAGGAAAGAAAATTTCAGACCAATATCCTTAATGAACATTGACGCAAAAATTCTCAACAAAATTTTAGCAAATCGCATACAAAAACATATTAAAAAGATAGTGCACCATGATCAAGTTGGTTTCATCCCAGGGATGCAAGGTTGGTTCAACATCAGGAAATCAATAAACGTAATTCACCATATCAATAGACTTAAAGTCAAGAATCACATGATTATTTCAATAGATGCAGAAAAAGCATTTGATAAAATACAGCACCCCTTCATGCTCAAAACACTAGAAAAAATAGGGATAGTGGGAACATTCCTTAACATTGTAAAGGCCATTTATGCTAAGCCCATGGCTAATATCATTCTAAATGGTGAAAAACTGAAAGCATTCCCCCTAAAAACTGGAATAAGGCAGGGATGCCCTCTTTCACCACTTCTATTCAACATCGTTCTTGAGACTTTGGCCAGAGCAATTAGACAAACTAAAGAAATTAAAGGGATACGAATTGGAAAAGAAGAACTCAAACTATCCCTGTTCGCTGATGACATGATTATATATTTAGAGGAACCTGGAAATTCCACCAGAAAACTCTTAGAACTCATAAGTGAATTCAGTAAAGTAGCCCATAAATCCAATGCATTTTTATACATAAGTGATGAATCTTCAGAAAGAGAAATTAGGAAAACTACCCCATTCACAATAGCCTCGAAAAAAATAAAATACTTGGGAATCAATCTCACAAAAGAGGTGAAAGACCTCTACAATGAGAACTATACAACACTAAAGAAAGAAATTAAAGAACACCTTAGAAGATGGAAAGATCTTCCATGTTCTTGGATAGGAAGAATTAATATTGTCAAAATGGCCATACTACCTAAAGTGCTATACAAATTCAATGCAATTCCAATTAAAATCCCAATGACGTACCTTACAGAAATAGAGCAGGCAATTATGAAATTCATCTGGAAGAATAAGAAACCCAGAATAGCTAAGGCAATCCTTAGCAGGAAGAGTGAAACAGGGGGTATTGCAATACCAGATCTTCAACTCTACTACAAAGCAATAGTAACAAAAACGGCATGGTATTGGTACCAAAATAGAAAGGTAGATCAATGGTACAGAATAGAGGACACGGACACAAACCCAAATAAATACAATTTTCTCATACTAGACAAAGGGGCCAAAAATATGCAATGGAGAAAAGATAGCCTCTTCAACAAATGGTGCTGGGAGAATTGGAAATCCATATGCAACAGAATGAAACTAAACCCATATCTCTCACCATGCACGAAACTAAACTCAAAATGGATTAAGGACCTCGGAATCAGACCAGAGACCCTGCAGATTATAGAAGAAAAAGTAGGTCCAAATCTTCACCTTGTTGGTCTAGGACCAGACTTCCTTAACAGGACTCCCATAGCACAAGAAATAAAAGCTAGAATCAACCACTGGGATAGATTCAAACTAAAAAGCTTTCTCTCAGCAAAGGAAACTATCAGCAATGCGAAGAAAGAGCCTACAGAGTGGGAGAATATCTTTGCCAATCATACTTCAGATAGAGCACTAATCCCCAGAATCTATAAAGAACTCAAAAAACTCTACTCCAAGAATTCAAACAGTCCAGTCAACAAATGGGCTAAGGAAATGAATAGACACTTCACAGAAGAAGATCTACAAGCAATCAACAAACATATGGAAAAATGTTCAACATCTCTAGTAATAAGAGAAATGCAAATCAAAACCACCCTAAGATTCCATCTCACCCCAATTAGAATGGCGATTATCAAGAATACGAGCAACAACAGGTGTTGGCGAGGATGTGGGGAGAAAGGTACACTCATACATTGCTGGTGGGGCTGCAAATTAGTGCAGCCACTCTGGAAAGCAGTGTGGAGATTCCTTAGAAAACTTGGAATGGAACCACCATTTGACCCAGCTATCCCACTCCTTGGCCTATACCCAAAGGACTTAAAATCTGCATACTACAGAAATACAGCCACACCAATGTTCATAGCTGCTCAATTCACAATAGCCAGACTGTGGAACCAACCTAGATGCCCTTCAATTGATGAGTGGATAAAGAAACTGTGGTATATATATTCTATGGAATATTACTCAGCCATAAAGAATGATAAAATTATGACATTTGCAGGCAAATGGATGAAATTGGAGAATATCATGCTAAGTGAGATAAGCCAATCTCAAAAAGCCAAAGGACGAATGATATCGCTAATAAGTGGAGGTTGACACATAATGGGGGGGAGGGAAGGGTTAGAGTTAGGGTTAGGGAGGGGGGCAAGTATGGAGGAAGGAACTACTGTATAGAGGGTAAAGAGGGGTGGGAGGGGTGGGGGGAAGGGAAAAAAATAACAGAATGAATCAAACAACATTGCTCTATGTAAATTTATGATTACACAAATGGTATGCCTTTACGCAATGTACAAACAGAGAAACAACATGTATCCCATTTGTTTACAATAAAAAAAAAAAAAAAAAAAAAGAAATTAAAGAACACCTTAGAAGATGGAAAGATCTTCCATGTTCTTGGATAGGAAGAATTAATATTGTCAAAATGGCCATACTACCTAAAGTGCTATACAAATTCAATGCAATTCCAATTAAAATCCCAATGACGTACCTTACAGAAATAGAGCAAGCAATTATGAAATTCATCTGGAAGAACAAGAAACCCAGAATAGCTAAAGCAATCCTTATCAGGAAGAGTGAAACAGGGGGTATTGCAATACCAGATCTTCAACTCTACTACAAAGCAATAGTAGCAAAAACGGCATGGTATTGCTACCAAAATAGAAAGGTAGATCAATGGTACAGAATAGAGGACACGGACACAATCCCAAATAAATACAATTTTCTCATACTAGACAAAGGGGCCAAAAATATGCAATGGAGAAAAGATAGCCTCTTCAACAAATGGTGCTGGGAGAATTGGAAATCCATATGCAACAGAATGAAACTAAACCCATATCTCTCACCATGCACGAAACTAAACTCAAAATGGATTAAGGACCTCAGAATCAGACCAGAGACCCTGCAGATTATAGAAGAAAAAGTAGGTCCAAATCTTCACCTTGTTGGTCTAGGATCAGACTTCCTTAACAGGACTCCCATAGCACAAGAAATAAAAGCTAGAAACAACCACTGGGATAGATTCAAACTAAAAAGCTTTCTCTCAGCAAAGGAAACTATCAGCAATGCCAAGAACGAGCCTACAGAGTGGGAAAATATCTTTGCCAATCATACTTCAGATAGAGCACTAATCTCCAGAATCTATAAAGAACTCAAAAAACTCTACTCCAAGAATTCAAATAATCCAGTCAACAAATGGGCTAAGGAAATGAATAGACACTTCACAGAAGAAGATCTACAAGCAATCAACAAACATATGGAAAAATGTTCACCATCTCTAGTAATAAGAGAAATGCAAATCAAAACCACCCTAAGATTCCATCTCACCCCAATTAGAATGGCGATTATCAAGAATACGAGCAACAACAGGTGTTGGCGAGGATGTGGGGAGAAAGGTACACTCATACACTGCTGGTGGGGCTGCAAATTAGTGCAGCCACTATGGAAAGCAGTGTGGAGATTCCTTAGAAAACTTGGAATGGACCCTCCGTTTGACCCAGCTATCCCACTCCTTGGCCTATACCCAAAGGACTTAAAATCAGCATACTACAGAGATACAGCCACATCAATGTTCATAGCTGCTCAATTCACAATAGCCAGACTGTGGAACCAACCTAGATGCCCTTCAATTGATGAGTGGATAAAGAAACTGTGGTATGTATATACAATGGAATATTACTCAGCCATAAAGAATGATAAAATTATGGCATTTGCAGGCAAATGGATGAAATTGGAGAATATCATGCTAAGTGAGATAAGCCAATCTCAAAAAGCCAAAGGACGAATGATATCGCTAATAAGTGGAGGATGACACATAATGGGGGGGAGGGAAGGGTTAGTGTTAGGGTTAGAGTTAGGGTTACGGAGGGGGGCAAGTATGGAGGAAGGAAGTACTGTATAGAGGGTAAAGAGGGGTGGGAGGGGTGGGGGGAAGGGAAAAAAATAACAGAATGAATCAAACAACATTACTCTATGTAAATTTATGATTACACAAATGGTATGTCTTTACGCCATGTACAAACAGAGAAGCAACATGTATCCCATTTGTTTACAATAAAAAAATAAAATAAAATAAAGTAACACACGATTATTTTCTCAAATTTTATGCTATAATAGTTCCTTTAAGTATTTTTTTTTTTAATAGCTGCACAACTAATTTAAGGAGTTGTTTATGGAGTTCTTCTTTAAGTCTTGCTGGGTGTAGTGGCACCCACCTGTAATCCCAAGGACTCAAGAGCCTGAGGCAGGAGGATCACAAGTTCAAGGACAGCCTCAGCAATTTAGGGAGACCCTCAGCAATTGAGTGAGACTCTTTCTCAAAACAAAAAGTAAAAAGGGCTGGGTATGCAGCTCAGTGGTAAAGCAGCCCTGGAAACAAGCAAAAAATTAAATCTCTTCTTTAAAGAATTCTGTAAAACATTTAAATGCTAATCAATCTGTATCCTCTCAATTGATAACTAGCCTTATAACAATAATATTTATTAAATAACTTTGTACATAATAAAGATAACACTGCCAAGAATGGCTGCTAACACCGATATTTTTCGTGGAACTTGCACCTCTACTGCTCTGAGTGCAGGTGTTAGTCAGCTTTCTCTTATATAACCAAATGACTGAGAAAACCACCTTTCATGAGGAAAGGTTTATTCTGGCTCATAGTTTTAGAGGTTTTAGTCCATGGTCATTTGACATTTGACCCTGTTGCTTTTAGCCTGTGTCAACATAGTACATCATGGGGGTTTTACGTGGAAGAGGATGAGTTTAGTCATGGTGGTCAGGAAGCAAAGAAAGAGACAGAAAGGGATTAATATCCTCATCAAGGAACACTCCCAACAACCTAATTTTCTCTAAGTAGGCCTCTTCTCTTAAAGCTTCTACCACCTCCCAATAGTGCTGCAGGCTTGGGTGTGGGGAGCAGCCACTGAATTGTGGTCCTTGAGCTGTCCAGAAACAGAGGCAATGCCTCTCTTGGGAGCTTTCTGTGCTGAGGTGTCAATAAGATCACCCAACTTGTCATTCAAAGGGAGGCTCCGTACCAGTCACATATATATCAGTTCTTCACCTCAGGTTCAAACGCCACCTGCCCTGGGGGGTAGAGAATTATGGGCACAAGTTGATAGTTATAATTGGGCTGTTCTCATACCCTTGTCTTTGGGTCTTTGTTTTTGTGTTTTTCTTGTTGTTTTGTTTGTTTTTTGTTATAGTTATACATGACAGAATACACTTTGACACGTCATACATAAATGGAGTAAAACTTCTCATTCTTCTGATTGATAGATGATGTAGAGTTACACAGCTCATGGAGTCATATATGCATGTAGGGTAATAATGTACTATTCATTCTACTATCATTCCTACCTCCATGTCCCATTCCCTCCTTTCACTACCCCTGTCTAGTCCAAATTACCTCTACCCTTCACCCATCATATTGCGAATAAGAAAGCATCTGCATATCAGAGAAAACATTCGGTCTTTGGCTCTTTGGTATAGCTTATTTCCCTTAGCATAATATTCTCCAGTGCCAACCATTTACCAGCAAATGCCATCATTTCATTCTTCTTTAAGGCTGAGTAATATTCCATTGTGTTTATATACCACAATTTCTTTATCCATTCATCTGTTGAAGGGCACCTAGGTTGGTTCCATAGTTTTGCTATTGTAAATTGAGCTACTACATTAATGTGGCTGCATCACTGTAGTATGCTGATTTTAAGTCCTTTGGGTATATGCTGAGGAATGGAATGACTGGGTCAAATGGTGGTTTCATTGCAAGTTTTCTAAGGAATCTCCATACTGCTTTCCACATGGTTGCACCAATTTTCAGTCCCAGCAATGTATGAGTGTACCTTTTCCCCCACATCCTCACAAATATTCATTGATGCTTGTATTCTTGATAATTGCCATTTTGATTGGAGTGAGATGAAATCTTGGTGTAGTTTTTTTTTTTTCTTAAATTTTTTTAGTTGCCAATGGGACCTTTATTTATTTACATGCTGTGCTGAGAATCGAACCCAGTGCCTCACACATGCTAGGCAATTGCTCTGCCACTGAGCCACAACCCCAGCCCCTCAGTGTAGTTTTGATTTGTATTTCTCTAATTGCTAGAGATGTTGAATACTTTTTCATATATTTAGTGATTGATTGGATTTCTTCTGTGAAGTGTTTGCTCAGTTCCTTTATCCATTTATTGATTAGATTATTTGTTATTTTGGTGTTAAGTTTTTTGAGTTCTGTATCCTAGAGATCAATGTTCTCTCTGAGATTCATGTGGGAAAGATTTGTTCCCATTGTGTAGGCTGTTTCTTCACATTATTGATTGTTTCCTCTGCTGTGAAGAAGCTTTCAAGTTTGATTCCATCCTACTTATTGATTCTTGATTTTACCTCTGTGCTTTAGGAGTCTTGTTAAGGAAGTCAGTTCCTACACCAACATAGTGAATAATTGGTCTACTTTTTCTTCTATTAGGCACAAGGTCTCTGTTCTACTGGCTAAGTCTTTGATCCATTTTGAGTTGATTTTTGTGCATGGTGAGAGATAGAGGTTTAATTTCATTTTGCTTACATATAGATTTCTAGTTTTCCCAGCACCATTTGTTGAAGAGGTTATCTTTTCTCCAATGTATGTTTTTGGCACCTTTGTCTAATATGAGATAATTGTATTTATGTGGATTTTTCTCTGTGTCTTTAATTCTGGATCATTGGTCTACCTGTCTATTTTGATTCCAGTACCATGCTGTTTTTGTTACTATGACTCCATAGTATAATTTAAGGTCTGGTATTGAGATGCCTCCTTCTTTATTTTTCTTGCTAAGAATTGCTTTGGCAATTCTGGGTCTCTTATTTTCCAAACGAATTTCATGAGTGCTCTTTCTAGTTCTATGAAGAACATCATTGGGATTTTAATAGGAATTGCATTAAATTTGTATAACACTTTTAGTAATATGGCTATTTTGACAATATTAATTCTGCCTATCTAAGATCATGGGAGGTCTTTCTGTCTTCTAAGGTATTTTTCAATTTCTTTCCTTGGTGTTCTGTAGTTTTCACTGTAGAGATCTTTCACTTCTTTTGTTAGATTGATTCCCAAGTATTTTATTTTTTTGAGGCTATTGTGAATGGGGTAGTTTTCCTAATTTCTTTTGCAGTGGATTTATCACTGATATATAGGAATGCATTTGATTTATGGGTGTTAATTTTATATCCAAACTAGTTCACTGAATTCATTTATTCTAGAATATTTCTGGGGGAATTTTTGGATCTTCTAAATATAGAATCATGTCAATGGTAAATAGTGATAGAGTTCTTCTTTTCCTTTTTGTATTCCTTTAATTTCTTTCTTCTAACTTCTTTGGCTAGAGTTTCAAGGAAGATATTGAATAGATGTGGTGAAAGAGGACATCCTTGTCTTGTTCCAGTTTTTAGAAAGAATGCTTTCAATTTTTCTCCATTTAGAATGACGTTAGCCATGAGCTTAGCATAGATAGCTTTTACAATGTTGAGGTATATTCCTACTATCCTTAGTTTTTCTAGTGTTTTGAACATGAAGGGATGCTGTATTTTCTCAAATGCTTTCTCTTCATATATTCAGATGATCATACAATTCTTGTCTTTGAGTCTGTTGAGGTGATGAATTATATTTATTAATTTCCAGATGTTGAACCAAACTTGAATCCCTGGGATGAACCTCACTTGATCATGGTGCACTATCTTTTTAACATGATTTTTGTATGTGATTTGCCAGAATTTTATTGAGAATTTTTGCATCTATGTTCATCAGGGATAATGGTCTGAAGTTTTCTTTCCTTGATGTGTCTTTGTTTGGTTTTGGTATCAGAGTGATACTAGCTTCCAAGAATGAGTTTGGAAGGGTTCCCTCCTCTTCTACTTCATGGAATACTTTGAGAAGTATTCGTGTTAGCTCTTCTTTAAAGGACTTGTAGAATTCCGCTGAGAATCCATCTGGTCCTGGGCTTTTCTTATGTTGGAGGTTTTGATGGCATTTTCAACTTAATTGCTTGAAACTGATCTGTTCCACATTTTCTTGGTTTAGTTATTGTTTGGAGGCTCTAACCAGTAGGGAGAGAGGTGTGTTAATGTCACCCAATATTATCTTGTTTTGTCTATGTGATTCCTGTCATTGAGAACGGTTTGTTTGATGTATGTAGATGCTCCATTGTTTGGGGCACTAATATTTATGATTGTTATGTCTTGCTGATGTATAATTCTCTGAAGCAGTATGAAATGTCCTTCTTCTTTGTCCCTTCTGATTTTCTTTGGCTAGAAGTTCACTTTATCTGATATGAGGATAGAAACCCCTACTTGTTTATGTTCAGTCTGTGGATGTTGTTGCCTATAAGGTGAGTCTCTTGGAGACAGCACATTGTTGGGCCTTGCTTTTTAATCTGATCTGCCAGTCTATGTCTTTTGATTGATGAGTTTAGGTCATTAAGGTTCAAGGTTATTATTGGAATATAATTTGTGCTTCTGGTCATTTTGGTTTATTTCTTGTTTTTAATTTGACTTAGTTTCTCTTTTGATTGACTATTCCCTTAGCATAGTCCCCCTCTTCACTGGTTTTCACTTTTATTTTTCATTTCATCTCCATGGAATATTTTGAGAATATTCCAAAGTGTGGGTTTTCTGGTTGCAAATTCTTCTAATTTTTGTTTATCATGGAAGGTTTTTATTTCATCTTCAAATCTGAAGTTTAACTTAGCTGGATATAGGATTCTTGGTTGGCATCCATTTTCTTTCAGAGTTTTGTGTGTACTATTCCAGGACATCCTAGCTTTGAGGGTCTGAGTTGAGAAATCAACTGAGATCTGTATTTGTTTCTTCCTATATGTAATCTGATATTTTTCTCTCACAGTATTTAAAGTTTTACCCTTATTCTGTATGCAAGCCATTTTCATTCTAATGTGCCTTGATTTAGGTCTGTTGTAATTTTACACATTTGGTGTCCTATAAGCCTCTTGATTTGATTTTATTCTTTATATTTGTGAAACTTTATGATATTATTTCATTGAAAAGATTGTGCATTCCTTTGGTTTTTATCTCTGTGCCTTCATCAGTCCCAATAAGTCTTAAATTTGGTCTTTTCATGTTATCCCATAATTCTTAGAAATTCTGTTCATGGTTTTTTAACATCTCTCTGTGGTCAACTGTATATTCAAGATTATATATTGTCTTCATTGCCTGAGGTTGTCTTCCAAATGGTCTAGTCTGTTGGTGATGGTTTCTATTGAATTTTTAATTTGGTTTATTTTTTCCTTCATTTCAAGGATTTTTGTTCTGTTCTTTCTCAGAATCTCTACCTCTTTATTGAAGTGATCTTCTACTATATGTATTTGCTCTTACATCATCCTTTACTTTGCAGATCAGTTTAACTATATAATTCTAAACTCCTTCTCTGACATTTCTTCCACCATGCTGTCCATGAATTCTCTTATTGGAGTGTCTTGGTTTGCTTGCAGTGATTTGTTCCTTTGTCTTTTTATGTTGTTTGTGCATCTTCCCATCTAACTGTATGGATCTGAGCCAATAGAGTTTCTACCCTGTGGACTTATAGTGTCCTGAAGGTTTCCAGTACCTCACTGTTTAGGGGGAGACAAATAATAACAACAACCAATGCAAACAATTTATAGCATTAAACCAAATATTTCCTATTATGACATCTATAATATTATTTATCACAACAAGCACAAATGATATAATCAGTTATTGTCTATAATAAAAACAGCAAGTTTGCAAACGGGTTTACATTTTCAAATGGTGGACAGAGAAAGAACTGAAATTATATAGGATGTGATGATTGTGAGGGAGGAGGAGAGAAGAGAGAAGTAAAAGATTAAAGAAAGAGTGAAGGAGAGAACAACATAGATTGGCTGTTAGCAGAGGAAAAGAGAGAACCAAGTGAAGCAGGTAGGAGAAAATATATATATAAAGCAAAAATTTTTACAAATAAAAATAAAAATAAAAGACTACAAAACAAAACTAAAATGTATTAATCAAACATCCTAGTTCACAAAAAACTAATCCATGTAAAATAACTGGCTTCAAATATGATAGAGATGAGAAGAAGAAAAAATAGAAAATTATATAAATGTCCATGTTCCATTAGGGTTACAAACAGTGAAAAATAATTTAAAAAGAAAAAGAAAAGAAAAATCTTGATGAAAAATTAATGAATTCTTTCGGTTGGAGTTGAAAATATTCTCAGCTTCTCTTCTCAGCAGTGTTAGGTGGGGTCTTCTGGAGTGTGATGGTCCACCCTCTGGATTGCTGGAGTGAGAGAGGTAATCCCATAGGCAGAGTTCCTGGAGGCAGGGTTTAGGTTTAGGCAGGCTCCAGGCTTTTGGCAAATTCTAATTGGGCTGGAGATTTAAATCAGTGCAGCTCTAGCACCCATTACTTGCTGGTCCACACTGGAAGACTTTACCCAGGGATCTCCCCTGAGTTTCACTCATGTGGTAGAGGAGCCAATTCTTAGCCCTCTATGTCACCTGCAGACCCCAACTTTCCTGGTCTTGGGGTCAGTCTCCAAACAATTTCTCTTGCCCCTGACCTTCCAAGTTTCTGACCAGATGCATCTCTCCTAGCTAGTCCTGCAAGCAGTGGGATTGGAAGGGGAGGGATAGAGCCAGGTTGGTTTCTGCAACCAGTTGTCCCCTGCGTAAAACTTTCTCCACGTTTGATTTTCTTCTGGTCACTTAAGCACACTCTTGTCATGCAGCATCTGTAGACTGGAACTGTGTTTTGAGCTAAACTTGGGTTTGCCAGGAATCGGCTTTCTCCATTGCCAGCTCCCTGAACCAAAGCTCCAAAATTGTTCCTTCCTTTGTCATCTGCATGCCACCTGGAGAGATGGTGGCTTCTTTCCCCACACACACAGATATCGTGCTGTGAGTACTTCAGTTTCGTTGGGCAAGGTCCTTGGTCTCTACACACTCTGTACCAAGGCACACCTTAGTCTTCCCCCAAAATGCAGGTTTCTTCTGGCTGGAGCTTCCAGACTGGCTGTGGCAGCAGCAACGCCACTGGGGAATTTTTCCTTATTTTCTTATATCCAACCTCCTGTGTCCTGAGTCTGCTCTGAATGTCCAGTTTTAGGTTCCACTAAAGTCCCCTGACACACACCTTTTTTTTTTTTTATTCACCCACCTTGCAGAGAAGCTGCCTATCAGCTTTCCTGGTTTCATGCCATGGAGCAGCCAGGAACCTGACCTCCTCTATTCTCTCATCTTGGATCTTCCAGGTTCTATTTATTTTTGAAGAAACTTTCTCACAATAAGTCCTTTTGCTATTTAAACCTTTATAATAAACCCATTGAACTGGTTCTGGATCCCTGTCTCCTTACCAAGGTATAGTGAACCACTGAGCCCCAGCTTTTCTCTATTCGTGTCTCTGTTTGTCTTTTCTTTATCCCCTCATCACCCCGTGTCCAGTTTCCTGAATTAGTAGACATGCAGGTCACAGCACTGGGGAACAGTACTTTTACCACATGGGTCTTTGGTGTACATTTGAGATCCAAACCATAGCACTGTAACCCTAGCACCAAAATCCGTGGGCCACCAGAACTTGATGGCAGAAAAGAAGACAGGTATTTGCAAACAAAGAGTTTAGTAATTTACTGAGGTGTAGTAGACAGGCTTGTACTGGGAATGTTTAAAGAGGAAAAATAATGTGGAGGATCCCTAGGGAAAATTTTCCACTTAATGAATCCAAAATGATTTCATCTACCTATTTTTAGAAGAAATCTACAGCATAGTAGTCAGAAATCCTAGCTAGTTAATATAAATCTCTGTTCATGGATTTCAGGAAATTTCCAGATAAAACACATATTTAAATGTTGTAGCAACAACATATTCATCCTCTCCCTCTCCCTCTCCCTCTCCCTCTCCCTCTCCCTCTCCCTCTCCCTCTCCCTCTCCCTCTCCCTCTCCCTCTCCCTCTCCCTCTCCCTCTCCCTCTCCCTCTCTCTCTCTCTCTCTCTCTCTCTCCAGGGGTTGAACCCAGAGACACTTAACTAGTGAAACACATCCCCAGTTTTTTTGTTTGTTTGTTTGTTTTGAGGCAGGGTATCCTTGCTAAGTTACTGAGGTGGGCTTTGAACTTGGGATCAAGTTCAAGGCCTCAGCCTCCTGAGTTGCTGATAATACTGATGTGTACCACTGTGCTTGTTATCTCTTTTCTAATATAGAATATCATGATATATATTTAAGAAAACAAATGTATCAGAAGAAAGTTGAGTGCCTGGGGTAGTGACTCAGTGGTAAAGCTCTAGCCTAGCATGTGTGAGGCACTGGGTTTGAGTCTCAACAGCACATATAAATAAATAAAATAAAGGTCCTTCAACAACTAAAAAAATTTTTAAAAAGAGAGGTGAGTCTACATTCCTTTGTGTGTGTGTGTGTTTGTGTGTGTGTGTGTGTTTGTTTATTTTGGCATGTTTTCAAAAGAAATGGAGGAATTTCCATAATTAGTATTTAATTTGTTATTTAATAACAATTCATTTATCTCCATTCCATTTTGGTGAGTATAATCCCTAGAGAAAATATGTGCAATTGATTGAGTTCATTATTTCCATTTGAAAATCATGACAGAGTGTCTCAACCAGATGCCAAATCAGGTACAGTGTACTTCATGTAATAGCAAAAAGCAATACTGACTATTTCAGAACTGGGTTTAGTGAATGAGTATGTTTTAAAACTTGCAACAGATGACATTTGTTGCAGTCTCCCTGATTTCCTCATGCACACTTAAATGTTTCTTTTAACAAATTTGTAACTCCCTGTAGAAATTGTTCTAGAAGAAAATGAGAAACCAAGAGTAAGGAGAAAGTAGCTCAAAAGTTTAAAATTTCAGAAGAAACTGGACCATTACCATATGAATAACAATCAGCATATTTAATCTTATTTCTGTTGGTTTTGAAGCAATATGCATCATTATCTCCACATTGACATGTGGACAGAAAGACACTTCAAGAAATAGACCTCTTTATTTTCACAATTTAGCAGAATACTATTATATTGTGAGTAAATAGGAGATTATTGATTTGAGGACTTTAGGTTGCTCAGATACAAACTAATAACTAGAAAGCTCTCCTTATACACAGACATAGATAATATTCCTTTACTTTAGCTAATTCGAAAGTGAAGGTTGCATTTCCTTATGAAAAGCAAAATACAAAATTGTTTCTAGATATCACAAATTATTTCAAGGTGGAGTGGAGGGAATCATCCCTGGTTGAAGCCACTGCATTGTAGATAAAAGAATCAATAAAATACAATAGAGGGTTCGCGTGATTTCATGTATATGTAATAATTTAGTTTATATAAAGATGACATTTTAAACTACCATGGAAAAGATAGATTAATAAATGAGCTTTGAATAATCAATTCTACATTCGGGGAAAAAATAAATTAGGTTCTTCTCAGACTGACAGCAAAGTAAACTCCATATAGTCTAGAATCTGTTAAAAACAAAACTTTTTTTTTTTAAATTCAGTTTCCAAACTTGCAAAAGCAAAAAGTTTATTTTGAAGGAGATACCTCGTCTATGGAGGGACTACGCTTCAATTCTCAATTTAGAAATAGTCATGGAGAATAAGAGATTAGAAATAAATTTTAAGAAGCCCCTCAGAATCTACAAAGCACAAGAAAATCGGGGATTCCTCAAGGAAGTTCTCTTTTGAGTCAGGAAAAGTGTCAAGCAATGCTGCCACAGGGGACAGATTTGCTGAATTTGTACTGTGGTAGTTTAGCAAATGGCAATGTTATATGAATTTCCTATTCCACAAAGTTTCAAGTGAGTCCAGACCCCCAGAGGCATTTAGTGTGAGATGTGGATGGCAGCATGATCAACAGCCTTATTTGTTCCATGCTCAGAAGGTCCACTAAGGGTATCCTGCACTGGGAAGCTCACATGTGTGGTTTTCTGGTCTTCCTTGTTGGTATGAGGCAACGGTGGCCTCAACTTCTGCCAGTTCTCCTCTTCTGGCTTCATTTCCTGGGTCAGGCACATGTGTAGCTCCATAAAAAAGAGGTCCAGCTTCTGTAGGTCACCCACAATATCCAAGGTGGTGGCTTGGTGGTGGGACAAGACTGATACAAGGTCCAGCTTCTCCTCAGGGGTTCTAGTTTGGCTTTGTTCTTCCCCATCTTCTGTTCACTTTTCCTTTCCTATCGTTTGAACCACTGACTTCAGGCCCAGCATCAGATGCCAAAAGTACAAGCTGTCTATAAGCCATTTAATATATAAGGTTGGATTACCCTTAATAAATACCACATTTTACAAAATTTCCTGTGGTCCTCTTCCTCTTATTAAACCCTGACTAAACATGAAGGTTAGTGTGTTCTATGTATGAGAAGAATAAGGTGTCTTTGGTGAACAGAAGGACAAACTGTCAGATTCCAGATAAATGTCCACTAAATCCATATCCTTCCTGGGAAAACAACTACATGCATCCCCTGGCTATACTTGACTTCTTTCCAGGAGAAAAGAGAGAAAGAAAGGAGACAAAAAAGAGAAAGAGGAATAAGCTTTTTAAAGAGGCACACAGTTAGTGTAACAGAAAAGGTGGAACGTATGAATGAATCTGCAGGTTGAATGAAGAGATGAGAATTCTGTCTTATCCACTAGGTATAAGGAATGATTATTTGATAAAGTAGGAAAATTAGAGGAGAAAAAGGGGAGTTGGAGAATAGGAAATGTAAGAAATAGTCACTGCAGATTGACTAGTTGACTAGAGTAACTATAAAATAGCAATACCAGGCTGCTATGGTTTGGAAGTGTAACCCAAACAACTATGTTTTGGAGGCTTGACCATCAACCTGTGGCACTATGAGGAGGTGGTCGAATCTTGGGATCTGTAACCTAGTGGAAGGAAGTTGGGTCATTGGAGGTATGCTTCCATTTTCTCTCTCTGTGCTTTTTGACAGCCATGAAGTGAACATTGTTCTACCATGCGCTTCCTGCTGCAATATTCTGTCATGCCACAAGGCCAAAAACAACAAATACAAACCACCATGGACTTAAGCTTCTAAAACCATCTGCCATAATAAATCTGCCTTCCTTGTAAGTTGTTCATCTGAGGTATTTTGTCACAGTCACAGAAATCTAACAAACAGAAATAACTATTGAAGGGATAGCATTTCAGGCATTACATTGGCACTTTTTACACATGAATATAGTCAACACTCACAGAACCCTTACTATTGTGTCTTTGCTGTTTTCTAAATTTTTTAAATATTTTATTAACATGTAATAATTTTACGTATCAATGGGGTATAGTATGACATTTTAACATTTGCCTATGGCATGCTAATACAATTTTTTAAAGGGAAAAAAAGGAACGGAGGATAAGTACCTAGTCCAAAGTAATACTTGCAAAACAGTGGCCAATATTACCAAAAATATCTTATGATAGAAAATTATAATTTTTGGCCCATAAATTTCATATGGATTATTAGTTAGGTACTATTTTTATTTGATTTTACAGGTGGGAATAATAAGATCTAAGGAAGTTAAGTAATATTCCCCAGGTTTCCTGCATAATAAGTGCTAATTTAAGATTTTGTGTGAAAAATAATAACAAGTTACCCAGAGCCTAAGGATTCGTAATCTTAGACAATTAATAATATGTGTGCACATATATATTAGTACATGATATATATATATATATGTTTACATATATAATGACTGGTTTAATAGACCTATATATAAATCTGATCTGTATTATTGATGAGAATCTAAAGCTGAAAGTATATAAAGTAACACCTAAAACAAACTCAAAAGTTAATGGAAGTGGTCATTAAATTTTATGTTCAGCTACACTGGGCTAAGGGGTGCCAGGTAGCTGATAAAACATTTCTGAGTGCGTCTGCAAGGGTGTTTCCCAAAGAGCTTAGCATTTGAATGGGTAGATATAAGTAAAGAAGACCCTCCTCAGTGATTCAGGTGGGCATAATCCAACCTCTTCAAGCTCACATGGAAGAAAAAAAGTGAGGAAGGGCAAATTTGCTCTGTTTGAGCTCAAACATCCACCTTCTGTCCTTCCATATCAGCACTTCTGATCTGGAAACTTCAAACTCAGACTTAATTATATAACCAGCTTTCCTGGTTCTCCTGCTTATAGATGGCAGATGGCGGAACCTCTTAGCTTCCATAATCAGTTTCTATAAGAAAACATATTCATGTTGTTTTTTTTCCTATGAAGAATCCTAGCTATTTCAAGGGGTGGGCTCCCCCAAAAGTAATATCTATAATTATATGTAGGATTTTTCAAATATAGAAGGTAATAACGATAGAAATAATAACAAATGTGCTGAAAACAGGATGTGTCATGTATGACGATAATTTGGAATGTGTACTATTATTATCCCCATATGTAGATTGGGAAAGAGGCTTTTGCAGCCCCACAAGGAATATAGCATAGCCAGGAATTAACAACAGATCATCTCCCTGTACAATCCAAATTCTTTGCTTCTATGGTAACGATATTAATGCATGGCAATTTTGAGAAGCAGGTCAGAATTTCTCAGCCCAAATTTCTTGTTTCCATCTTAAATTAGTGAGATTTTCTCCCATAGTTCTTGGCAACAAGGAGGGTAGGTATAGGGAATGTATATGGTTGTGTGAGTTAATGGTTGGAGTTTTGTCAGTAAAGATCTTTTTTGGATTTATTTGTATTGTATTCCTTTAATCAAAATTTCAAGTTTTGCAACAGTACTATGCAGTTTTAATTAGTGTGGGTTTTAAAATATTCTAAATTTTATTGAAGTTTAGTATACATGCCTAAGGTCACATTTCTTGAACAGATGGATGAATCTTCACTAACTGAATACATTGATGGAGGAAGCAGCTCTCCTTTTACCCCCTGTTAGACACAGTTCATCTCCAAATAAATCACTTTCTTGACATCTAAGATTACAGATTAGCAGAGGCATTTATATAATATGTAGTTTTACTCTGTTAACTATACTTATAAAATGGAGTTATGTATATACTGTGTAATCTTAATCTAAATGGAATCATAAAGTATGTAGACTTGAGTCTAGCTTCTTTTGTCAAAATTGTGTTGTGAGATTAACTGATATTGATGAACCTAATTATTAATTCTAAGTAATGATTAATATTTCATTGTCTGAATATATTTCAATTTATGTACTCATACTAAGTTGATGGGCATGTAGGTGGTTTACATTTTTGACTACTATAAATAGAACTGATATGAATGTTGTAGCACATTTACTTGATGAATACATGTATTATTACTTTGGGGTAATAAATTTTATCAAACAATTTTCCAAAGTATTGACAAATGTACACAAGCACCAAAAGTGTATAAGTGGTTGAGATGCTCAGTAGAGTTTTCAGTATTTAAACTTTTACATCTCGAATTTTATCCATTCCAGTAGTTATAATGTCTTTTCATTGCAACTTACATATATATTGACTGATGAACTTGAGCACCTTTGGATATCCTTTGTTGCAAAATAACTGATTCCCATTCTTCTGTTGAACTGTTACTCTTAGTGAGTTGTAGAGTCCACTGTCAGAGACATACAAGTATCTACCACTCCGTGACCTGCCTTCAATTTTTTCAAAGGTATTCTTCGATGATCAAAGTCCTTAAATTCAGACAATTCCTTTTTTAAAGTTTCTTTCAGTATAATTAGTATCTCCTCTGATCTATTTATGGATATTGTGTCTACCCCAAGAATAAAAATGTTCTTATAAAAAACAAGTTCACATATTTTCCTTTTGATTTATCTTTGACCTTTTGATCTAAAATCATTTGACATTAATTTTTGTGTATAGTTGAGATAAGGGTGAAAACACTTTTCCCAGCTCAGTAGGCAATTGAGCTAGTACTGTTCATTGAAAATGCCATCATCCCAGAGTTTTATCTTTTTTATTTGTGTGTACTGGATTCCCTTACAAGCAGACCATGAAGCAGAACTTAGCATGTGAAGTGTTTATTGAGAGTTGCTCTAGAATCAGTATCTGTGAAAAACAGGGGAAAGAACTTGGATTGGGCAGAGGGAGAAGTCATATTGAAAGGCAATACCAACAAGGGTATCAACAAAACTTACAGGGCACTCTGGAGCTGAGATGGCTGCTCAGTACTGTGTTGCTTTGGGACAACTTTGATTAGTCATTGGATGCAGGCTGCTCCAAAAAGAAACATGGCCTTGGGCAATCCCCAAAGTGGGATGACAACTAAAAGAAGTTTCCAGCACTGATTTCCCAGCAATTAGGGAGAATGTGTCCTTCATTTTGAAGCAGGGCATTGCCCATACCTCTTGTCCTGCTCGCATTTCCTTCTTCCTCCCAGGATGTGGCTCCTCCAGGATTCCAAAGACCTTCTTCCAGAGGAAATTTAGAAGCGAAATCTCAGTGAGAAAAACTGTGGACCTAAATTCTGCTGTTTTCCTGAGATCCACATCTTATACACCTCATTTTCTCTTCCATTCATTATTATACAGTCTGCTCCATCTTATTGATATGATAGGGGGCCTATAATCATAGACACAGATCTATATATTCTCTACTGTAAAGTGTATCACATGGTCTGATGAAATGTAATAAATGAGCTCATGCCTGTGGGTCTTCTTCAATGGTGTTTGCTAAGACCCTTCATGGAGAAAATGCAAATTCTTTTACAGAATTTTCCTGTCAAAACTAATTATTGGCCCTTTCCACTGTGCCCTAGCAGTCAACTTGTCCCCCAGTTACTAGTAGACATCCTCAATGAAATATGCTATATAGGAGGATGAATATTGTTTTCTGTTTCTGAAAGACTAGATGTTTGATAGGAAGAGTGGTTCATTCTTGGTAAGTGGGAATGCATACTCCTGGGCTCATGCATATCCCCATCCCTGCCAGTGTGATTATTTCATTAATGCCTCCATCATGCCAGTACTGAGTTGGCTAATGATAGAGGATGCCTGGTGTCAGCTGTCTGAATAATTTTGAATACTTGCTTGTTTGAAGTCCTTCTTGGTAAACATCTTCTGGTACTCATTAGCATATGATACAAAGATTTTCATACATAGTACTCAATTCCATATATCCACATAAATATTTCTCAAGGATTACTTTTTCCAAATCTTCCCCTCTCCCAAATCCTAATTAACTGTTAAGACATTTTCCACTGACCATGAATCCATATAGTTTTCATTTAGAGCCATGTCTCCTTTTATACAAGGTTAATAACCAGGAACTTGCTCAAAATTTTGTTTATTAGAAAGATTCTCCCTCATATGATAAGTTTACCCAACCTTGAATCAAGCTTGACTTGTTTTCTTAATTGACAGTTATAATGGCTCTCTCATTTGACATCTGAGAGAGGCACTATGTAGCAGTGGTGAGTGACATGGGAATCTGAACTACATTCCCAGAGCCTTTTCATGCTGTGATCCTATTCAAAGGTAGAAGAATCTTGTGTTGCCTAGTGTAGAAGTCAAAGTGTATTCCAAATGTTGAGTTTTGGATATTAGTTTTCTCTAAAAACTCCTTTGTGAATGAGGAATGTTCAGAGTTGAAAAGATTCTGCTTCATGAGAGCTGTAACATTCCAGTGTATTCCAGTTTAAATAAACTAGATGGGTATTAGTAGGTGGAGCATGGCTGGAGAACATGAGTACTGGGGGCATGCCCTTGAAGGGTGCATCTTCCTTGTGGTTCCATTCCCCTATCTGCTTCCTCCTGTCATGAATGTATCAGCACTGCCGTGCCCTTTGGCATGATGTTTTGCCTTATCTTGGACCCAGAGCAATGGACTCAGTGAACCATGGACTAAACCTCTGGAACCATGAACTATTTTCCACTCTAAGTTGTTCTTGTCAGGTGTTTTGGTCATAGCAACATATAGCTGACAAGCACAGAAATTGGTTCTGAGAAGTGGGATCATTGCTGTGACTAGTCTGACTACGTTTCAGAAGTCTTTGGGGTTGGTTTGCAGGACGAATTTGGAAAAGCTTGAAGATTCAGATTGGAGAACTCAGATTTTGTAAGCAAAGTTTAGTGGGTGATTCTAGTGGGAGCTCAGAGACCAGAATATCAATATGAATACAGATTGTAAAGACTATATTTATGAGGTTTCAGAAAGGATTAAAGACTCTACTGGGAAATGTACTAAAGATCATTCATGTTACATTTTGGGAAAAAACTTGCCTATGTTCTGTCCATATCCTGAGACTTTGTGTGAGGCTGAATTTAAAAGTGATGGACTGATTATCTGGCATGGTAGCATTCAGGTAATGAAATAGATATTGCTGGAAGCTTTTATCCAGGTTTACTGTGATAATCAGGAGAGGAAATCAGAGCTGAAGTAATGTTAAAGCTTGTAGTTTGACCAGAAAAGTGTGTGTAATACTAGGGCTAAGAAATGTGTGGTCACTGAAGAGATTACAACCATTAAAGAGATGCTAAGTACTTTGCCTATAGGTAATAGGAAAGACGCCTTGAGTGCATTTCAGGGTTTTGCAAGACCACACCCATTGCAGGCTCAAGAATGTAGAAGGGAAAATTCCTTTGAGGAGAGATTCTGGTAGCACCCTGCCTGCAAGGGAAGCCTACAAAGTTATTTCATCATGCTCAACCACACAGAAAGTGACACTATTGTAGTTGTGATTCCAGAGAGCCAAGTTACTGCATGAGCTGCTGTAAACCTTGGTGCAATCTGCAGGAATGTGGGGTGCTGGAATTAAGAGGTCATGGAGACTTCCACTGAGATTTCAAAGGAAGGCCTGGGAGGCCAGGTCAAAGTGTAGCAGGATTGGAAGCCCAAGGGGATTGGATGATGCATGAACCTGTGAAGGTGAATCACAGCTAGTTTGCAGACCCCAGGAATTAAGTGATGCCAATAATGTGAAGTGTATTGCCAAGGAATGCTGCTGGCCACAGAGAAAGTCAAGCTGAAAGACAGATCATGTGGGTTGAAACTGGTAAGGCCAAACGACTGGAACTTTGGAGAGCACATAGTGCCTCCATATGTCTTAAATCCTATATGTGGAGCTACAGACCTGTTTGCCTGGTTGTGTTTTGGTCTTGTTTTGGTCTCATCCCTTCTTTCTATGTCACATTCCTCCCTTCTCATATAGGAATATTTACTGTGTGCATTGCATATTGGATATATGTAACTTGCTTTTGATTTTTACAGGGGCTCAGAACCAAGAGTTTGCCTTGAGTCTAAATGAGACTCTGAACTTGGCCTTTTTTGCAATGTAGCAACTGCAAAGACTATGGAGTCTAGGAGACAAACTAAATGCAATTTGCATTGTGACTTGGATATAAGTTTTTCAGAACTTGGGGCAAAATATTATGATTTGGATATGAGGTGTTCCTCCCAATGAAGGAATATTTGGAGGTGAAATGGTTGGATTGTGAGAGCTGAAACCTAATCCTAGTTTGAATAGACACACTAGGTTGCATATGTAAACAGCTGAGGACCAGAGGAGGTGAGTCCCTGGGGGTGTGGCCTGGAAAGGCTCATCTTCCCTATGGTCCTTCCACCTGACACCCCCTGCTTCCCAGTCACCACAAGATAAGCAATGCTCCTCCACCAGGCCCTTTGCCATGATGTTTTGCCTCATCCTGGGTCCAGAGCAATGATAGATAAGGCTATCAGGCTGATGATAAATTAAACCTCTGAAACTGAACCAAAATAAACTTTTCTCCCTCTAAGTTATTCTTATCAAGTATTTTGGTCATAGCAAAGAAAATATGACTAAAACACTATAGAAGTCAAGGTATTTCTACATTGGTATCTGTGTGCCTCCTTGACTCTAATGTGTCTACCTAGGTTTGTACTTCATGGGTAGGACAGAATGCAATAATCTCTCTTTTGTTTTGAAGAGTAAAGGACTACTGAACCCCTAAAACTATTAGTGATGTGATGGGTCCCTGAATATTTGTTAGTTTTGTGTCCCATTCTTTAGAACACATGGGTCTTATCAAAGCCTCCAATCACTTTTTCCATTCAAGTTAGAATAGTGGCATAGTATTGTAGAGCAATGGAAATTTCTGTGGGATAGTCAGAAGTATAGCTCTCCTTGGACTATAATATGATGATGCAAGAGAGTTAACATAGCAAGGGACAAAACTACATATGTTGATAAATGTCCTATCTATTCCAAGTATGTGCAATTTGTTTATAATCCTCTTTTCTGCTAGGAATGGGAAAGAATGCATTGATCAAATCAAGGCTATATACCATGCACCTGCTATTTCACTGTAGCAAAGAGGATCACATCTGGCCCAGCATTGGCATCTGGGACTAGTACTGGGTTGACTTTGCAGTAGTCTGTTCTCATCCTCCAGCCAGATAGCAGACAATCCAGTTCTGAAATCACATATTAGCATCTGCTTTTTTGAATACTCTTGGCACTAACTGCTACAATTTGGCTTTCTTATGAAGCATATTCTGGGATAAAGATTAGCTTGCCAGACATTTATTAAAGAGTTATATTCTTGGGATTCCACAACTATAAAAGAGATAAAAAAGAAAAAAGGCAGAAAAAGAAATTGAGTTGAAAGAAACCGTCCAAACAAAAGCTTTTGTGGATTCCATGGACAAGTTTAGGACTTTTTAGAACTGTCATGGGTTGAAGAAGGGGATTGGGTCTTTATGACCGTATGTTGGATACAGGCTAACCCCAGAAGTAGGTGTGATCTTGAATGAGTCAGTTTTCTTGAGCCAAGACAATCCCCAGAGAGTAGATAGTTGAGATCCATCTTCCAGAAACATTTTTAGCAGCTGAAAGAATAAGTTTTTCATTTTCTGTGGGAGAAATGGGATGTACATTATCTTGGAGCACCCACCACAGATGACAATAAGTGGGGGCTGTTTTTAGGACTTCTCGTCTGTTCCATTGTTCAAGTTAGCTATCCTCATACAAATATCACATTGCCTAAATTTCTGGAGCTATATTTTATATTTGTAGGATCTATCATTGTTTTTCTTCATCAATTCTCACTGCCTTAGCTATTGTTGGTATTTTCTGTATACATTTTAGAATAGATTTACCGGTCTTTTATTTTCAAATAAAACTTTCTGGGATTTTGGTTAAAATTGCATTGAATCTATATATATTCGGGATAAAATTGACAACTTTATAATACCATGCCTTCAATACTGTTCCCTCCAACAAAAATATCTCTCCATGTGTTTAGTTCTCTTTAACCTCTATCACAATTTTAGTTTCTAGTATACAAGGATTGAATATCTTTTGACAGATTTAATTCATGGCACTTAATGTTTCTTGGTGCTAATATAATGTACCATTTTTCTCCATTTTGTCTTTTGTTATTATTTTGTTGCTGAAATACAAATAATTTTTGTAGATTAACAATACATTGGGTAATTTTGATTAAATTACTATTAATTTTAATTCTTAATTTTTTTTATAATTTCCAGGCACAGTTATTATGTTTATGAATAATGGTTTTATTTCTTTTCTTTCTTTTCAATTATTTCATCTTTTTTCTTGTCTTATTTTACTGGCTACCTATCTAATTCAATGTTGAATGAAATAGTGAGTGAACATTTTTGTTAAATTACTAACTTCAAGGTACTTCTAAAAATCATTTTACAATTTTGTAAAATTTTTGTTTTAGACTTTTTATACAATAAATCTTATAGCTTAGCTAAAGATTAATAGATTTCCCTTCTATTACTAATAGTCTTAGAGTTTTTATCATGGGTAACTGTTGAATTTTGTCAAATGATTTTTCCAAACCTGCTAATGAAAACTTCTTCCCCTTCTCCCTTTTTTCCTTTAGTGTGGTAAATTATACTGTGTTAGTCAGCTTTCCATCACTATGACCAAAATAACTAGCAGAATAATTTAGAGGAAGAAAGATTTATTTTGGCTCACAGTTTCAGAGGTTCTTTCCATGTTCAGCCAAGGCAGAAACAGCATGGCAGAAGGGTGTGGTGGAGAAAAGTGTTCAGCTCCTGGCTACCAGGAAGCAAAGAGAGAAAGAGAAACAAGATGAAACCAGGGACATATATAGTCCCCAAGGCCATGCCTCCGGTGACCTACTTCCCCAAGTCACACCCCAGCTTCCTACAGTTATCACCTTTTTGTCCATTCTAATTGAGAATCCATCAAATAGACTGATCCACTGATGTAGTTATAGCCCTCACAATCCAATTATTTCCTGAAAGCTCTACCTCTGAACCTTGCTGCATTGGGGACCATGTTTTCAACACATGAGTTTTTTGGGGGGACATTCCAGATCCAAACCAAAACATACACTGACCAGTTTTTCAGTGCTAAACTAACTTTGCATATGGAAGAATCCCATCTGGTATTGGTATCTATGTGTATGTAAATATACACTGAATTCAAAATGCTAATATTTTCTTAAGGATATTTGCATCTTTGTCCATGAAGAGTCTGTAATTTATCTCTCTTATAATTTCCCTGCCAGGGTTGGAAACAAGATTTGAATATTAAACTTAAAAATCAACTTGGAACTATTCCTGGAAGAATTCATGTCTCTTTGGTATTATTTCTTATTGTAGTCCTTCTTTAAATGTTTAGAAAGATATCATCAGAGACACTATCTGGGTCTAGGATTTCCATTGTGAGGAAGTCTTTAATAATTCATTGAACTTTAACTTTCAGGCTATTAAAAATGACATTTAATCTCTAGATAATTACTGATTATATGCCACATACCAACCAATATATCTAATGCATTTTAAATATCATTGTGATAGAGATTGATGAGCTATGGTGAGCCTATCATTAGCCTAAGCCTATGTCAAAGAAACAAAGGTGAGATACATGTGCCTGTCCTTGTAGAATTTATATACTATAGAGGGAGACAGACAAAAATGCAGCAATTAATATAAATTTTCACCTCTTTCAGAAGGTGGGGCACGGTGGAGATCTAACCCAGGGTCGTGTACATGCTAGGCAAATGCTGTACCATGGAATCCATGAAATTTCAATTTCGTTGTATTTTAAGTAGAGTTCCATGGTACTGTGAGAGTTGAAAATGGGACAATTAGGGCTGAAACTGGAGATCAGTGATAGAGCACTTGCCTCACATGTGTGAAGTACTGGGCTCCATCCTCAGCACCACATAAAAAAATAAAAACTAAAGGTGTGTCCACCTACAACTAAAAATTAAAAAAAAAAAAAGAAATGGGACAATTAGATTTCATCTAAGCATATTAGGAATGACTTCCATGAGTAATTAGCAAATAATTATGTTCGATTTATCATGAATTAAAAACTTTAAATTATTCCCTTTGTCTCTAAAATAGTTTTCTTATATTATAACTACTCTTCCAACTTGGTCTGTAAATGCAGTAATACCTGTAGTACAGTCTCATATTAGAAGGAAAGTCCAGATCTTAGTGGGTTTCCACTTCCCCCTTAAGTGGGAAAGCTTGATGTCTCTCCGTCCTCTGCTGCCATTGCTTCTACCCACCACTTGGTGGCTCTGTTCACAACTGGACCTCCGCAGTCAGCTAAGGTGATTGAGTCCACGAATCTCCCAAGGATTCCAGCCTCAGAGTGAGTATGGAGCAAGGATCTCCACTACTTTCCAGTTCCTAACCTGTTAAGCGCTGTTATAAATATCCTGAGTCTAACACCATTCAAACATAGAAGGTGTCTGTGTAGCCCCTTGCTAGACCAAATAAGCTACTCTGCTCAGAAACAGAGGGAGACCTATTTCCATATGTCAAGGGAGTTTATTCTCCTAAGAAGTACCGACAGCACTTTCTAGCACTTGCGTCGCTAGATCAAAGAAAGGGAAAACAAACATAAGTTTAGTGTGTGGGTATATTTACAATAAAACCTTATTTTATTAAATTTTCCTTTTATTCTAGGTAAAACTAGTGTGAGGCTATTAATTAGTTATAATCTTATGAAAATACTTCAGGCATTTAATTGCAACAATCAGACTGCTCCATGGACTGTTCTTCTCTTATAATCTCCAGTATTCCTCAGGCCTTTCTTCGGTCACTATCTCAAACCCTTTATTCATTTTCTTCATTCTTGTCTGAGTTTTTCCAGTTCATCCACATCTTTTAAAAAGTATAGTGACCAAAAGTAGCCACAGTACCCTAATAAATAGCTCATGAATGCATACTATAACAGAAAGATTGCTTCCAAATGCTCCATGAATTCTTCCTTTTAATAAAATCCAGAATCACCATGACGGGGTCAGCATCAAGACTCCAGGTTATTCTCTTCTGTTTGTATAGTCTGTCCTTCCAATATTTTGTTCCTCTACCAAACATTGTTTTGTTTTAGAAACATTTTGCTAATGTCACTTTGATTCTTATTTTAACATTCCAGAATAATGGCAAGATTTCCAAATGTTAAATTATTCCACATCTCAACCCCTTTATGTACACTAGATTGATTATTCACTAGTTTCAATTTGTTTTAAAAAATCTATTCCATATTTTCCTACCATATCATAAAATTTATGAAGAAAAGCACTATTAACACAGTAATTCACAATGTCCTTCTGATTCTAGGGAAATTAATTACATTTTCTCCCACTGTAGTAGTAATAAAATAATTTGGTACAAAACAAAGGCCCTATTCTACTACAATTAAGCACTTATTTCAACAAAGTGCTAGTACTAAAGAGAATCTTTTCTTCTACTTTTATATTCTAAAGTAGCTTACATATCTGGAAGCAAATAGGTTGATCAAAAGTTTCTTCATAGTTTTTATCTTAAAGTCATGTGTAAATTCTATAGCATGTTGCATTGTTCAGGAGAAAGGATAAATTTATCTTTCAACAATTCACTGACTCCAATAACCTTCCGTCAATAAATCTTTAAATGACATTAGACATCATCAAATAAAAACCCACAATAAAGGAGTGTGAGTTCAGGTGATTTTTAAGAGATTTGTCCAAAATCAATTAATGATCAAGACTAGATTAAAATCTATTTTCACAAGTGCAAAATCTAAGGTTCATTCTTCTGCGTAACATCATCTTTGACTTTTCCATTTCAAGAACTTCAATAAAATGAAGAGTTGAATATGAATAATACTTAGGAGTTTTATGTGTATGAACTTAAGTATCCAAATGTTGCTACTGCATAGTTAAAAGTTATTTTATTAGTATTGAATAGGTTCTTGCAAATATTATTTGGTATGAGACCTAAATGAACTCTGATAGATATATTCAAATAATGTGATGAAGATAGCCAATTACTACACTTCATGATCGTGATGGGCTCTTATCCTTTGTCACTGAGCTCTAAAGCTATACTTCAATAGTGTGCTCTGTAAAGCTGGAACTAGAACTCTGCAAATGACACTTTTCAGACTTTTTTACGCCTGACTTCTCTTTAGATACTACAAATGGAAAGAACTAGAGGGAGATTTGGAGAGAGGAGGAAAGGAGGAGGGACTTTTTCTGTCCTATTGTCTTGCACCACCTGTCATTAGCACCCCACGAGTGGTAGCTGGGTACAGCACTCAGTTTTTTCCTCTTCATGTTCCTGCTCAGAGGTATCAGCTGCAGTCAGGTGGTGGCCTCCCCTGGAGGTCTGCTCCTGGGTTCTGCTCACCCTAATCTCTTCCCTTTATTCCCAGTCCTGGGGATGGCAACTACTTCCTGCTCTTACTTCATCCATTTATTTTTGTATTTCCCTTTGCTCCTAAACCCTCCAATACCTGGTTAGCAAATTTCTTATATTCAATCCCCCTATTTAAAAACTTTCATTCTCTGACAGACAAGATCACCCACATCAAGAAGACTTGACATTTTGCTTCTCTTTATTTTTCTGAATTTTTTACTATTCAATTCAAAATTCTCTACTTTTTAGAGAGAGAAAAATTTGTAAGACTGAATGTCTGCCTGCCTTGGAATAACGTTTTCTAAAAATAATCAGTCATAAAAAATAACATATTCATCACAAGAAGCAGATTCTAAAGTGAGTGTGTGATGAGGTAAATAAATGTGTAAGAGAGGAAAAGAAGAAGAGAGATGATGGGGGAAAATGTTGAGCTAATTATCCCAAAAAACAGAAAAGAAGGAAGGAAGGAAGGAAGGAAGGAAGGAAGGAAGGAAGGAAGGAAGGAAGGAAGGAAGGAAGGAAGGAAGGAAGGAAGGAAAAGAAAGAGAGGGAGGGAGGGAGAGAGGGAAAAGGAAAGAAAAGAAAAGAAAAGAAAAGAAAAGAAAAGAAAAGAAAGCAAGCTAGCTTTCTGCAGGAAAATATGCAGAACAGAAATAGAGTCCAATCAAATTATACTTGAAAGTCTCTTAATAGTACATTGATATAACACATGTGGTTTTGAGTAAAATATTGTGTTTAAAAATATTTTTACAATGGAGGGATAGATGGAAATAGTAATCAGCAGGTACTAAGTTATGGTGAGATAGAAGTAAGTTATGGTGTGCTATTGCACAGTACTGTGACTGTAGATAATAATAATAGTACATGGCATATTTTTTTAAATGTACAAGAGAGAATTTTGTATGCTTTTGCTCTAAGAAAATCATAACAGTTTGAGGAGATAAATATATTTACTCTGATTTGAACACTATATAATGCATACAAAACATCACATGGTACCCCACTGATTTATTTAATTTTTCTATTATGTATGAGTTAAAGCAAACTTAAAAAGAGAAAAAAATTAATACAAAATATGCTTAAAATGGGAAGTATATCTTAATAGTATCTATGTAAAGTATAATTTAAGTAATCCTACACAAATTATTTCTTTTTTGATTTTGAACATTTGTAACTGAAATTTCACAGTTTAAATTAAAAGTGAATTTATGCGATCCACTGTATCACTAAATTGTGCAACCAAGTCAGGTATTTATAAAGTTGTGAGAGAATGTAGAAATTAAAATGTTATTATGTTCCCTAGGATATAGTTTTGGAATCCAAGAAACATAATGCTAGCTAGCCAAGTTTTAGTTGTCTAGAAATATAAGACCTTTTAAAATGCTGATATAAGCACATAAGTCCTGTGCTAATTAGAAATGATTTAATGTACTTCCTACAGCATCTATTTTATAAGGATTCCTGCAGGATTTAATAACTAATGAGAAATTGAGCACAAAATAAATGCTTACAATTTTCAAGTACAGACTATACAATATTGTTCTGAAAGTAGTTTAAAATACTCTTATTTTCAACACTGGTGTTCTTAACCTTTTATGGAAGGTAGTTTTCATCATACTAATGAATTATACTAAAAGATACAGAAATAGTTGGGTTTTTTAAATGCAAAGTTTTATAGATAGCAATTTATCTATATAGTCTTAAATTAATATTTAGTTGTTTTTATCCAGGTGAATTTTTGTGATTTCTGCAAATAACTATTTTGTGGACAATTGTACTTTCTCTTAGAATGTACATCACTGAGTTTTGTTTTCCCTATTTTTATTCAATCATGTTGGTCTCTATGTACTTACCCACTCTGTGATCTTAGAAAAATTATTTTCCATAGAAGAGAGATCAGTCAAGTAGGGTAAGAGGATTTAGGGAGAGGGAGGAGGGGAGGAAAGGGGAGAATGGCTGAATGAAATTGACCCAACAATCCTATCTGTATATATGAACATACCATGGTGAATTTTACCTTTATACATACTATAAAGCACTAATTTTAAAAAAATTATAAATAAATAGAAGGAAGAGCAGTAGAGTAGGCAAAAGTAAAGGGGGAGGGAGGAATGTCAGGGCAGGGAAAACTACTGGGGATTAAATTGGATATATTCCATGTTTTTATGATTATGTCACAATGAACCCCAATATTATGAGCAAATCTAATGCACTAATTAAAAATTTTAAGAAAGAAAAGCTACTTTCCTGAAGCAACAATAGAAACACAGAAAATGAGTAATGTCTTTAATTACATAAGATAATTTTTTATAATTAAAGTTCTATGAAATTTTAAATATTTAAATTTAATACTAAATATTTTAATATTTAAATTTAAATATGTCAATTACAATCCAACCATCAGCCTGGCCATAATCTGTGTGACAGTGAAATGAATACTAAGATCATTGTCAGCAGGTTTTTCAAACTAAAAAAAATTATTTTCTCATGAATATCAGAAGTAGAAAAAGGGAGTGCTTATTTGAAGTATCTTTATTAGCATATGAAAAGTTCATTGCTTTGTGCCCTTGACTTGGTACAACTTTTTGAATTAACATATCATCTACTTAGTTAAGAAGCCTTGTCCTCAAAAATTCTCTTCAGACTTCGAATTCAAGCTTCTTGATCAGATTAGAAAACTCTGGAGTCAGGAGTAGGAGTGTGGCTCAGTGGCAAGGTGCTTACCTAGCGTGTGTGAGAACCTGAGTTCAATTCTTAGCATTGCCAAAAAAAACCGCTTGTATGATTATGTCACAATGAACCCCAATATTACGAGCAACTCTAATGCACCAATTTAATTTGTGTATATGTATGTGTGTGTATATATACATATATATATACACATAGTTTATATATATTATATAAATAATATTATATATTATAATATTATAATATTATATATAAATAATATTATATATATATATATATAGTGGATGGAGAATGTAGAAATTCTAATGCAACTAATAGTCTCCAAATTTAAGAATGTAAGTTGGGTCATAGACAAACATTGGGTCTGTTCCCTTTCCTTCCCTCTCTACTTCCTTGTATTTTCCTCTGACATCCATAGGTTGCCTGTTGTCGCTAGGTTGTCTCCAGGCTCTGGCATTATCCTCTCACTTTTATTCCCAGTGACATTCCTCAAAACTCACACAACCTGCCACAGCTGGAGGGAAGCAATCTGATAAAAGCATGCCTACAGCAGAATTCATATGAAAGTCACCTCGAGACTTTACAACTCTGAACTCTGATGTTTGGAGATGACATGATTTCTGATAAACTAATAAATTCCTAGTGGTAAAATGTTAGTACAGCAGACCCATGTGGGAGGCATTTGAGCTTGGGTTCCTCCTACATAGATTTGCTAATATCCTGCCTTTGGGCTTTGGAAAGTAGAATCAAATATAACAAAAGGGGAAAGACCTCTGTAAGGGTGAGCAAGCAGGGGGCAAGATCTTTATGAGGGTCTATGAACTTTGAAGTTGAAAATATTTTATTTTGCTTTGAACAATTTCTTCAATAATTAGGTTTACAAATTGTAATCCTTCAACTGAAGAAACTAGGCCAGAAGAAAAATAAAATTAATCTCACTTGGGAGAAAGACGTGGACCATAGTCTTCATCAGAAAATAATGTGATTATTTTCTCTTTGGCACCATAAAGTATATTGTTGTTTTTTTTTTAAACAGCTAAAGATGGAATTTTGGCATGCCTTTGTAAAACTTGAGCCAGATTATCTTATTTTATTTGGATCCCTGGTTTATCTCAAGAGTTGGAATTCGGAGCTAGTCCATTTATGGAACTTTCTAATTATCTTCACAGTCTGAACTAAGCCCTATACGTCTTTAAAAGAACTGCTTACCATAGAATCTTGGCTTTGGGTGAAGAAATGAATATTTTCCTTCAAGAAAAAATATGTAGAACATGAGTATAGTCCAATGATCCACCCCCCCAAAATCTCCTAGTAATAATTATGATATTTGACACATTAATAATTTTCATTGTCATAAAAGTAATTTGCTATTAATGGAATAAGTCATGAGATGTCAAATAATGTACGTGAAGCAAGATTTTCTTAGTTGCAAAGGTTTGTGTGAATAGCTATGTAACTGGGAATTGATTTTGTTTTTATATATGTTTTAGATGTTGATAGATCCCTTTTTTTCATTTATTTATATGTCATGGTGAGACTCAAACCCAGTTCCTCACACATGCCAGGCAAGCACGGTACCACTGAGCTACAACCCTAGCCCTGAGAACTGATTTTTTTTTAAAGATCTTATAATATTAAATATCTTTGGGTTGGGATATGTAAAGGTGGATATAGATTATTGCCCTTGCTGCTAAAATTAACTTAACTCATTACATTTTGTTACAAGTGTAGATATTTAGTTCCACTCATCCAGAAAGCTACCTTTGTGATATACTAACCTTTTCACATTGAGCAATATAAGTATTTTCATGATTCAAAATATGGCACCTTGCAATTAGCAGTACTTTGCTTGCCAGCTTCTTGTGATTCATTCCTTTTTATTTCTGAGGGTCCCCATGAGATAAGCATAGTTATAGAGTTTAAAAGACTTTATGTTCAAACAATTAAAGAAAATGAGTAACTTGTTTCATTATCCAAGAATTGGAAATTTGTGACTATTATTATTATAACAATAATTATTGTCATAAAAATAAATTTATAAAGACTTAATTGTTTTTCTGGCATTGAATAAAAAGAAAAGTTCATATAGAGTACTGATCTCCCGGTGCTTACATCTCAAAAATTAAGCACATTTTAACCTTGCAACTACAAGGAAGTTATTAAAGATAGACTCCAAAATGTCCTCTTTACAGCACTGTATAGTCTTATGACAAGGATCCTCATGTGATGTATCCACATATGAAACCCCAGATGTCTTATAAAAGGTGTTGGTTATGATTCAGCAGGTCTTGGATGGAGACCACTCATCGACTTATCTAATAAATTCTCACATGATGCTGGTACTGCTGGTCCATGGATCACACTTTGAGTAGTGAGGCTGTAGAACATTCCTATCCTAGAACTTTCTACCATGATGTTCAATATCTCAGCTTTCCAACATGATGTGCACAAGTCATAGATACCCACTGAGGCTCAAAACTTGAGTAGTGAAGTTAATTTTTTTTTATTTCATCAAATTTATTTGAATATAAATTGCCATATATGTCTAGTGACTCATATTGAACTCAGCTGCTCAGGACTAAGAGTAAATGCAAGTCACTAGGTCTCTAACAGAGTCTGAGAACTAAAAGATGCTAGTTTAATAAATGTAGTAATGTCTGTATAGTTAGCATATTCTAATCATAGACATGTCTTCTAAGCTAGGGAAACCAATGGGTGTTCAGAGATAAGCTTGAAGAATAAAAATCATGTTGCCCTCCAAAAGTACTGCTAATGTAATGTATGCATTCTCCAAAGGGATGATATTGCCAACAAGATGAAAAGTGGTTTTTGGATGGCAAAATATTTAAATATTACAATGGTTTGTTGCCCTCAAAGGAACAGTCCAACCTGACCAAACATGATTCCTTAATATTTAGTTCTCTCATTAACAATAATTTATATTTAATTTAATTTTTCTTTTTAGAAGGGCAGTAATGTAAACGAATTTTTTTGAGAAACACTGCCTTAAGTGCCATGGTAAATTGTACCTGAATATGAATCAATTAATTTACATGACACTCAAAAATTAAACAATTTCACTCTTTAACTGTCAGAGATGTTCATAAATGTGAGTGGTTTAGGGACAACTCCTCAAGTGAGCTGACTTCTATATGAAAGCTTGCAAAGAAGTTCTCACTTTTGCCTTTGAAGTTACAGAAAGATAAGGGGAACGGGAAGGATATTCAATTATTTTGAACTTACAATGTCACCAGACACATCAACAGTGAAATGAAAGGTCAGTTCTAATTTGGGATAGTTAAATGAACCTGAGAAATGTTAAGATCATCACAAAACATGAAGATAGATGTTCAACTCCTAGCTTGAGACTTGGACTTTGTGAAGTTAGGTTGAAGCCCACATGTTCTGCAGGTGCAAGCTAAAGCACATTCACTGATGCACTGATGAGACTCCCACGCAGCAGAAACCTGGACTTGAGAGAGCAATGATGTAGGTTTGAGGTTACTGCAGGTTACTGCAGTGCTGAGGTACGGAGCAAAGAGATGGGGATGTTGAAATCTCCATTCCCTCCCTGTTTTTGACTAGCCTGTGAAATGATAACCTTTTCCTAACTGTGACGTTAATGAATACAATACTTTAATATAATTTTATTATACATAAGGAACATAATAATACAATAACCTTGGGAATCAGAAGAAGTGTGACTTATTCTACACAGATCACTGTCATCATGTTCTATGCAACATCTGAGAGAAATATGACTTAGAGTTAGTGGCATCTAGCAAATGCTTAGTAACCAGCCTTGGGGCGGAGACAAAATCCATGATTTATGGTATTTGGCAATTTTTATCAAGTACTCTCACTATGTCTGAAATAGACATATCCATGTCCTGAATATGGAATCGGGAAGAGATATACAGAATCACAAAGTTCATCAGTATTTCTACCATGTAAATGCACTAGCTATAAATGACCTCAAAAAATAGGTAACAATGAAATGTAGTGACATAATTAAAATCATTATCCTATGTACATGTATAATTACACAAGTAGAATGACTCTACATCGTGTACAACCAAAGAAATGAGAAGTTGTACTCCATTTGTGTACAAAGAATCAAAATGCATTCTGCTGTCATGGATAAGTAACTGGAGCAAACAAATTTAAAAATTTATGAGCTTTATTTTTTTATACTATCTTTGCCTTTAGTATAGCCTATTTAATTGTAATTTTATATAAGTTAATTTTTTGCTAACAGCTCTGTTAAACAATTGACTTATAGAATAGATGAGCAGGTGTCAGTGGGAGTCAGAGTGTCACCCCTCAGACAACCATGGGCAAAAAGCCCATGGTAGATTTACCCTGTGGTATCTATAGGATCCAAGCACCTCTAGGCATGTTTTTATATTTTTTCTTTTTAATGGAAAAGGATATTTATGAGATTGATAAATTAGTGGCTTATTGACCAATAAGTATATGAGGTTGACTTTATAAATGTGACCCAGTCCACTTAATATTTTATTTATTCTAGCAAAAAAAATGTGCTGTGTTCTTTGTCTATCATAAACTTGAGCTTCTTTACATTCTGCATTTCTTTTGGCCTTGAAAATATTTTATAAAAATGTGGCTCCTACTGTTCACTGTGTTATCAATTCTATTATTAGTAAGAGTTGAATTCAAAGTAGATTTGTATGGCACATGGAAGGAAGATGTGAAATCATAACAATACACAAAGTTTATGCAACATTTTACAGTTTAGATAAGTTTAAACACAAGTTTTCTTCAGATTTCCAATGATGATGACAAAGATGTTGAGATTAGGTCTTTCTGTTGCCCAAGTTGGCCTCAAATATCTGAACTTAAGGAATTCTCCTGCCCCAGTCTCCAGGGTAGGTGGGACTACAGACACTTGTCACTGTATCTGTCTTCTGGTCTTATTTTTATCTCATAGCATGAAATTCATTTCCATGCTTATTTATTTAGGATTTACCATGTATAAGAAAATGTGTCATATCAAATTAAAAATGAGAAACACAAATTAGTTTGTCATTTTAATGAGGTAGAAAAATTAAAACTTACTTCCATTTGATCTACTTTTTAAAAGCCTGAGGAGCTTAACATTTTAGGCCAAGAAGTCCTTACTTACGCATTGAGGCAAAAAAAGAAACAAATATGTAACCTATCTTTCTGATCCTCCCAACACCAATCCCCACTATTATCATCCAATAATGGGAATTTTTATTTGTACCTTTGTTTTCCTGGACAATGATGGAGATCCAAGAGAGAAAGCCTAAGAAAGATTATCCTGGTTCACAAAATAAAGAGAATACTAAGGAGTAAAATGGAGGATGGGAAACCTTGCATAGAATGACAGGAGAAAGTTTGAGATGTTGAAGACTGGAAGGGAGAATTGGAGGAGTAGCTATTGCTTTTCAGATCTCTGAAGAGAATTACAAAGAGGATTGGAATAAGATTAAGAAGTTTACTTAGGTCTTAGGTATTTTCAATGATACTGACAACTCTGAGTTATTTTTTAGAATCAGATTTATATTTCTTCTGGATGTATCACCTCCGACTGTGCTTTGAAGGAAAACCAGGAAAGATGAATAGCTATGTCCAAGCATATGACTTTTAATCTTCCTAATTTTCTACCATTCATATTCATCAAACTCTGGAATTAACCCTCCATTTGGATACCTGCAATTCACTAATTTTTTTTTAAATTTAAATAATAATTATTAAAAAGGTATAGTAGGTACAGTGATGCATGCCTATAATCCCAGCAGCTAGGGAGGCTGAGGCAGGAGGATTGTAAATTCAAGACCAGCTTTAGTGGCTTAGTGAGACCCTGTCTCAAAACAAAAAAATCAAAAGGGCTGGGAATGTGGTAAAGTGGCCCTGGGTTCAATCCCTGGTACCAAAAAACTAAAATATACAAAAAATTAAAATGTAATAACTTCATAACATTGAGTCATATAGGAAAAATAATTTTAAATTTTTTCTATTTTCATGAAACTTGTATCCTTAATAGTTTTAAATCTTCAAATAGCCCAGTTTTCTGACCTCCCTCTTTTTACTCCCCATATAGAAACAGATTCAAAGTCAGCTGGGAAATTGGTGGCTGAACTGCTGGTGGAATCACCCTGCATTTTAGAGCATACTTCAGCAAGTTTGTCTTTTAACCTAGACCTTTCTGTTCTGATAATCTATTCCAAATTTCCTGCCTACCTGCAAGTGATTCCTGCAACATATTGTGCAGCCCTTTCCATTCATTTGTTGAGCTCACTAAATTCCTGCTTACAATATGATATTGGTGAAAGCTATGAAGAAAACAGCTATTGTTCAGACTGGAAATGTCTGTGGCCAAGAATAGCAATGATTTCTCTGGTGCCATTTCTATCATCAGTGTTCTTATTCCTGGCAATTCAGCATCAGCATTTGGGGATTTTATTGAACAAAGGAAAGTTCAATTAATGAGCCAACACAAATGATCAGCATCAAAGACGGGATGTAGTTGGGAAAAATAAGCAAAAGAATGAATGTGTTCAATGATGTTACTGCATTGCATGACTGTTCTAAAGGATGTCACCTATCAACCTTCCGAATAAACAAAACATGGGTTAAGAACTGGTACTACAATCCCCTCTTTTGAAGATTGATTTGGACATGATCCCAGTGAATATATCACCAGGGCATAAGGGAAGCTTTTCACTCGTCTGTAATACATTAAAAACAAAGGCAGTCGATTGACTCTTCAGTACTTATTTAATTAATTGATACTAGTTGTTATGATTGTGCATTCAAAAAACTGATTCTAACTAACATCAGCCAAAAGGAAAAAAATATTGAAAACTACATATTTATAGGTCAGCATTCGTCTCTGTGCTTGACCTGTAACCCTAATACCGATTATGCCCTGCAGTGAAGTAAGCAGTTGAAGACATGGATAGTTTTTTAAAATCTTAGCAATAAGTTAAGTAGGATGCAACACCAGGAAACTATGGTCACCAATCAGGGCAAATAATACAGCAAAAGACAGCCCTGTTAGAATGTTCTGGCTGACTTATACATGACCTACCATAAACATCTGTTGTTGAGTTGAACTATGTCAAAATGTGGTTCTAGGTGACTATTTACATCTTCTTGAAGTTTTATAGCTGGGTTAGTTGTCATAGTCAAATTAAGTAGAGCTCTGAGACACTTTTGGGTTATGACCTAAATTGGCCTGATAAATACTTGCCCCAATTCTGAACCATACTGTGGAAGCTTGACATAATGGTGTTGCAGAAAATGGAAGCATAGGAATCTAAATGGCAAAGAGTTAAATATTGTATGCAATTAGAATTTTAGGAATATTGAATTCTAATCTTAATCTAGGGCTCCACTTAATTTGGAAGCATTTGAAACAATTTACATATATCTGCCAAAATTTTCTTCTCTGTTTGATGAAGAGAATGTTGTTATCCTAACATTAGCCTATGAAATTATACCTTGAAATATCATAATTAAACTTGAAATATTGGAAATGCCAAATATGATGAAAGGCACTTGAAGTGACTATTAATTCCTCTGTTTTCATTTTGAGAGTTAAGTTTTCCTTGAGAAGTAATTTACCTTATGCCCTCAAATTTTCATTTGTGTACTTTAGAATCACCCTGAGAGCTAATATTAGAAATGAAAATCCCTGGGCTCTACTCCCTGGAGATCCTGACTTGGGAGGTCTGGGTGATATTCTGGGTGGTTTCATTGTAAATGTTCCACAGACCACTCTGCAAAACACCACATGTTGACCTGATCTGTCGTAGACCGCACGTAACTCATTAGCAGCACAGCCATTGCTCTCCCTAATGTTGACAACTAATCTGTAATGTATGTGTTAAATGAATCAAATTGGATAGTTAATTTAATCTGGTTTAATATTTGATAAGTATATGAAACATAATGAGAAAAAATTGCATTTATGCATTGACTACTAAAATTGTTTTTATCTCCATTATGAAGCCCTATGACTTTTACATTTTTTAAATGAGATGTCTAAAGAATCATGAAATATTTTCATTTATAATGTTTTACTATCCAAAACATTCTCTTTAATGTCTTCTGGAAGATGCTAGAAATTATATGAAAATTATGTATTTTAATAAATCAATGTCGGATAATACTTCCCTTCATTATCAGATATGTGTATCTGTGTGAGAGACAGAGAGACAAAGCATTCTTGGTTGTAACAAATGAATACACAGAGAATCATGCCTGCAGGCAATGTAGCTAGGAACAGTTCTCTCTTCATACCATGCTACTGTTTCCAAAATAAAGGAAGACCATCGATAAATACTGGGTGTCATTGAGTGTGGTCAGTGTCCTTTGCATAACAAATCTGTTTAGATCAATAATAGTAGTTAGTTCACCACTTGAAGTTTTCTCATGTGGTCGTCTCATGAGTTCTTCAGAAAATACACTGATATTATAATACAATATTTTGAACTTCAGTACCAAAAGATGGTGCCATGCATATGGAAGAGGTGTCAACAAGCCAATTTAGAGTGAGAAGAACCCTGAATTATATCATAAATCCCTGTCATTTGTAAATGGTTAACCGTTTAGTAAAGGTGGAATGGTCCCATTCTATTTATAATTCAACTTTACTGTATTAAGAATCTAGGTTTTTTTTTTTGAGGAAATAAAAAAGACAGAAACTAATCAATTGATCAATTCCTAGATCTTGCTTTTGAGAGCTAATCATATAATATTAATTTTATAAAGCTTCTAAGATGATATATCTAAAATTTACATTTTATCTGTCAAATATTTGGTACTTTATATAATTTTGTGAATTATTTGATGTTGAATATATGCTACTTTGCTTTTAGAATTTGGGGAAAAGTGTAGCAGTCTTCTAATTTTGGGGAGTTTGTACAGACATATAGAAAAATGTCATTTGCACTAAGCACTCAAAATCTATAAATGAGTTGGACACCAGAAAACCCTACCCTTAGACCCTCCTGAAAATGCGAGAGATTGATCTCCTCTCATTTACGTATGCTCATATACCACAGAGCACTGAAATCATCTTCTGTAGTCCTTCATAATCCCACTTTCATGAATCTCCTTTTCATAGCTTTTCTAAATATGATAATAAAATTAGTTTTATTATTTTCATTATATGTTTATTAGTTGACCAACTCCGTTTAGTCTTTTTCAAAGTGAAATCATTTGAGGACAGATCTGAACTTGAAATGCAGGTCTTCTAAGACACATTTGAAACATAACTTACATTTAGCAGTTTTACAAGTAGTATTTTGCGTTAGATGTGATTTTACAATTGACAACTTCTAGAGGAGAATATTTTAATTTATTGTTTAAACTACTGTCAGAAAGTCTTATTTTGTACTAGAAATCTAACCCCCTTGCTCCGTTATCTCTCTCTTGCTTGCTCGATGGAAACTTTAAACTATTCTTGTACATGACTTTTGAAAGTCTATTTTTACTGAACAGTGCAAGAGGAAATATTGAGCTCCCTATAATTGTAAATTTAAGTACTTTTCAGAAAAGTTCTGGGGAGTGATTTTGGCCAGATTATATTGTGTGCATGTATAATTATGAAACAACAAAATACTATCATTATGTACAACTATAATGCACCAATAAAAATGTGAAAAAAATTTAAAAATTAAGTGTATAGTTGTTTTGTGATAACCAATTTTTTTAATTGAAAGAATTTTAAATTCTTTATGCAAAGAATTTAAATTTAAATGTTAAGGGAATTATACAAGTAAAGATAGAAGAGGGACAAAATAAAATCCACAACACTAAGTAATAATTGGCAAAATACTTGACAAGTGCTTGATTTCTCAAGCAGATCCAGAGAATAAACTGGTAAAACTAGTTCATGTGAAGCCAAGGAATTTCATAATAAAATTCATGAATAACAATGAAAGGATATTGAAGTATGTGTTGAAAAGACACACTTTAAACTTCTGGTTTCATAAACTGTATTTTTGTTTTTACCATTATTTTAAATTTAAAACCTATTTTTCCCTGTGTTTTATTATATATGCTCATTTCAAACAGATTTTTTTTTTTTTTTTTTTACTGGATGGTATTCTGAGGAATAGTTTGGATATTGTTGTCTTCAGGATTTTGGATGAGACCACATTTAGAATGTGGTGTCAAATTAAATGTATGATTAATCAGAGGGAAAGAATTTCTAAGTGACATTTTTAGAAGGCTTGTTTCTGCTCATTCTATAGCTGCCTCTCTCATGGAGGCTGTGGGAAGGGGAAGAGAAATAAGTTTAATTCTCCTTTAGTTGTGTTAGAAATGACAAGTTTCATTTGATTTACATTAATATATTGACATAAGAAAGGTAATTTTACTTTGCACCCCGAGTGCAAAGTAAGCTGCTGCACATGTAGAAGAATAAATCAATGCAGTTATCCAAAAAGTAAACTTGGAAAACTATTTCCCAAACAATAATATTAATTATAACACTTTTCTCAAAAATCTTAAGAGACTTCCTTTTTTTATACTACCAGTTTCCCTGGGGTGTGGGGGAATGCTAATAGTCCCATCTTATGCATGTTTCCTCAGTGTTTTGGTGTTTGGTGCTTCCATCAATACAGATTTAGGGCAAAAGAGTATTTTTATTGTCCTTTATATTTACCTGAAAAAGAACAAATAAGTGATAAATAATTCCTGGAACTTCCACCTATTTTTTGCACATTATTTCAACTGGAAATCTTTTATCCACATGAAAAAAATTATATATTTACATTTTTATGTTAATTTGGTAAGATTTTAAGGATGAATTATATACATGTATGTATGTATATATATGTGTATGTATATGTATGTCTATATATATAAATATATATGTGTATGTATATGTATGTCTATATATATAGAGAGAGAGAGAGAGAGAGAAAGAGAGAGAGACAGAGAGATCTACCATATAGCCTATACATGTATCCTATGTAGGTGTGGTAACAGATAAACAAATCTCAGGAACTTGGCACACCAAATTCTTATTTCTTGATCACAGTATATTTCCCATATATGTTGATGGATGAATTCATTCAATTACATTATAAAGGGATGCAAGTTGATAGGTGTACGACTATCTAATAACTGTTTCTGTAATGCACATTCTCCTTATTTGCTGAAGCAGAAGCAAGAGAAGACTGAAGAATCATGTGTAGGCTTTTCATAATCTCACCCTTTTATATTCCCTCACATTAATTGTCCACAACTAGTCCCACGAGATTCCCTAACTACAGAGGACTATGCAAATTTAAATGAATTTGACATTCACAGTCTTGGCTTGCAATCAGGAATTTCATAAAATGTCCAATTTACAACTTCATGTTAATCATGGACATAGATGGATTTGATGAAAATGTAGAAACTTAAAAAATATAAAGAAAAACATGACCAAGAATATAAACAAAAATATTTAAAAAGTAGGAGACAAAATAAGAAGTAACATTGATTTAGGGGTCAGATGTGCTGGTGCCAGTTGTTTTCTAAGAATTGGTATTATTTCATTTTCCCTTTATAATCACCCTCAGAAGTAAATAAACTACTACCATTTTGTAGATTAGAAAGCTATAGCTAGTTTAAATTAAGCCAAGTTCACACAAGTTGATAGTGTTAACCAGATTTGAATCTAGGCAGTCTTGATCCAGATTTTACTCAACTGGGAAAAAAAAAAATTCAGAGGGTAGGCTCTAAAGCAGCTCAGCCTGCTGGCATTTCAAGAAGTCACAGAATAACATCTCATTGCCATATTAAAGTGCTATGGCCCAGAATATGATACTTAGCTTTTCAAGCTCAGAAATATTTATCATCTCACCAGCCTCAGAAGTAACTTGAAACTGATGTATAATCAGATGCCGCTTTTTAAAAATTTATGAGACCATCATAGCCTCCAAGAGTTTAATTCTCTTTGTTTAAAACAGCCATGAAAGAAAGAGCACTCTAACAAATGTACTTGTTTATCAAATTTGTAGTACAGCTGCTACATGGCCGGAACATACGAGTTCTCAGGCCGGAGTAACCTTGTTCTAAAGGAAGTTGACCTTGACCCTGAAAGATGCTTAGTGATGAGGAATGGGAACCAGAAGGAGTTGGTTATGTAAATCCATTGTTTATTGAAATTAAACACAGTAGAATGATTTCAGCTTCATAGTAAGAATTAAACCTACTATCAGGATGAGTCAGGTCTGGACCATCACCACCAGACCACACTCAGTCCATACCAGAGGCTCCCAAATGTTCTCAGTCCATAGTGTCCTTAGTGGCTTCAAATTCATTTTTCAGAGTGCTAAATGGACAAAACAACTACCTAACAGTTCTTTTATTAAGTTGCAAGGGTCAAATAATTTAATAAGTATTAATGTTCTCATAATTTAGCAACCATAAGAAAAAATAACAATTTTTAAAATGCAACATATTTTATTTTTAAATAACTATTCTTTACTAAAGTGTGTGCCTGTGGAACCTAAATAACTTCTCAAACTTTGAAATCAAATTAGACAACACCATCTCATTTCTGTTTCACTTTAATTTTCATGGGGTACTTGCTCTTATCCACAGAAGCTCCTGAAAACCTAAATTTCCAAGAATGTGATCTCACTGAAATGAATATGTATAATCCAATATTTGAACTATGAACTACCTACTGGTCTGTGAAGTGTCTGACACATGTCAAATGCTACTGTGCATCCACTGAAAATCTGTAATATAGTATCACATTCCAGTGTGAACTCAGGGAGCCCTCAATGATATTTGGACAAGCATGGCCTAACTCCATTATGTGAATGTGTCTATGCTATGCTGAATGACCATTTCCCATAGATTGGGCTTATCCTTTCTTCAGCAATGTTAATATATTATACCTGGTACTTTGATGGGGTTAAGTCATTTAGACTCTCATACTGACTATATATTTTCATAGACTGACTTTATTGTTTAATTCTCAGATGGTAACTTCATTTGCCTTGTTCCTGATTCCCAAGAAAGAACTTCAATACACCTCTCTTGGACAAATAGCAAAAACTACTCAAAACCATCCAAGAAGTTGGTATGACCTGTTGGGCAGGTCATTGATATAAAAAGTTTTGAAATTTTCACTGTGCTAATTCTAATAGCCTAGTCCCCAGTGAAATGTACATGTAGGCTGTGAGGCACCCCAGCTCCTTGTTTCCACTACTTTGAACTTGTTCTAGAAACGGCAGCAACATACCTGAATAAGCTGTCACACCAGACTGAGGTTCCCATGAGTATAAAGCATCCTCTGTTCACCTCACACAATGTTTCTTTCCTCCTTCATTGATTTAGTAAAGCATGTTTCCTTATTTTCCTGACAAAGAAAATAAAATTGTATTTATAAAAACAAATAATCATTAACTAATATATTTGGCTACCAATGAATACATTTCTCAACTATTCAGTTGCTGTTGCTTCAGAAAATCCAGTAGACTCTTAAAATGCCAATGAAACTATTTTTATAAGATTGCTCTCAATATTGTTTCTAATCTAATTGTTTTTATTTTATACATTTTAGTAGTAGTTGAGGAAGAATTGAATTTTAATTTTAATTTTTTTTCTCTTTTCAAGATGGTCTATATCATCATTGCTCAGATGTATAAATTAAGTACATAAAATCAGAGAAAAATGCTATTTAAATTTCTTTTTTCATAAAAATGAGTCTCCTGATCAAAAAAGTCCTCCTGTCTAAAAAAACAAAGGCTTACCATCACTGTTGAATACCTCCCTTTTCAGTCTTTCTATACTTCGCTAATCATTTAAGTTAAGAGTAAAGATTGATGAACAGTAAAACAATCTTCCCCTTAACATGTACAAAGAAAAGTTGGGAAGGTTTTACTTATTGAGATTTTTCTCCTATCTCCTTTAGTTGATTCAAATACTGTGTTTTACAAATACATATATTTACACTTTAAGGGGATTGATCATTATATTTGCTGCTATACTTTGAATTTGGAATGTCCCCCAAAGTTCCTTGTGTATAAAATACTACCAGCCTGCTATTTTGGGGAGTTGGTGGATCCTTTAAGAGGTAGGGCCTAGTGAGAGGAAGTTAAGTCATTGGGGATGTCCTGGAAGGGGACTGTAGGACCCCTTTCTCTTCCGTTCTTTCTCTTTGCTTCTAGATTGCCTTAAGTTGAGCAGCTTGCTACACCAGACACTCTTGACATGATGTTCTGCCTTGACACAGGCCCAGAGCAATGGGACCAAGCCACCATGAGCTTAACCTGTGAGTCAAAATAAAACTTTCCTCCTTATAAATTGATTATCTCAGGTATTGTATTACAGTAATGAGAATCTATCACATATTCCTCAAGTACTGGTCCAGACATTGGACAATTTGGCTGTGTTCTGACTCTAGAAAACTGTGATCTTGTGTTGATCAGATTTCACTAGGGTTACTAGAAAATTCTGGGAACTTTTAAGTACACACTTTTACTTCTCTTTCATTGCAATTGCTGGGAGACCTCTTCCAGGACTGCAGTCCATATACAGATGGTCTCCCTATACCGCTTGTCATCCCAGGACCCAGGTGTGAAGCACCCCTACCAGGACTGCACTGCTCATGTCATAAGGGACAAGAGCTGCTAAAAGTTCAGTGCTCCATAAAGCCTCACTTGAGACCTTCTGAAATGTCCCTTCCACCTCTATTCCACTGGAAGAAGGAAGTTTTACAACCTAATCTAACATTAGTGAGGTAGGGAAATATACTTATCCTATGCTACGTTGAAAAAGGGAGAGTGAAAAATATTACAATCCACCTAGATCTGTGGTTTTGATCATATTCACCTACTTGCTTTGGAATAAAAATTTTTTCACCCTTTTGCAAGATAGAAAGGCACTGAAAATTTTCATATAACCTCAGTTCCAAGATATAAGACCAGGATTCCATAACTGTCTTTGCATAAAGTTTAATGTGACTCTAGTTGACTTTGAGACCTTTGAAGTGAGAAGACTAGGTATCTCCTCACAGCCTATCCCTGGTAAAATTGTAGGGAAAAAACCAACTTAACCACAGAAAGCACTCCTACCTGGAAATATAGAGTCGAAGACACAAAGCTATCACTGACTCATGGAAATTGTGAAATTCTGCTGAGAAAACTTTGCAAAGAACCTTTATTCCTGGAGGTAGAACTTTTTTTTTTAATAGGCTCCACCTTACTTGAGAATAGCTCCTCAGTCTATTTTCTCCACAGCTCTTTGAACCACCTTCTGGAAAGTCCTTTCTCCTCTTTAGTTTCTAGGTTATATCTCAAGAAGTCATTGGGTTTTATGACATTTAAGATGTCCAAACTGCTGCTTTCATTCTTTTTTTGCCCATAGACTTGGTGACCCAATTGTCAGTTTATGTTTAATATAGTCACACTCTTTTCTAATCCATACTCGCAGTACCATTAGTAATAATGAGTAACTCTTTCAGAAACTTAGCTGACACTTTTTTTTTTATTCTAGAGGTATAATCATACCAAATTATTTTAAAACCAAGTCTCCCTAGATGTATCACCCCTCTCAGGGACCAAGTCTCTTGTCACTTTTCTTCGGTCATTTTATCCAATTGGAAGGAATGATGGGAGGACTCAATTACAGTCTTAAAGAAATACATGCTTGACACGCATTGTTTGATTTTGCTTTGAGTTTGTGTATTGACTATTAATCAGCATTTATGACTCAAGCAATTTCTCATATTTATCTTTGATTAACTAGAAATGAGAAACCATTTTCTAACTCTCCAAATTTCCTTTGACTTCCTGTATTTCTTTTTACTCTCCTTAAAAACAGTATGATTCTTTCCTGAGTTTGTTGTTTCTTTAATTATCTTCATAAATCCAGAAAATGATAACAAGCTCCAAAGACCAAATACATTAAGTACATGCGTAGCCACCCAAGTTTTCAAAAGTATTAAAAAGCATTCAAAAGTTTAGTCACATCTGTCCTTATTGTATAACATGAGTTGTCATTTTTCCAGATTTTTCTGTTTCATTATGACATATCAATTGGGCTCATCAGCTTTTTGTCACTGCAACCAAAATATCCAACCAGAACAACTTACAGGAAGAAAAGTTTATTTTGGCTCATGATTTCAGAGATTCAGTCCATGGTTGGCAGAGTTGATTGCTTTGGGCCCAAAGTGAAGCAGAGCATCATGGTAGGAGGGTGTGGTGGAGGAAAACTATTCCACTTAGGGCAGCCAAGAAGTTGAAACAGGAAGGTGAAATGGCCACAGGGATGATGAACTTTTTGAAGGAACACCCTCAGTGACCTACCTCCTCCTGCCACACCCCACCTGTCTATAGTTACCACCCAGTTAGTCCATTTGAACTAGGATAGTTACCACCCAGTTAGTCCATTTGAACTAGGATAGACTGAACAGATTACAACTCAGACAATACCTGATCATTTCACATCTGAATATTACTGTGTTAATACAGGAGCTTTTTGGGGAACACCTCATATCCAAATAATAAGACCAACCAAACCCAAGCTAATATCAGACGTTTTGTTTCTTTATTGTTATTGTGATAAATATTTTAATTCTAGGTATAATATCTTTGTTTGCTTTAAGTAATAAAATGATTAAAAATCTCAAAATCTCAGTGGCTTTTATTACAAACTCCTGTGTCTTATTCCCATTGATTGTTGTGGTGCAGGGTTGTGTGCCGTGGCTATGCTCTGGCTATGAATTGGGTTCAGGTGTGCTCCACAAGTTGCTAGATTCTGCTAGGTAACGTCTTTTCAAGTCCAGAATTGTGAATTTGTCATTTCTGCCCACATTTCATTGGCCAAAGCAAGACATATAACCAAGATGGAGACTGAGATAGGGAAACCCATTTTTCTCAGTTGCAGAAAGTGATTAAATGTTTTTTGAAGAAAAATATAAATCACCATAGTTGCTAAAATTTTTTGGCCTTACACTGGTGAATCCATAGAGGGAAAGTGCAACATTTATGTATCCATCCTATGTCACTAAAGATTAGATGTTAGAACATCTTCTATGTTTCTGCTATTTACAGGGGAGTTTTAATAGTGTCATACTTGTTCTGAAATAAAGCTAAAATATATCTACTCCTTGGTCTCTATAAATGCCTAACTTTCCTACTATTAGTACATATGCTAAAGTAAATGAGTATATGGTGATGACATATAGGTGCTATAGAAGTTATATATAATTCATAATTACAATAGCAGTAAGGAGTGAAAATAAATTATCTAGCTATAATATCAAAACATAGAAACATGAATCTATTTTCCCTTTGGATGAATTTCAAACTTGTTAAATCACTATAGTACCACAATGAGTTTGCCTTTTTAGTATACCATAAAATTGTCAATCTGCTATTCCCCTGGCTTTCCATTTGGAAAATGTTTTTCTATAACATGAAAAGAAATAAAGTAAAGCTTCTTTCACCACCAACCTTCCATCTCTTCCTTCCAGCATCAGTAGTGGGGAGTTTGGAATTCTTTTGAATTATGTGAATTGTTAACTTTTATCCTTTAGAAAATACCTACAATGGTCAGACAGACTTGGAGCAATCATCTTGAAGCCTAGTGCTGAAAACAAAGTGTACACAAAGACAGGGTGTGCGTCTATGATGAGGAATTTCGCTTATCCATTCTCAGCACCTTTAAAAATCCCACTCTGCACCTGATCATCATTTCAGAATGCTCACAGATCCCTGGCACTCTGTAATAAGCAACTACCTCGGCGCCATTAGCTTTGTACATGTGTCCAATTGTTCAGCCATTCTGTGACTATTATGTTATCCATCTGTCAGGCTTTACAGCTATAGGGATGAGGGTGAAAGATTCAGTGCTTCTGAAGGAATTTTATACCAGCTGCTGATGTCAGTTTTCCACCTGTTCATTTTATAACAAGCTCAAGATCATAAGGAGCATAACTATGTAGGCAAAGAGTAGGGCAATTAGTTCCAGGGTTGGGACTGTCTCCTCGGTTCTTTAGGGGCATAATGCCATTTCATTCACTCATCACAGTAGCTTGACCTACACTGGGATGTCAGCCAGAAAATACCAGAGTGAGTGAGACAGGAACTGTACTACTGCACAGAATTCTGATTCTGAAAGGCAACCTGAAGTCTCTTCTTGATGCATAAATTAAAATTGAGATTTAAACCCAAAAGACCATTAAAGACCCAAATACAGTAAACCTGGATTCTCAGAGGTAAACCTTAACTTTCTACTATTTTCTTCCATTTTCCACATGTAATAAGGAGAACTTATGTCTGAAAACAAATGATAGAATGAAGTACCATGAAATAAAAATTTAAACACCCCTTAAGACTTAAGATTAGAATGGCAAAAATCCAAAACACTGACCAAACCAAATGCTGTTAAGGATGTGGAGGAACAGGAACTCTGATTTACTACTGGTGGAAATGCAAAATGGTACAGCCACATTTGAAACTAGGTTGGCCATTTCTTATAAAACTAAGTTTATTTGTACAATATAATCCAATGATTTCACTCCTTTGTATTTGCCATAATTAATCAAAACCTATGTCCACATAAGCATGTGAATATATAGCAATTTTATTCCCAAATTCCAAAACATGAAAGCAACTAGAATGTCCTTCAATAGGAGAAAGGATAAATGAAGTACAATATATCCACTCCGTGGAATATTATTTAACATTATTAAAAATGAGCTATCAGGCCATGAAACAACCTGGAGGAAATTTAAATGCATATTGCTAAGTGAATGAAACAATGTGAAAAAGCTGCATATTGTATGATTCAAACTATATAACATTTTGGACAAGGCAGAAGTATGGAGACTATAAAATGATCTGTGTTACAGGGCTTCCAGGGAAGAGAGAGAGGAATAAAGTAAAGGGGATTTTGAGGGTAGGAAAACTGTTCTGTAATGATGAAAACAGGTCACTATACATTTATAACCCAGTGCAATGTACAATATAAAAAAATGAACCCTTATGTAAGCTGTGGAGTTTCATTAGTAATAATACAATATTGGATCAATTAATTGCATCAATTATAACAAATGCATTACAATAATGGAAGATGCTAATAAGAGGAAAAACCAGGGAGTTAGGAGATATTTATGAAATTTCTGTATTTTCCACTCAAGTTTTTTATAAACTTAAAATTGTTCAAACAAAGTTCACTAGTGTAAGAGAAAAATTTAGGAAGACATAGATGTGGGGAGGATTAATTAGGCTACATCATATGGCATCATGAGTTTAAATTAGTTGAGCTGATTCCACCAGTGTGAAAATAAATTGAGTTACGCATTACCTTTTTGCATATTAATCCCAGGTATACTGACAAAACATTTTTAAGAGGTTTCATGAATAGTGATCTACTATATGCTTAAAAGCTTTGTGTTTTTAAAACATCATGTATAACCAGAAGAATGAGAAATTATACTCCATTATATAAAATGTATCAAAGTACATCTACTGTCATGTATAACTAATTAAAACAATTTTTTTTTTTTTTTTTTTTTTGCAGTGCTGGGGATTAGAACCCAGGGCCTTGTGCTTGTGAGGCAAGCACTCTACCAATTGAGCTATATCCCCAGCCCAATTAAAACAAATTTAAAAATTAAAAAAATTGTCCACTAACAAATATTAAACATTACATGTCTAAAGTAAATGTCTCAGAAAGTATTTTTTACTTTTAAATAATTTAAAATGTAAATATTCTCTTTTAAAATAATTTTGAACTTGAAGATGACTTTATTATTATTATTATTCAGTGCTGATGATCAAACCCAGAGCCTTGTGCATGCCAGGCAAGCACTCTACCCCTGAGCTATATCTCCAGTCCCTGCAGACATCTTTAATAGTTACTTTAATACTGATTTCTTTCATTGCTTTAGTTAAGGGGACTATTATCTCTTGCCTATAATAATAATTCACTCATTTAAAATATATCAAGTACTTAGTATGTATTAGACATCATCCCACACTTTCCAGTAGAAAAGATAGAGATAAATAAAACAAGACCTGTGAGCTCAGCAGATAAACACAATCTAATGAGATGTCATATACTATTTAAATCAAAGTGAATTTAATTCTGCAACAACGTCAAAATTTCAGGAGTTTAACACAATGAAGGCCAATTTTCAATTTATGTCATAGTTTCATGTGGATTGATGTGCATGTGATAGGAGGTAGAACTTGGAGAGGGGAAGAATGCTCCATGCAATGACTCAGAAATTCAAACTCAATCTGGTATCTCTAACTCTAAAACATAGTCTTCAAAAAAATTTTTTTAATTAAAAAGAGAGAATGAGAGAATAAGGAACATTGTGAAGGGGTTGTAGGTATGTATATCATATGGCCCCAAACTAACTATAAAAGAAGAAAGAAAATAGAATCTATGTGACAAGGAGAAAATGAAATGAGTTAGTAAGGAATACAACACTACTGCATAGGTATACAAGAAAATACTTACAATATAATGTGGTAACTCATATAACAGTTATGTGTATGCAGTTTTATTTTATTCAAGGAGGTAATTTCCAAAGACTTATATTAAAACTCATATAATTCAACTAATTTTCCCATAAAAAGAAATGGAAAATGGGGAAGTTTATGTTCTTTGATGGAATAGCTCTCCGACTATTTTTGCATTTTGTTGCTTGAAAGTTTTTTTTTTTTTTTTCATTTTTCAGCAACTGTAGTAATAATGCTATCGCTACAAAGGATATAAAAATATCCTAAATTATGAGACTAGTATATGATAAAATACAACCCAGTAACTCCAAATCACCCATATTTAGCCCAATATCGTAAACCAGTTCACTTAATACTGACTAAATATGAATGGAAGACATGTCTGTTTACCAGTCAATCTGCCATTGATGTTTAAGTCAGCTTTCTGTCACTGTGGCAAAATATCTGAATTAATAACTTTCAGTGAGATATTTTTTTCTCATGATTTCAGAGGTTTCAGTTCATGGTTGGTTGGGTTGTTGCTTTTGAGCCTATGAGGAGGGAACACATCATGGCAGAAGTGTGCCCTAGAGCAAAGCTGCTCACTTACGGGCAACCACTCCCACAAAGGAGAAGAAAGAGAAAGAGGAAGGACCAGGGTCTCAATATGCCCTTCATGGCAGGCCTCCAGAAACTTCTTTGCTCTATCCCCCACCTCCTGAAGATTCCACTGCCTCCCAATAATGTCACAAGCCAAGGTCCAAATCTTCAACACAAGTTCCTTTGGGGGACGTTCAAGATTCAAACTCTACATGTGGCAATAGTATGAACTCAGTTTACAATTTCCTCTGCTTTGATAACTTTGAATGTAATCCTGATGAATATTTTTATATTTTATTAGATTCTCAATATTTCAGTATAATATTAATATTTTAAGTTAAACTATTTAAAATTACATAAGAAGCTTTGCATAAAATTTGAACAAATTTATAAACTACTCTTACAATAGCCTCATACACTTCAGACCAATCTGTGACAGTTTTTCTTGTCTTAGCTACCTTTACATCCTTCCATATGTTGTCCATGAGAATTAAAACTGAGAAGCGAAAATCTCACATTACTCATCTGAATAAAAACCTTTCCACTTCTTCAGCCCACTATTCTACTACATTTTAAATACAATTTCTTATACCAAATATTTAAAGAACATCTACTTGATGGCAAGTGTTTGGGACAAACATAACTTTAAAACTCTTTATAATTTTTGCAAAACTTACACTTCATTCCGTATTTTCCACCAACATACCTAGCAGATAGCTATTCCCTAAACACAGAAGGGATTAGAGTATGTGTGTTAAGGGGCATGCACATATTTCCTCACCTTTGAGTATGCTGTCTAAGCCAGAGTTTAGTGTAGTAAACAGACACTGCAAGAAGAATGGGATTGGTCACAGGAAATTAAATGCTTACAAAATTATTAGAAGGGCTGGAGAAGAAAGAGTCATGTGACTGTCACTGGACTGGTGGTCACAGGACAACTAGACTTTAGTGTGCTGACACTGGGTCCTGCAATTACTGTGACTGCTTTTAGCTACAGTAAAACCTGAAATGTCAAGTCAGCTGCCACAACTATCTTTAAACTCTAATGTTCTGTGACATTATTTGCTAGTTAAAATAGCAGCATCAAAAAGGTTCCCACCAGATTGTTATATTAGAATTTTCACAAGAATGTGTGTAATTAACATAACCTAATTTGCATCCAGGCATTGGCCATCAGTAAGTCTAGGAGGCTGTTTTTAGCTCTCTGCCTAACATCCTTCCAAAAGGCACATGGAGGAAAGTAAGAATGAGCACTGAGTCATTTCCAGAACACAGTATATTTCTTTTTTTGCTTTTTTTTTAAATTTATTTTTATTGTAAATAAATGGGATACATGTTGCAGAACACAGTATATTTCTAATGCCTGGATCTCTTGCCCACACCTGTCCTCCTCCCCTGTTCTTTTCCTACCACAATGCTCAGTCCAACATCCAGCTCTCGTCTCTCTTACATGTTGATCTCCTGGCTCCAAGTCAGGATCACAACATTGCTCAATACTGGTGGCACCATTCTAATAGAAGGTATTGAATTAAAGGTAGGTACTGTCTTAGGTTCTGAGAGAAGGGTGCCTCCTGAAATTTCTCACCATGGTAGCCTACCCTAAGTCTGACTCTTCCCTCCCAGCACAAACATGATTTTTCTATGATAATTGCTCTGTTGACCCCAGCTGATGGTGTACTGTCAGAACACAAAGCATACCTCATCTTCATTTGTATAGTCCCCTTATCTTTTTACCGTGCAACATTGTATAAAAGACACCTTTTAAGAATGTCCATTTGTTGATGGAGTGAATCAACAAATGAATGAAGCCACATAATACCTTTTAATTTATTTAAATTTAGATTTTGATTAAATTTAGATTGTTATGTCATTTTTGTTTGGTGTTATCGAAGCTTTGTAAACTTTTTTAATATATGTGGAGAAAATATTACGTGAACATTGTAAATATGTAGGAGATCCTGTTGACCACAGATTTTACATATTTATAATGGTTATCTGGAAAAAAAATCCATTAATATATAATGATAATGATTTCTATTGCCAAGGTAGCAATTATAAGTCATGTATACCTTTTTTTTTTTTTTTTTTTTTGTGTGTGTGTGTGTGGTACTGGGGATTGAACTCAGGGGTACTGGACCACTGAGCCACATCCCCAGCCCTTTTTTGTATTTTATTTAGAGACAAGGTCTCACTGAGTTGCTTAGTGCCTCACTTTTGCTGAGGCTGGCTTTGAACTCTTGATCTTCGGGCCTCAGCCTCCCAAGCCACTGGGATGACAGGTGTGAGCCACTGTAACTGGCTCATGTATGCCCTTTTTTAGCTATGTATTCATGACCTTCTGTGACCTAGTTAGGGTTGGTTGTTGTTTTCTTTGCATGTTTTTTTTTTCTCTCTCATTTCAGGTTTAGAATTAAGCTGTGAACCAAGGACTGTAGGTTAATGTGATTGGTATATGTTCTTTTTAAAAGTTTGCTGTTGCTATGGCAAGGAACAGATTCTCACTTAGACTGCTGGAAGGGAAATGGGTCTCATTGTGGAAACACTGTACACACAGATAGGAACATAACCCCAAGCTGAAAATCCATCAAACAGCTGCAAGGATGGTCCTGTACCTCCCTCCGTTTTTCTGCAGCCCTGTGGCTTCATCATCTCTCTCTTGCTCTCCGTACATTTATACTTGTTTCCTCCTCAACTTCTCAGCTCAATAGAGTGGCCTTCATTCCCACCTACTGATTCACAACCTTGCTCATCACAGGTTTGACTAGTCTGAGAATCCTCACAGCTGTGACTAGATTGATAACATCCTGCTTTTCCTCCTTTAAGATGCTGCAGTCTGATCTCATTTCCCCTTTCAATCTTGAGAGAAAGATCGTGATTGGCCCAACTCATCCTCTCACACTAGGCTTCATTATGGAGAGTTTTCACACCAGGCCTGCATGTACGGCCAGTGCAAAGTTAAGTCAGCTTTTATTTAAGCTGCATCTCCTAAGTGTTCCAGGGGTGGAGGCTTCTCTCTAACCAAAGAGATTGTATCTTAGAACTCTTTAGGCAGTCCTGGGTTTCTTCCCTCATAACTCCACAATTTTTTGTTCCTGATGTTTTGGGGCATATAAAATGTTTTCAGTGCTAGATGTCAAACAGTATCTTGGTCTATATTCATCTTTACACAATCTATAGTAGTGTCAAAAAATGAAGGATTTGAGATTTTATGCTGCTTGTAGCTGTCAGATTACCACAGTTTATAGGTTGTGCAAAAGACTTAATACTTTTTGGCAATAGAAAAATAAATTTTATTTTTCATAGTGCTAGAGTTTGGTAAGTGTCTGCCAAGGACTCATGTGGTCCTGTGCCACAGAACCCAGCCTGTGGTGCTATTAGGAGGTGGAAACGTTAAATGGTGGAGTGCAGGAGAAGGAAGTTAAGTCACTGGGGGTGTGTCCTTAAAGAGGATATTGGGATCCCAGCTCTTTTATGTCTCTCTCTGCCTTCCCCATTGACAGGAAGTGGGGAGCAAAGCTGCTCCCACCACGATGTACACACCAGTCTAAAACCAACAGAGCCAACCAACCATGGACTGAAACCAGAAGCCAAAATAAACCTTTCTTCTTAAAGTTAATTATCACAGGTATTTTATCACAGTGATGGAAAGCTGATAACGCACACAGCAATAGCAATAACCAGTGTATCATCATTTTCTTTCACCAGTTCTCTGAGCCTCCATAGCCAGTGGGCAACATGACTAGGGCCAGATGATGCTGGTATACACAGTGGGTTTATTGGAAAGAATTCTCTGGCTTAGGATGCTCTAATCTTTTATGAGACTGAAAGCAAACCTGCATACAACCTCTCCAGGGAGAGAGAGACAGACTATCTTTATTACCATAGTGGACAACAAACAAACGTGCCCTCTGTCCCAGAGTGAGATAATCTATCTTCCAAAACTGTGTGCAGTACAAATACCTGTGAAAAGGGAATCTAAAAGAAAACGTGTCACTACTTCTGCTTGTAAAACTTAGAAATACAAGAGACCAAAGAGGACTTTTTCTACCATTAGTGGTTTATTCCTTCATACCGAAAGAGAAATGGACATTTCATGATCCATATTACTAAATGACAAGTTTAATTAAATTTTATGTATTTACTGGTAAAAGCCTTGCTCACTTTTTTCTTTCTAAATTGATAATAAATTATAATTATAGGCTGACTCTCTTGATATCAAGATTTTTTTTCATCAATGGAAACAATTTTCACTGAAATATTTCCTTACTTGAGTAATCTTATTTTTTGATTCATTTCTGTTAATAAAATGTTATATGAATTTGTGTTTATATTTTGTTTTCATTATAAGATTTCATTAGATTTCTTAACTAATTTTTTAAAACAAATGAGACTAATATTTAATACAGATTTATATAGACCATAAAAATAAAATTGCATTCTTAATTTATTATAACAGTTGTTTTTTTCCAATGTAAAGATGTCTTATTTTGTAAAATATCAATACATGTTTCCATTGATTCATAATAGTACTTTGTTCTGTATGTAGTGATTTATCTGGAATATGCAATAATGTATTGCTTTTTTTTTTTTTTTTTTTTTTGCAGTGCTGGGGATCAAACCCAGGGCCTTGTGCTTGCAAGACAAGCACTCTGCTGACTGAGCTATCTCCCCAGCCCATTTATTGATTTTTAATTTTTAAGGAAAACAGTACTTTTATAGTTGGGAACTCCCTAAATTTCTAGACTTCTAACTAAAATTATCACTTTTTCATATTAAAATGACTATTTAGAGCAGTGTGATACAGATTTTTACAATCTCATTCATAGAATGCAATGAACTGATAAAATTTAATAAAGAAAGGTACTTACACTGGGTATTTTTTAGTTAAGGGGTAATGTTATTTCACAAACATAATAACCACTGAGAAGCCACCTACCATCTTTATGGTTTTGGTGGAACAGCATATAAAAGCAATAGGTCTTGAATTAAGGAATAGAAAATATTTACAAATCAAATTACTTACTTTAAAAAGAGGATTAAACTATATTTATATGGAACTCACATGGGAAAAATTCCCATATTAATCTACATGCAGTTTTTACACAAGTTATTTTCTACTACACAGCTCTTTCTTTGTCACCTCAATATGCAAAAGTATTTATCAAAAATGATCTGAGGAACTAATATTCAGGCAGATTGATTATTTAAAGAAATATAAATATTTATGTAGACAAATATGTAATCTGTCTACTATATTAAGAAAGTGATATTAGCCAATTTTCTGGGAAAGGAATTATATATTGAGCCCTTATTTTACATATTCTAGGCATTGTCGTATATATTGCCTTAGTATAAATGTAACTTGTAAAAGAAGTGCTATTAACACTAGTTTTAAAACTAAGGAAATAAGGAAATAATGTCCCACTGTGGTTCATGTAGCTACTAAGTAGCACAGCCAAAAAGAAAACTCCAGCAAACCTTGCCTCCAAGTGTGTAAATTCTCTGCATATAGTGCTGAGATGGATATTTAGTGGGAATACTAAACTAATTAGTGTAAAGAATTACATGATTGTCTTTTCTTCGTTTAATTTGTGACAAACAAATGGTACCTTCTGTATTTGTCTTTGTCCTAAGGCAGATTAGCAGGGTAACCCTTATCATGAAATAGTGCTCTGAACAGAGGAGGTATTTCTATAGTTTGTGTATCTTCTTGCTAGTAGTGTATAGATGATACGGGCTTCAGAGTAGGGCCAGAGTTCATTACCCTCCACACTCTCTAATAGCTGTGTGAACTTGAGCATTTTAGGAAACCTCTATCTTGATCTTTCATTTGTAAAATGATGGTAATGATAGTGCCTACTTCTCCCAGTATTTGCAGAAATTAAAGGAAATAATATATGCAAATCTATTTCCAAGATGCCTGCACAAAGTCAGCATGCAATAGATTCTTGTCATTTTTATCACTTTTCATATATATATATATATATGCACAAATGTGTAGCCTGAATATAACTGGGCCAACCTAGACTATACTGTGTTATTAATAAACAAATAAGCACAAATACATCAAATTCCTCGTATTTCAGTAATAATGTAGGTCTTGGGCTGAGGTTGTGGCTCAGTGGTAGAGCACTTGCTTGGCATGTGTGAGGTATTGGATTCAATCCTCAGCACCACATAAAAATAAATAAATGAAATAAAAGTACTGTATTCATTTAAAAAAAATAATGTAAGTCTTACCAAAGGGATGGCCACACACAGCCAAGTTTCCCAAAAGTACTCTGTAGCTTTTCTCTTTAACTTCTAAGTAGGTGCTCTCTTCATTTCTAAGGCTAAAACTCTATCTGTGTCTCTATTTCTGCTATAGTTTGGATCTTAACTGTCCCTGAAAGGCCCATGTGTTGGAAGTATTGTCCTTAGCCCGTGGAACTGTTATTGGAAGTGGAGAAAACCTTTTGGAGGCAGGGAATATGGGGAAGTCTGAGGTCACTGGGGATGTGTCCTTGACAGGGATGATGGAAAGCCAACCTTTTGTTCTGTGTCTCTTGCACTTCCTGACTGTTAATGGGCATACTCTACCACATGCCCCAGCCAAGGTGTTCTGTGCCATTGCGGACCAAAGCAATGGGAATCAATCAGTCATGAACTGAAACCTCCAAAACTAGAAGTTTTCTCTTTACAAGTTGATTTATTTGGGGTATTTGCTATAGTATCAGAAAACTAACAAACACAGTCTTTGTCAATACCTGTGTGTGTGTGTGTGTGTGTGTGTGTGTGTGTGTGTGTGTCTTTAATTCCCTTAATTTTATAAACAAGCTATTCTTTACATCTATTGTCTCAAAGTCTAAATACCTAGGAAGTAGAATCAGCTCATCTTAAAGGAGATTGGTTTATGCTAAATAAAAATATCCATTCTTTTATGTAAAAGCTAATTTACACTGAAGAGAATGAAACATTTTTCTGGGACCTAGGAAAGAGCTGTAGTAGTATATTCAGATGATTGTGAGTTCTTGTTAAATATGCAAATGTTAGATATTGTCACTGCAATCATTTAATAGTACTCTCTGCTTCCATTCTGACTCTCCCTCCAACACATGTTCCTTTATAACAGCATGGTGGTGGATACAGAGTTGAAGTAGTCGCAAATATTTCTGGATCCTTGTAAAAGGAAGTAGATGCATAAAGTAAATCAGTTCTAGGGAAATTTCACAGAAGAGTAACTGGCAGTTAGGAATTGTTAGGATTTGGATATGAGATTCTCTCCATCCCCCAAAATGCTCCTGTATTAATGGCAGGAATTTTTAGAGGTGAAATGATTGGATTATAAGAGCTATAATATAATCAGTAGATTAATCCATTTGATGGATTAATAATTTGAAAGGATTACTAGGATTACTGTACTGGGTGTAACTGTAGGAAGACAGAGTATGGCTAAAGAAAGTAGGTCACTGATGGCTTGCCTTTGGGTTTTAGATATTGTTCCTACTGAGGAACAGTTTATTCTTCCTCATAGCCATGAGCTGAGCAGCTTTCCTACTTCATGCCCGTCCACCATGATGTTCTGCTTTACTGTGGGCCCAGAGCAATGGAGCCAACCAACCACAGATGGAAACTGTGAGCACAAAATAATTTTTTCCTCCTTCGAGTTGTTCTTGTCAGTTATTTTGGTCACAGTGACAGATAGTTGACTAACACAGGAATCAAATCAAAGTTTGTCTAAGACTGATATTTCTTGAAACCCTTTAACTAAAGACTACCAAAACACACTGGTAGTCTAGAAGTTAGTGGAATATTCCTTCATTGGGTGGATTATTGGGGTTTTTCCTGTTGTCGTTTTGTGTTTGTTTATTCGTTTGTTTCTGCTAGTTGCTTGAAAGGGACAAAACTACTCAGACAAGATATATGGGATGTCTCAGAAAAGAGGAACAGGGATGTGTTTCTTGAAGAAATGAAGTTTATCTTAGATTAAGCAACAAGCTATTCCTAGGTTGGACACTGTGGAAAGTGGTGACAATTTAGTGACTGGCTATGGAGTCATTCTAGAAAAACAGACAGGGAAGAGTTCAGGTTCCAGGCATTGACTGGGAGAAAGAGTTGTTTCCACCTTGTGTGTAATGTTCTCCTTGAGAAAAGGGGTCAGATTGGTGGCTCCATCTCAGGCAAATCAGAGGTAGAAGTCACTAGATCAGCACTGGTAAGCGGGCCTCTGTTCAGTTGATGCACACATATTCTCCATTTCTGCCATTATAGTCACCTTATCTGTGGGCCAATTGTGACAGTTTGGGGATGGCTGATTGTCACTGGCTCTTTGCGGTACCAAATCTATGGGTATTTGTCACCGCCTGCAGCAACATTTTGTGCGGGTCTTTATGGATGGTGGACTGGAAACTGAGCTACTTCTATCTCTGGGCTACTTCCTTGCTTGCTTGTTTATAGATAGAGGAAATGAGGCTTACTTGCTTTGAGAAGAGAGAGAGAGATGTTTTGCATAAGAGAGAAAGAGAGACTTTGCTTAAGAGAGAGAGACTACACTATCAGAGATATCTATATCTTCTTAGTTCTGCTGCTTCTTAAAGGTGCGTCCTGCATCCTGTGAACTAAGGGTGCATCTACCTAAGGTGCTTTAGTGATGCGTCCTGCGCACTGCAATCTGCCTATCCGTGATCTGGCACCTAAAGGTGTGTTCTCAGTTCTCCGCTCTGTGATCTGCCTTCCGCCGCTGCCACTACTCGCTGCTTCTTTTTCTGCTTGCCACTTCTTCTGCTAGCTGCTGCCTCTTCCTTTCTGCTAGTGGCTTCTCGCTGCTTCTTTCTGCTAGCTGCTGCTCTCACTGCCTTTTCTTTCTGCTTTCCGTTTCTTTCTGGTAGCTGCTGTTGCTGCTTTTTCTCTTCTACCTACTGCCTGCTTATATTCCCTCCAGGAGGTGGAGGGTAGGGCCACGCCTCTTATGCAAAGATTAGGCAAGACGCCAGATGTCCGAGCAGGCACGATTAGGAGTGCTCGAGAACACATGTGCATGCATTGTGTGCATGGACGACAAATCACCTGAGTGTGCTTATGTCAATTAACCTCCTCGCTGCCGATGTGATCAGGCGCCGTTCTGGCGCCCTCCACATGGCACAGCCCCCAACAGCTGATGACAAAGTCATTTCATCAGCATTATTGTTTGGTACTGTCTCCATGAAGATGATTTTCAGTAGGCATGAGTATGGGATTTAAAAAAAAAAAAAAACTTGGAATGTAGCCACTATTTGACATAGTGTTCCCACTCCTCTATTTATACCCAAACGACTTAAAATTAGCATATTACAGTGACACAGTCACATCAATGTTTATAGCAGCTCAATTTACAAAAGCTAAACTATGGAACTAACCTAGATGCCCTTCAGCAGATGAGTGGATAAAGCAAATGTGGTACAAATACACAATGGAATATTACTCAGCTTTAAAGAAGAATGAAATTATGGCATTTGCAGGTAAATGGATGGAGCTGGAGACTACCATGCTAAGTGAAATAAGACAAACCCAAAAAACCAAAGGCCAAATGTTTTCTCTGATAAGTGGATGCTGATCCATAATTGGAGAGTGGGGATAGGGAAGAATGAAGGAACTCTGGATTGTGCAGAGGGGAGTGAGGGGAGGGGAGGGTGTGCTGGGGTGGAGTGAGATGGACATTATCACTCTATGTACATGTATGATTACACTACTGGTATGACTACACCATGTACAGCCAGTGAAGGAGAAATGGTGGTCCATTTGCGTGTAATGTGTCAAAATGCATTCTACTGTCATGTATAACCAATTAGATCAAATTTCAAAAAATCTGCACACTGCATGCTTACTCCTACACACCTACCTACATGTCTGCACCTCCCATTTTTAGTCCTTTTCTTTTTCTGACCAGCTGACTAGGAAAATAGCCACTGCCTAAAAATCTGTATTCCTTCTTTGGCCTACTTCTCTTTCTACAAAAGTGGAGGCCCATCGCTGGGGCAGATTTTCTACTTCATTCTCCCCTCAAACCTTTTAATTGTCAGATCGCCTCATGGACAAGGGCATTGCCCTGCACCAGGATGTATTCCCAGGTTTCCTGGTGAAATCTCCCACTATGGGGCTGTCACCTCGTTCCAGGGATTATCTGTGATTGTCACATCCCTTTGGGCAGTCTCGCCTTTGCCAGTCAGATGATAAGTGATGCAGTCCACAAACCTCTTCCTCCTTCCTGCTTTCTCAGTCTACTAGCAACTGTGTCAGATTAGGAGCACCAGAAAGAAGGCCCCAAACTGTAATTAGAAATGCAAGAGATTTATCAGGGGAAACATCTGTGAGAATGAAGGGAGGAGGAAGGAAGAGGAGGCAGGGGAGCCTACAGACCACAGTGTTGGTCTAACACCTGTGAAAGGGGAAAAGCAGGAGACCTGGTTAAGGAGAGCCTCTGACCGCAGTGTTCTATAACAAAACCCAGCCGGGTGAGTGGGGAAACCTGTACTGTCCATCAATCCAGCAGAAATCAACCTACATCAGGCAGAAATGTCCCTGCTCTAGTACCTCGGCCACCTGGGATCACTTGCTGGAAGCAGCCCAGAAAAATGTGACTTCAATGTGAACATTGTGATAGATTTCAGAGATAGGGCCAAGGCAGGCCATCAGCTACCTGCTCTCCAGAGCCAGGGAGATCTGGGCAGTGGATTATTGTGGTTGCCAGAGGTATCTTAATAACTTTTATCTAGAAGCCAGGAGAATTAGAGTGGAGATAGAATTGCCTTTGTAAAAAGGCAGCATTTTCTTTTGTTAGTCACAGGAAGGAAATGTTTAGTCCCTTTTATGGCTGCAGAGTGAAACTCCCTTGTCTGTGCATTGTTTATGCCAGTTAGGAACACCATGGACTATCTGCCTGCAGAGCTATTTTTCACTTTCTCCTCATCTTAACAGTGCTTACTGTTAAGCACTGTGTACATTGCTTACTGTTGTCTTTGTGGTCTACCCGCAGGCCTGTAACTCTGGCAACACAGTCATCCTCGACTCTTTACCAGGTCTTGGTACCTCCCCACCTGGATCCCCCACATTTTCCTGATCAAATTCCCCAGTGACTCCCTACTCTGACTCTGCACACCCACCTATCTAACTGGGTGCCTTACAATTGCTGAGCTGTTCCTCCATCTATTGCTGGTTCTGTGGTCTATAGCAGGCTTGCCTATGTCACTGCCGTTCAGCACCTTATTTATTTCTTGCTGATTTCACAAGAAACACTGACATCCATAAATATTCATATCCAATTCACATTTATGTATGCAACTACGATGAGGGCATTGACATTATAATGAATGACATTGACATTCTGGATAAAATGGATCATGGTACAAGAATCATACAGCTTACATTTGAAATAAAGTAGATGAAAGTTTTCTTAAATTTGCACAATCCTAAAAATTTACAAACTATTGTCAAGAGCAAGTTGAAAATTTGAAGTGATCACTTCCAAACCACTAATAATGATAAATAAATTTTGACGCCCTCCACCATGGTATTGAAAATGATGAATGGTTTCTCTATTCAAGCAATGAAACTACAAAACTGAAGTCATGGAAAGAGATGGATTCCAGTATATATCAAAATAATGTAGAGGAAACAATACAGGGATCTATCTGGGAGTTAATTTATTAAGACAGTATATTTTTTTTCTCAATTTCATGATATTTATGTAATTTGTTCTTTTTAAATTTTTTGCTTTATTGTGATATATTTTTTCCTTCTAAATAAAAATTGAGGACAGTGTCTACTTTAATTTTATTTCTCATGAAGAGAATGTTCCAAATTATATAAGTCCTATGTCTCTACTAAGTCTAGATTTGCTTCTGCTTTTACAAAAATATATATATATAATATATATATTACATATTTATATATATATATATATTTATCACTACCATCAAGTTGCTATATATTCAAGAGTGAATATATAGATATTTTTTGTACTGGGGATTGAACCCAGGGGCACTCTGGGTGTGCTAACACTTTTTATGTTTTATTTTGAAACAGGACCTCACTAAATTACTGAGGCTGTCCTGGAACTTATAAGCTTCCTGCCTCAGCCTCCCTAGTCACAGGAATTACAGTTGTGTGCCAAAATGTACTCCCCCCAAAATTAAATATCAATATGCAAAGTTATTTGTATTTTAAAAAGTCAATACAGTTTGGATGGGAATGTAACTTGAGATAATCTTATCAAAATAAAATTCAGAATTTTAAGACTACTTGAAGACTATTTTTTTTATTGATCCTTTTTAGTTATGCATGAGACTAGAATTCATTTTGATATAATGGTATGAGCATGGGATATATCTTATTCTAGTTAGAACCCTGTTCTTATGGATGTACATGATAATGGGATTCACTATGATATATTCATATAAGTACATAGAAAAAATATTTTGGATTCATTTCACTCTTTCCTTTTCCTATCCCCCCTCCCTTCCTTTCATTCGTCTTTGTCTAATCTACTGAATATCTGTTCTTCCCCTCTCTCTGTTGGCCTTTAATACATATACAAGGGGCTGATAAGAGCACTTATGCAATTGCATTTGGAGAAAAGACAGAGCATGCTATCCCTTTTGAAATACTGGCACTGTTAGTACAATAGAAAATGCCAGACTGAAAATCAGGATAGGTAGCTGCTAATTTCATTTCTACAATAAATTAGTGGTTTTTTTTTTTTTTCTTATTTTGGTTTAGAACTTTAATCAGTCTCTTTATTCAAAAAATTAGTGGTTTGAGCAAAGTTTCTTGCTAGTCTAAATTCAGGACAATTGCTATCAATTCAAAAGAACATATGAAAACCATTATTGCAAAATAAACTCTGCTCTGTACTGTGGCACAAAACCATGAAAAGTTTTAAGTATCATAACAGTTTAGTCAGTGCTTAATATTATTATCAGTATCAATGTTTATCAAGCTCCCATTTAGATACATCTCAACATTTTTTTGATTATATTTGAGATGACTCCATTATTAGAGGGAAAATGAGAAACAGTTGCAATTGGATCTGGGATTAGCAATAACACAGATTCAATAATGGTGACCTGAATAAGATAGAATTTTCTTTTCATGTAAAACAGATACATAGGTAAGTAGTTCAGGGTTAGTGGAAGCAGTTCTCTTGAATACCTCACAGACCCAGATACCTTCCTACTTTCTACTCTGCTTCTCCATGGTGACCTCATGAAACAAAATGGCTGCCAGAGCACTTCCCAACATACTTTACATCACACAGAAGAAAATCCAGAAATGATATATAGAGTATCTTTAAAGTATATATCCTTTAAAGTATCTTTTCTCTAGGAACACTTTTGCTACAGTACATTGGCTAAAATCTAGTGATTTGGTCATAACTAGCTGCAGGAGAAAATGGGAAAAGTCCCCACATTTTCCTAAAGTACAATATGTTCATCAAACATCAAGGTTGTTATTGACAAGAAAGTAAGGGAGAATAGATCTTAGTATATTATACTGTTAGCAATATCTGCCACAGTTTATTTACTTTATCTTCTAAGAATTTATTGCAGTTACTACTCTCCATTTCCAAGAACTAGTTTAGGTTCATGTCTCTGTGCGCTCCTCTTATCTTTACTCCTGATTTCTGCTTCATTGCTTTAATCTGATTTTTTTTTTTCCTGTTTCTAAAGAGAATGACTGATGATTTACTTGGATATCTGCCTTACTACTAATTTGACTTCTTTCCAAGACAACCTCTCTGATCATAGCCGCAAGTAAGCTCAGCCCCTTGAGCCAGTCACAAGCCCCAGATCCCCAGCTTAGTTACCATTCAAGCCTGAACCTAACACTCTGGCTCCCTCTCTTCTGGGAGAATTCATCAGTGAACAATCTATGCTTTTGTTTTTATTATTTTAAATGTACTTTGTATATTTATTTATTTATTTAGGTATCAGGATGCTTAACCACTAAGCACATTCCCAGCCCTTTTTTATATTTTTATTTAAAGATGGGGGTCTCGCTGAATTGCTCGGGTTCTCGCTGAATTGCTCAGTGCCTCGCTAAATTGCTGAGACTGGCTTTGAACTTGAAATCCTCCTGCCTCAGCTTCCCAAGCGGCTGGGATTACAGCCATGCACCACCGTGCCTGATGAGTCCATACTTTTACAATGAAGATTCAAACCTTAGGCAAAAAAAATGTTTTTGAAGTTTCATTCCAGTTCAGCTTTTTATTTTCTAGACCAAAAGCTCAGTGACTACATAATTTGATTCATTCATTCCCATTGCCAAAATTTATAGGGTACCTTCCACGCACTAGACTTTGAATAGCAGAGGGTTCTTTTTTTCTTCATATTGACATAGTTGTACAAAACACTCTCAAGACCTCGCAGTAAAAGTGGGTTACTCATAGATAGCTTCCCCCCCCAGAACATTCGCCACATGAAACAAGGGATCACTGTGTACTTTCACAATGCCTTCCCAGTCTAATATTTCAATATTTCAAGACAGTTATAGCACATTTCCTTATTTATCTCCCTGACTCTTTCAACTGCTAGGTTTCAGTTGTTGGCAGGTATACTTTGGCACTTTCCAGTGGATATTCTTATACACCTTCCAGCAGGAATGGCTTCAAAGAATTAGTCTATTTACTGTTACTGATTACGCAACACATCATTTTTGACAGACATAGCACTACTTCCTGGAATAATGAGAACACATTGTTCTTCACTAGTAATTGGTGGAAGAAGGATAAAAACAGTTTCCCAAGAAAATAGTCTATGAAAAATTAAAAACCACTTAAACTCTTCTTTCTAGTCAACTCTAAATATATTTCTATAACCTAGGGGGATATAGGGAGAGAGAATATCATGGAGTTTTAAGAATGTCTACCATACATTATCCATTTATTTTTTTAAATATTTCCTTACATCTTATATTTATGAATTTTATAATTCTTCTTTGTGTGTGCCCTCAACTCCTTTTTAACCTTTAACCAAGGTTGCAGACTTTCTTTTCATTCTTATTTATTTATTTTTGTTGGTGTTTTCAAGACGGCGTGTTGCTAAATTGCCCAGGCTGGTCTCACACTCCTGGACCGCAGCAGTCCTCCATCCCTCCATCCTCAGCTTCCCCAGTAGCTGAGATTACAGCAGAACCCCACCCTTTCTGACATCAGTCATCTTTTTTAAAAAATAAAAATTGACCTTGGCCTCTGTGTCTGTACCTCAATGGATTCATCTGGATTTTTTTCCAATCCACTGGTGGTGACTTGGTGTCCCTTGTTCCTGCAAAGAACAGAAGCATTTGACCCTCACACTCAGAAGGGACACTGAGAAAAGAACCCAAACTTTACTGTCTGTGTTAACAGGAATTTGCTGTTACAATGTCTTTGTTAGTATTATTTTACTTTCCCTATGAACTCTTAACCGGGCTAGTGATCTGCTTGCTCATTCCAAGAACTTTCTGAAAGCCCTATGAACTTTCAAAGGGAGGCCCTACTAGGTAGAACCCTGCGATGCTTCAAATCCCTCTGTTCAAAATACCTTGCAGTTTCCTGCAGTCCTGGCCTTCTGTGTGAGATCTTACCTGATCCTCACCAAGACCCTACATTGAAGGATCCATCTTCAGCCTGACTTCCTGTTGTCAATAAATTCCAGCTATACCTCCCCCTTTTGGGAGACACTGCCAAAGCTCTGTGGAATTGGGTTTTTGGTAATATTTGGGGAGCCAGGACATTATCTCTCACCTGGTTTCTGATTATTGGTCTCACTAATTTAGATGAAAATTTTGTTTAAAATGTCTTTTCCTAATTTTAATTCCCTTGCTGACTCCACCTTTTATTATGGTTAATTTTATCATCTTTGGCTTTAAACGCTGTAGAAAAGAATCAGTCAACGCCCACCTCACTCGTCTGGCTTTCCCCATAAGTGCTTTTCCTAGAGAATGGGACAGAACATTGATTTGTTCTGAAAACCCCACTTTTCTCCAAATGACACATAGTGGGTTGAATGGTGTCCACCCCAAGTTCATTTATATATGGAACCACAGAATGTGATCTTATTTAGAATGAAGGTTTCCACATGATGAAGAAGAGGTTATCATGCTAAGTGAAATAAGCCAATCCCCAAAAATCGAAGGTCCAATGTTCTCTCTGCTTTGTGGATGCTAACACAAAACAAGGGAGGTGGGGGAGGGGAATAATGGAAATCCACTGGATTAGATAAAGGGAAGTGAAGGGAAGGAAAGGAGAAGGGGAATAGGAATGACCAATTAATTAATCAGTCATAACTTTCCTAGCCTTGTATGGTATACATGACCAGGGTAACTCCACATCATGTACCACCACAAGAGTGGGATGCTAAATAGAATGTTTTACTCTAAAAATAATCTGCCAGAATACATTCTGCTGTCATGTATAATTAAAAAGAACAAAAAACAAAACAAAGAAAGATCAAGAGGAAATCAAACTGGATTGGGATGGGCACTAAATTCAATGACTAGTGTCTTTATAAAAAGAGGACACAGAGAACTCCAGAGAAGGCGGCTACATGAAAATGAAGGAACCAGTGGGATTCTACATCGTATACAACCAGAAGAATGAGAAATTATACTCTATTATATATGATGTATCAAAGAGTGTTCTACTGTCATGCATAATCATTAAAACAAATTAAATTTTTTTAAAAAAGGGAAATAAAGACAGAAACTCAAGCGATGCAGCCACAAGCTGAACAACCCTAAGGATTGCTAGGAACAACCAAGAGCTAGAAAGAGGCCAGTAAAGATATTTCCCTGTAGCCCTCAGAGGAATCAAGTCACTACTGACATCTTAAATCAGGATTTCTAGATTCCAGAAGTGCAAGAGTATACATTTCTGTTGTTTTAGCTCACCAGTTGTGGTAATTTGTTACAGCAGCCTTAGAAAACTAATGGAGATTTTAATCTAAACTAGGAAAACCGGAATCTTCTTTCATTTCCTATTCTCCCTTGTCCAATAGAATCCCCTTGTTACCAAACCAAGCTTGTGTTGCTGGCTGTGCAGTCTGCCAATCCCTGAAGCAATGGGTTTTGGAAAAAAAAGAAAGAGTTTATTCACAAGATGGCAAAGATGAAAGATGGGAGCTTCCAGACTCCAATCTGCCTCCCTGAGAATAGGACTTCTGGGTATTTATGGGATAAAGAAAAAGGGTGGTGTGAGGCATGGGGAAAGGTGATTGGAGATGAAGTAATTGTTGGTCTGCACATGTGTAAACAAACTTCATGGCTCTTCTTAAAACTCATGTCCAGAAAAGAGCAGCATTAATCAGGATCTGTGGGTAAAGTTTTGGGCCCTCTGCTGCCAAAAGTGTGCCCTGAATCCTTATGCAAACCGAGGTGAAGAGGTTAGTGGCTTCAACCAGTTTGAGTCAAATAAAGGTATCTGCAAATTTACTTAAAGAAAACAAACTACAATAACCAAAAAAGGTCATTACCAAGGTGATCACATATCAGAGGTGCTATGATGGTAAAGCTAGTAACGGTGAGTTACTTTATTGTTTATTAAAGTGACTTCTAAAATCAGTGATGGAAGCAAGTAACAAAAAGTGAATCTAGAAGGTTTATTCAGGTTATCACTAAGTCTCAAAAGAAAGAATATGTTTTTTGGTATCTCAGCTTTCACTAGGGAGGGAGAATAGTTCAAACCTCTCACAAGAGGGAAAAATTGTGTGTGTGTGTGTGTGTGTGTGTTATAATTTTAAAAATTACTCATTGTGGAGAGTAAGTTACATCCTCTTGTTCCATGGCAAAAAAAAAAAAAAAAAAAGGCTGCCAAGTTGTATAAATTTTACTTCTAGGGGTCTCTTTTCCTCAGTCTCTGACTGTTTCAATCTAACCTTCATTTCTCTGTTTAGTTGAGAATTGAACCTAGTGCCTCACACATGCTAGGCAAGCCCTCTACCACTGAACCACACCCCAGCCCCTAAACCACAATCTTTCTCTTATCATGTAAATAAAGTTGTTGATGAATAAAATACAAGTTCTTCATCTTGACATTCAAGACCCTTGAGTGCCCAAATGATATTTCCAAATGTTCTAATTTAGTATCCATTTGCTTTGTTTTCTTTCTGTGTACATTCTGTACTCATTATAATTTTTGGAAATGCAATCATCCCATTAAATTTTTTCTAACTCTTCCAACCTAAGATTAGCTAATTTTTAAAAATCCAATAGGTTATCTATTGCTTTTACATGGATTATATTTTGCCTTATAATTGATTTATATATGTTCACTCCTTGCTCTGTATAAATTTAATATGATATTTATGTAAAAAAATCTATACTTTCATATATCCTTATTTGTCATACATATAATACTGGCATGTGATTTAAGCTGATATTTTTAAAATCAACTGGAACTTTTTAATAGATTTGGAAATAATAAATCTGGAGTCTGTGGAAGGTTGAACATGGGAGGAAGAATGTAATTAGCAGACTACTGACATCAACCTCATTTAAGATATAACACAAAGGGCAAACTTTCAATGCCAGTTTTTAATTTTTATTTATTATTTCTTAAGTGAAAGGACATCCAATTAATCCTTGTCAATGTGAAGAAACTTTTTGAAGTCAGACAGCAATTTTATGAATGTCTAGGTGTTGGTTTCTGTGTTCATTATTATTTTTGCTAAACTCAAAGAAAAAAATAGTAGAGCAAGAGGTAGGGGGAAAAAAATCTGTGCTTAGTGGAATAATCTGAATTGTCTAGACTCAGAAAGACATTCTTCTAGTTATCTGATCTGATTTTAAAGAATCTGTGAAAACTATTTCATACCTCTGCAAATAACTGATAGCAGTGCAAAGTATATCTTTCAGATATACATGCAAATTCTATCCTAGCCAGTAGAGGTTCAGCCAGTGACCCCCAAAATCACGGAAGATACTTTTGCCCAAATTGGCACGTTTCTTTCAAAATTCCTCATCTTTAAATTTGTCTGTTCTTTGGATTTCTTTTGCATTGGTTATGATGTCTGCCTGATTTCCTCATTGATTATAAGTTTAATGAAATCTTTAATAAGTATTCAGTTTTTGTCTTGTTTTGTTTTTATTTTTGCTTTTTTTTTTTTTTTTTTTTGCCACTGCTGGAACTCATATCCAGCATTTCTAGCATACTAGGCCAGTGCTCTATCACAGAGCTATAGTCCTACAATATATCCATTTTTATATATGATTTTACCATGTGAAGATTAACTTTTCACAAATGTGAGCCTTTTGTCTTGTTTTATTTGGTGTTGTCAGACATTTTGGGCACCCAAGATGTGGAATCAAACCAATGTCCAGTGGCAGAAGATTGGATAATAAAAATGTGGTATATACTATATATATTGCATATATTTATATATTATATAATATTATGGAATATTATCCATCCTTGAAGATAAGTGAAGTCTGGCAATTTTGATGATATGAATGGAACTAGAGGAAATTATGTTAAGTGAAATAAGTCAGACACAAAAAAGACATATATCGTATGATCTCACTTATATGTGGAATTTTAGAAAAGTTCATCTCATAGAAATTGAAAGTACACTGGTAGTTTCCAAAAACTGGGGAGAATAGAGGAGATAGGGAATGGGGAGAAGTCACTCCATGGGTACATTGCACTTAGAAGTAAGTTCTGGTGCTCTTCTGCATAGTAGAAACTATAATTAACAATAATGTACTGTATATTTCAAAATGAAAGGAAGAACTTTGAATATTCTCCCCATAAAGATAAGACAAATGCTTTGATTTTTAAGCAACTCCAATTAGACTTTTTTCAGGGAGTCAAACCAAGCTCAGGTCAAGTTATGAATTTTCAGAGTATAACATTTGAAAAATTGGATGAAGTTTGCATGTAGGTAAATTTTTATTCAGTTCAAGCCCAAATTTTCCATTGACTAGAACTATGGGAATTTTTTTGTCAGCTTTGGGATGGGATGCAAGGATTTCTTCATCTGATTTCTTCATCTAATGTTCACACCAAATTTTATGAGAGTTCTTTTGCTATTGATGAAATTATTGGCTGTAGAATTGGATCAGATACTCTGTGGAGAATTCCATGGAGAGAAAACTAATTTCAATATTCAATTTGGTTTTGTGTGAACTGGAACTTCATGAGCATGAAAACCACCAGAACATACTCTCTTGAAGTTACATAATTTGTTTGTTTTGCAGGAGGATGTTAAGGTAATACACTTTCTTTTGTCTCAGTCATTCTGAATTTTGGCCCAGGCTCCAAAGTTGAAGAAAGGCAAGATAAGAACCCTTGAAGTGAATGATTTAAGACAGTCACTTATAGAGAATGGGGTGCTTGTCAGCCTGCCAGAAGCACAGAAATATATCTCTGCACCCAGCTGGGTGCCTGTTCAGCTGCAGAAACTCAGGCCTTCTCTCTGAACACAGTGACAAAGCAGTTGAGAGTTTGTGATCTCTGGATTTTAGTGGGGAATGGTTGTTTGAGACCCTGGTGATTGATTCATCTGTGAAAGAGTCAATCCAGTATTGAATTTCTTGACAATCAGATCAAAGATTGCAGTTGCCCAGGGAGTGGCAAATCTTTAAAGAAATTGGTGGACAAGAGAAGTGTAATATTTCCCAAAGCCAGAGGTAATAGTCTGGAAGATAGCCAGGTGTGAGTCATGGGGAAAGAACGCCACACCAGCAACTGCTCCTCTGTGAATTCCACTGGGGCAAGAGTTGAGTGGCATTTGCAAAGAAACTCTTAGCCAAAAAATTCATTGCTTGAGTTAGGAAACAGTACAATGTTGGAGAGGGGGAGAAGGGGTGGCCATGAGAGTAGAGTTCCCAAGTCCAATCTGAGGGAAATGTTATTTGGACATATGCCATGACACAAGGCCCATATTCCATATTGCAAGAGCATCAGTGCCTTAAGAACATGTCCTTTCCCTCTCATTCCTCCTCCCTTTCCTCCTCATAGGGGAACCGGTGGCATGGTGAGTAAGACAGTCTACCATCCCCCATGCAGAACTGCAGAATGCATGGGTGGGGTTTAAGCTGGGACAGGGAGAAGCTTCAGGAGACAGAAATTATGACATTAGATTGGAGCAATCATTTAATAACCCCAAAAGAGACTGTACCAATATCTAAAATGCACTGGGAGGTTGTGGACTCTGGCCAATTTATTGGGCAAACACAAAAGAGTGAAGCACAAGAAGGCGGTTTATAGAGCTGAGGTGGGGGACAAAAGGTTGTTTTCAGCTCACATCTTAGTAAGTACAGCTGATTTTATTAATCCACCTCAGTTGTCACAGCAAACTTTCCTATCCAAGAGTAAGCTCATTTTTCACAGTCTGATTTGGAGCTGATGACAAAATGCCTCATTTTGTGATCTGAAATTCATATCATTCAATGAACACAGTTCACAGATTTAATTTGTTGAAGACATTCTTGTTTTTATGGCCTAGTAGGATATTTAAGTTTTTTTCTGTTTTTTCTGCCTCTGCCTATAGAAATAAGATTGGTAATCAATTTGAGGCATTAGTTATCTGAGAACATTTTGTTTTACTCTCACAATTATGGAGAATTATTTTGTCCTCTTTGACCATGTCCTTCACCAATGACTCCTCTATTCACTTCCAGCCTGAGTGAAACAAGAAGATGGGAAGAAATATTACTATCATAAAAAGGATATCTAAAAAAACTAAATTGAAGTTGGTGAATGAGAGAGACATTTGAGTAGCATAATACTAGAAGCTCAGATTGAGGAAAGTAGTTAAATTTTACCGCTTTCTAAACTCAAATTTTGAATTTGATTTTCTTTTAAGTAGTCCATCTTGAGGTTCCATGATTTTGAAGTTCATGGTCCTCAGTCACCCATCTCCTCTGCTCTGGGAAAATCCTATGGAAGAAGGAGGAATGGCCAATGGTAAGGATTCAGAAGACTGAGGAGTCGGAGAAAAAGAGATTGACAAGGAGGGCCTATGAAGCAACTTGTATGAGAGAACATCCTTAGAATGGAGTCCCGGTGTCTGGAAACTGAGCTATAGACCATGTGAAAGAAATGAAGCCATTCAAAACTCCCCGACTCTCTTATGGACTTTAAATGGGCCCAAATATTCACCTCTTCTCGTCTTTAAAAAAAAATTAGCTAACACGTAAAAATAAAAATTGCAGATGTTAATGAGATACAAAGTAGTTTTGAGACATGTATAAATGTCTTGTTTAATACAAGTTTAGCACATCTTCTCAAACATTTATCTCTATATGGTGAAAATACTCAAAATCCCTCTTGGCCATTTCTAGCTTAGTCATTAGCCTGCTCTAAAACAGCCTTGGAATCAAGTCATTCCTCGCACTCCTGGCCAACCCCCTAGCATGAAATCCCCAACCCTACACTAGGCTTGCAAACATTGAGTAACTCTCTGGCCTTCACGCTGATCGGACCCCTTCTCCAGAACCCAAGAGCTGGTAATATGTAATACTGCTTATCTTTGTGCCAATGCTCCCTGTAATCCATTTCTCTGGGTTTTAACACATGATCATTTATTTATTTATTTATTTATTTGTTTGTTTGTTTTTGGTTGGAAACTTCTTTCCTTTCAGATTTCCCTGGATATGTCTTATAAATTCTTGATATCTCTGCTTAGAAGTATGTGCTTTTGGGAATGCTACCCCTGCACCTCAATCTGGTAAACCTCCTTTCTACATTTCGCAAATTTTCGCCTGGTACTTGGCACATTGTGCTAGAGTGAGGTGCATACATGCCTGCCCTTTGCCCTGCTGCAGGGGGGCTTTGTTAGAGCGGACAGCCTTTATTGATTGAGTCATCCTCAATACCCAGCATATGTGTGGCATCCATTAGCTACTTGATGAACCTTAATCAATGGGTAATGTTAAGGTTTTCTACAGGACACATTTTATTTTGAAACTAAATTTAAGAATTGAGAATTGTCTTCTTGTAACTAAAAAAAAAATCAATTTTCTAACACCTCTTGGAAAAAATCCATATTTTGATCTCAGTGTTCATTTGATCAGATACCTGGAAGGATTTTCTTTGTCTGGAATTCAGGGGTTGTTTGTACTTCTCTTTATTATTATTAATTTTTTTTGTTTGAGTTTTCTACAGTTCTTTTGAGATACAATTCACATGCCATAAAATTTACCCACTTCAAGTGTCCAATTCAAAGGTATATTCACAGATATAGGCAACTATTATCATAGATAATTTTAGAAAAATTTTATTACCTTGAAAAGAAATCCCACACCCTTTAATTATAACTCCCTTTTCTTCCCATCCCCAAGCCCTAAGTAATCAGTAATCTTTTCTCCCTCTAGATTTGCCATTCTGGAAAGACCATATAATATAATATGTGGTCTTTTACAACTGGCTTCTTTCTCTTACAGTAATGTTTTTAAGATTCATCCTTGTTTCAGTGTGTATCACTATTAATTTTCCTGATTAAATAATAGACCATTGTGTGGCTACACTGTGTTAAGCATAAGGTTGCCATGAATTCCAGCAATTCCACTCCTAAGTATATGTCCTGAAGAAATTAAAACACATCCAGACAGAAACTGATACACTAATGTTTATAGCAGCAATGTTCATTGTAACCAAAAGTTGAAAACAACTCAATGTTCATCAACTGTACTTCTCTGTTTTGGAACTTTTATATTTATTATAAAAATTTAGTTCTAAAATTGCTGCCTCACTACATTGTCAACACATAGGAAACTAAACACATCTCTCCAGTTCAGTTTTGGGTTAACACATAGTAGGCAGTCAATAAGTGCTTGTTTTATGATTACCTTACATGAAGTAATCCTTTCAGAAGTGATCCCTCTAGTGGCTAACCTACACCAGTACATTTTTTAAAAATTTTTAAATTTTTTAAAATTTGTTTTAATTAGTTATACATGACAGTAGAATGCACTTTGATACATCATAGGAACCACAATTTGGCAACATACATAAAGTAAAGCATTAAGTTTCAATCTTTTGGTCTTATCTGATAATAACAATAATGCTCATTTTTTGTGTAACTTTGTGTTAATGAAAAGAGGAAAATATGAAAATGCTTTACAAATAAAAACTCACTGCATTCCAACGATTATTGATCTAATGTTTGCCTTTGAGCAATAACAATTCTTTACAAACACTTAAGAAGAAAAGGTTTTTAGTTTTTTGAGAATATATTAGTAAACATTTTAAAGTAAAGTATGTTTACCATCAAAAATTTTTTAAATATTATTTTAATTTTTTTTTACATTGCTATGAATCTAGTAACAAGGAACATAATGACTTAGTGATACACATTTCTTATCTGGACTCAGATTATTGATGCATTTATGATTGGCCCTCTTAACATTTGACTCAATACCATGAGTTTCCAAAAAAACACATTTTAAATCTATTTTTATCTTCTTTTCTTCATATTAGTGGAGCCTAAAATTTGTGAAAAAATGTTATTTGATCAAAAATGTTCTTATCAATTTTTTCATTGGCTCCTTGGGTACAAAAGTGGTAATAAAACAGGGGACTCCAATTTTCATACTTAACGTTGTGCCTTCAAGAATTATCTTCCAGAAGTTTTTTGATGTAATAATAATTTACTTTTAAATTTTTGCTTATACTACAACTACATCTATAAATTAATATGACTAATTTGATTTCAGCAAACATCTAGTCAAAAGACTTTTTTTTTTTTTTTTTAACTTTTAAAAGGGCCTTTGGAATATCCAGCTCTTATACTAATAAAGCTGACATTGCTCAAATATACTTTGGGGCTCCTCTATTTTAAAACATCTTTTATTTGTACATTTTAATCATATATACAGTCATTCATTCTTTTAGCAAATACTGAGTGAATGTCTACCATGAGCCTGCCTTTGGGATACAATGAGTAATTCAAGAATTTGGGGAGGGGGTGGTGACATAAAATTATAAATAGATAATTATAGTAGTGCAGTAATTGAAATGATGGTTACTAAATTCAGATCTTGAACGTCCTCAAAAGGGTTAAATGTGATCCCCAGAGTGGTGCTGTTGGGAGGTACTGGAGGTTTTCAAAGTTGGGGCCTGGTGGAAAGTCTTAGGTCACAGTGGGTGTGCTCTGAGGAGTGTATTGGGACCCCAGTCCCTTCCTTTCTTCTTTGAATCCTGACCAAGAAGTGAGCAGCTTCTTCTACTACACACTTGCTGTCATGAAATACCTCATCAACACAGGCCAAAAGTTGCAGGGCCAACTGGTCATTGACTCAAACCTACAAAACTGTGAGTCCAAATAAACTTTTCCCTTTGTAAGTTGATTTTCTCAGGTAGTTTATTACAGCAATGGAAAGCTGCTTAACACAACAGAGATGGCCACACAAAATTCTTGCAGGAACACTTGGAAGAGTCACTAAATAAACATGAAGGCTTCTAGACAGTTTCCAAAGGGAGAGGATAACTGAGTTGTAACTTAATATGTAGATAGACATTAATCAGGAAGAAGAAAATTATCAGCTTATAGGAATGCAAGAAGGAACAAAATATACAGGAAGAAACATAGGCAGTTTCTGATGATGACTAGCAATCTTTGACACGTTTGTCGTGTAGCTGTGTAACTACAAACTCTGCCTCCGTCTTCATATGACGTTCTTGTGTGTCCATGTCTTCACAAGATCATCTTCTTTAAAGGCACCAGTCACACTGGATTAAGACCCACACTAATAACCTGCTTTATCTAGATTAAATCCACAAAGACTCTATTTTCAAATCAGATAACATTCATAGATGTGTGCATGTACTAGGATTTCAAGTACCTTTTGTGGGGGATGTACTCAGCCCATAACAAGAGGACATGATTAGGTACATAGGAAATCATAAGGAAGCTACAAAGAAGTAGTAGAATTAGTAAATGAATTTTTTAGGTGAAAAAAATCAACATACAAAAATTGATATTATTTAAGTTGACTAGGTACACACAGTTGGAAAACACACAATTTCATTTATAATAGCAAAAAAATCCAAACTATTCCAGTGCATATTTTACAATTGAACACAATCTGTAAGTGAAAACTATAAACATTGTTTAGTGTAAGTAAGGACTGAAATAAATGGAGGGTCATAATATGTTCATTGATCAGGATGTTATTATGATATCAATTCTCCCTTTATTTATCTGTAGGTTTAATTTTAATAAAATTCCATTAAAATTTTTACAGGTAGAATTTTACAAGCTGATGCAATCTATTTAGGATAATCAAAGCAATTTTAAAAAGAAAAAGAATGAAGCTGAAGGACTAGCTTTCAAGTCTCATTTCAAATTTATAGCAGTTAAAAATAAAATGGTATATTGGAAAAAGAATAGAGATAAAGATCCAGGGAACTGAATAAAAAATTCAGGAATATATTCACACAGATACGTTTAATTGTTTGCTAATACAGATGCCAAGGCAATTCAATGGAAAAGTAAAATTTTTTCACAAATGGTTTTGGAATAAATAGACTTTTACACTGTAAAACTTTTAAAAAATCATTCACTATATCTAAATGTTAACTCAAAATTGTTTATAAACCTAAATACAAAAACTATAAACTTTCAGGAAGAAAACAGGAAAAATCTTGCAATCTTGAGGAGGTTAAACGTTTCTTAGAAAAGACGAAAAGACACTCCAAACTCTAAAATAAAAGCATAATAAATTGGACTTTTTCAAGATTAAAAACATTTTTTTGAAAGATGCCATGTAGCAACTAAAAAGACTAACCTCGGGGGTTTCAAGATGGCGGCCTAGAGGGTGGCTGCATTTCATGTTGCTCCAGGACTCAGGATTCAAAAGAGGAGATATTGAGACGCTTGGGACCAACTCAAAGCAGCCGGGTGACTCTCACCCCCTGGGGAGGCATCCCGGATGGGACAGTGGTCCCGGAACGCAGGAAACTTTGTGAAGTAGAACTGCCGGCGAGACGCCCCTCCCCCCGCTGGAGCGCCATAGAGGAGGCAGCTCGGCACAGCGCTGGGACTCGGAGCAACCACTGGGGCTCCGGCGGCTGCCCAGGGGAGGAGTGGCGAGGAGAGCTGTGTGGACTCAGGACACCGGGGCCTGCCCTGAGGAGGAGGAGGAGGAACGTGGCCACTTGGATTTGGAGCGACTGCACCAGAGCTACAGGCGGTTGCCAGAGGAGAAGCCGCGCGGCAGCTGTTTGGACTCAGAACGACGCTTCTGAACCCCGGGGCCTGCCCTGAGGACGAGGAGGAGGAAGAGGAGTGCGGCCGCTTGGATTCGGGTGACTACACCAGAGCTACAGGCGGTTGCCAGAGGAGGGGCTGCGTGGCGAGCTGTTTGGACTCAGACCACTTCTGAACCCCGGGGCCTGCCCGGAGGAGTAGGAGAAGGAGGGGAAGGAGCGCGGCGGGTCCTTTGGACTCGCAGTGACTGCATTAGCGCTCCAGGCGGCTGCTCAGAGGAGAAGGCGAGTGGTGAGTTGTTTGGTCTTAAAGTGACAGCTCCTGAACACAGGGGGGCTGCCTGGAGGAGAAGCGTGGTGGGACGCTTGGTCTTGAGTGGCCGCACCAGAGCTCCGGGAGGTTGCCCAGAGGACCCGTGAAGCGGGTCACGTGGATTCAGAGCCACTCAGAGGGACTGCTCCTGAACACCCGGGGGGTTATCTGGAGAAGGAGGAGGAACCGGGAGGGTCACTTCAACTCGGAGTGATTGATTGCCCCGGGCTACGGGTGGTTGGTGGGAGGAGAAGGCACGAAGTGAGTTTCTTGGACTCCTAGTGACGGCACCGGAATACTGGGCGGCTGTCTGGAGGAAGAGGCGTGTGGCGGGTCTCTGGGACTCAGAGCGATTGTTCGGGGCCACAGGTGGCTGCTCAGAGGAGGGGCCACACAGCCAGGCGATTAGGTGCAGAGCAGGGTCCCAGGATCTAGGAGGCTTCTGGGTGGAAGAGCCGCACAGAGACAGGCTTAGGGCGGAGTGAAGGTTCCAGGCCTGTGGGCAAATTCTCTGAGGAGGGGCAGCCTAAGGAGATTCATCTGCGAAGGGTGAGGCTCCCAGGCCCAGGAGGTAGGGCCGGGCCCCTGGGAACTTTGCAGAGGAAGGCAGCCCAGCCCAGGCGGTAGCTGTAAATTGACGGGAACCTCTAGGAGGGAACTGACCAGCGAGACCTCCCCACCGGGTGAGTCTTCCCTGCTGGGTGAGGTTTCCCCACAAGGACAGTAAAACCAGAGACTCAGGCCCAAACAGGCCTTGCCTCAGCCCGCAGCCTAGGTCCCCTTTGGATGACCATTGGTTAAAAAGTGGAGGCACCTCTGCCCACTAGCAGGGATTATACCCCACCTGAAGGCCACCACTCCTAGAGAGGCAGCTTCCTTGTGGAGCACCGCATTATCAACGTCCTCCAAGACTTCAGCCTACTGAAGGCTAAGGGGGGATATATATAGAAATCTTCAGGGACATTGTAAGTCAATAGAGGAAATCTGCAATATCTCAGCGGTCCACTGATACCTGAACAATATGAGAAAACAAGGAAAGTAAATGCTGCAAACAAATCTAGATGTTACATCAATAAAACCCAATGACAGCATGGCAGAAGAAATGACAGAAAAGGAGTTCAGAATGTACATAATTAAAATGATCAGAGAAGCAAACGACGAGATGAAAGAGCAAATGCAAGCATTGAATGATCGCACCAATCGACAGTTAAAAGAGCAAATACAGGAAGCAAAAGATCATTTCAATAAAGAGTTAGAGATATTGAAAAAAACCAACAGAAATCCTTGACATGAAGGAAACAATAAAACCAAATTAAGAGCTCCATAGAAAGCATATCCAATAGGATAGAACACCTGGAAGACAGAACCTCAGACATTGAAGACAAAATATTTACCTTGAAAACAAAGTTGAACAAACAGAGAAGATGGTAAGAAATCATGAACAGAATCTCCAAGAACTATGGGATATCATGAAAAGGCCAAATTTAAGAATTATTGGGATTGAGGAAGGCCTAGAGAAACAAGCCAAAGGAATGAACAATTTATTCAATGAAATAATATCAGAAAATTTCCCAAATCTGAAGAATGAATGGAAAATCAAGTTCAAGAGGCTTATAGGACTCCAAATACACAAAATTACAACAGACCCACACCAAGGCACATTATAATGAAAATACCTAACATACAAAATAAAGACAGAATTTAAAGGCTGTGAGAGAAAAGAAACCAAATTACATTCAGGGGGAAACCAATACGCATATCAGCAGATTTTTCAATCCAGACCCTAAAAGCTAGAAGGTCCTGGAACAACATTTTTCAAGCCCTGAAAGAAAATGGATGCCAACCAAGAATCTTATACCCAGCAAAACTTACCTTCAAATTTGACGATGAAATAAAATCCTTCCATGATAAACAAAAGCTAAAAGAATTTACAAAAAGAAAGCCAGCATTACAGAACATTCTCAACAAAATATTCCATGAGGAAGAGATGAAAAACAAAGAAGCAAATCAGCAAAGGGAGGAATTATCCTAAAGGAATTGTCAAATAAAGGAGGAAACAAGTTGTGTCAAACAAATAAATAAACAAAATTTTAAAAATGAACCAAATGACCGGGAAACCAAATCATTTCTCTATAATAACCCTGAATGTTAATGGCCTGAATTCATCAATCAAAAGACATAGACTGGCAGACTGGATTAAAAAGAAAGATCCAACAATATGTTGCCTGCAAGAGACTCACCTCATAGAAAAAGATACCCATAGACTAAAGGTGAAAGGATGGGGAAAAACATATCATGCACATGGACTCAGCAAAAAAGCTGGGGTATCCATCCTCATTTCCGATAATGTGGACTTCAAGCCAAAGTTAGTCAGAAGGGATAAAGAAGGTCATTTCATACTGCTTAAGGGAAGCATAAATCAGCAAGATATAACAATCATAAACATCTATGCCCCAAACAGTGGCTCATCCATGTATGTCAAACAAATCCTTCTCAATTTCAGAAACCAAATAGACTATAACACAATAATACTAGGTGATTTTAACACGCCTCTCTCACCACTGGACAGATCTTCCAGACAAAAATTGAACAAAGAAACCATAGATCTCAATAACACAATCAATAATTTAGACTTAAAGGACATTTATAGAATATACCATCCAACCAAGAGCGAATACACTTTCTTCTCAGCAGCACATGGATCCTTCTCTAAAATAGACCATATATTTTGCCACAAAGCTAATGTTAGCAAATACAAGAAGATAGAGACACTAGCATGTATTCTATCAGATCATAATTGATTGAAGTTAGAAATAAATGAAAGAGTAAACACAGAAACTATTCCAACATCTGGAGATTAAACAATATGCTATTATATGATGAATGGATAACAGAAGATATTAGGAAGGAAATTAACAAAATTCTTAGAGGTAAATGAGAACAAAGAAACATCATATCAAAATCTCTGGGACACTATGAAAGCAGTACTTAGAGGGAAATTTATTTCATGGAGCGCATTTAATAAAAGAAGTAAAACTCAACAAATAAACAACCTAACACTACAGCTCAAAGCCCTAGAAAAAAGAAGAATAGAACAGCACCAAAAGTAGTATAAGACAGGAAATAGTTAAACTCAGAGCTGAAATCAACGAAATTGAAACAAAAGAAACAATACAAAAAATTGACAAAAATAAATAGTTGGTTCTTCGAAAAATAAACAAAATTGATAAACCTTTAGCCACACTAACAAAGAGAAGACGAGAGAAAACCCAAATCACTAAAATTCGGAATGAACAAGGAATATCACAACAGACAGATGAAATACAAAAACATAATTAGAAGCTATTTTGAAAATCTATACTCCAACAAAATAGAAAATTTCGAAGACATCAACAGGTTTCTAGAGACATATGAATTGCCTAAACTGAACGAGGAGGACATAAACAATTTAAATAGACCAATTTCAAGTACTGAAATAGAAGAAGTCATCAAAAGCCTACCAACAAAGAAAAGTCCGGGACCAGATGGGTTCTCAGCCGAGTTCTACAAAACCTTTAAAGAAGAGCTCATTCCAATACTTCTCAAAGTATTCCATAAAATAGAAGAGGAGGGAACCCTCCCAAACTCATTCTATGAAGCCAATATCACACTGATACCTAAACCAGACAGAGACTCATCAAGGAAAGAAAATTTCAGACCAATATCCTTAATGAACATCGACGCAAAAATTCTCAACAAAATTTTAGCAAATCGCATACAAAAACATATTAAAAAGATAGTGCACCATGATCAAGTGGGTTTCATCCCAGGGATGCAAGGTTGGTTCAACATCAGGAAATCAATAAACGTAATTCACCATATTAATAGACTTAAAGTGAAGAATCACATGATTATTTCAATAGATGCAGAAAAAGCATTTGATAAAATACAGCACCCCTTCATGCTCAAAACACTAGAAAAAATAGGGATAGTGGGAACATTCCTTAACATTGTAAAGGCCATTTATGCTAAGCCCATGGCTAATATCATTCTAAATGGTGAAAAACTGAAAGCATTTCCCCCTAAAAACTGGAACAAGGCAGGGATGCCCTCTTTCACCACTTCTATTCAACATTGTTCTTGAGACTCTGGCCAGAGCAATTAGACAAACCAAAGAAATTAAAGGGATACGAATTGGAAAAGAAGAACTCAAACTATCCCTGTTCGCTGATGACATGATTATATATTTAGAGGAACCTGGAAATTCCACCAGAAAACTCTTAGAACTCATAAGTGAATTCAGTAAAGTAGCAGGTTACAAGATCAATGCCCATAAATCCAACGCATTTTTATACATAAGTGATGAATCTTCAGAAAGAGAAATTAGGAAAACTACCCCATTCACAATAGCCTCGAAAAAAATAAAATACTGGGAATCAATCTCACAAAAGAGGTGAAAGACCTCTACAATGAGAACTATACAACACTAAAGAAAGAAATTAAAGAACACCTTCGAAGATGGAAAGATCTTCCATGTTCTTGGATAGGAAGAATTAATATTGTCAAAATGGCCATACTACCTAAAGTGCTATACAAATTCAATGCAATTCCAATTAAAATCCCAATGATGTACCTTACAGAAATAGAGCAAGCAATTATGAAATTCATCTGGAAGAATAAGAAACCCAGAATAGCTAAAGCAATCCTTAGCAGGAAGAGTAAAACAGGGGGTATTGCAATACCAGATCTTCAACTCTACTACAAAGCAATAGTAACAAAAACGGCATGGTATTGGTACCAAAATAGAAGGTAGATCAATGGTACAGAATAGAGGACACGGACACAAACCCAAATAAATACAATTTTCTCATACTAGACAAAGGGGCCAAAAATATGCAATGGAGAAAAGATAGCCTCTTCAACAAATGGTGCTGGGAGAATTGGAAATCCATATGCAACAGAATGAAACTAAACCCATATCTCTCACCATGCACGAAACTAAACTCAAAATGGATTAAGGACCTCGGAATCAGACCAGAGACCCTGCAGATTATAGAAGAAAAAGTAGGTCCAAATCTTCACCCTTGTTGGTCTAGGACCAGACTTCCTTAACAGGACTCCCATAGCACAAGAAATAAAAGCTAGAATCAACCACTGGGATAGATTCAAACTAAAAAGCTTTCTCTCAGCAAAGGAAACTATCAGCAATGCGAAGAAAGAGCCTACAGAGTGGGAGAATATCTTTGCCAATCATACTTCAGATAGAGCACTAATCTCCAGAATCTATAGAGAACTCAAAAAACTCTACTCCAAGAATTCAAATAATCCAGTCAACAAATGGGCTAAGGAAATGAATAGACACTTCACAGAAGAAGATCTACAAGCAATCAACAAACATATGGAAAAATGTTCAACATCTCTAGTAATAAGAGAAATGCAAATCAAAACCACCCTAAGATTCCATCTCACCCCAATGAGAATGGCGATTATCAAGAATACGAGCAACAACAGGTGTTGGCGAGGATGTGGGGAGAAAGGTACACTCATACACTGCTGGTGGGGCTGCAAATTAGTGCAGCCACTCTGGAAAGCAGTGTGGAGATTCCTTAGAAAACTTGGAATGGACCCTCCATTTGACCCAGCTATCCCACTCCTTGGCCTATACCCAAAGGACTTAAAATCTGCATACTACAGAGATACAGCCACATCAATGTTCATAGCTGCTCAATTCACAATAGCCAGACTGTGGAACCAACCTAGATGCCCTTCAATTGATGAGTGGATAAAGAAACTGTGGTATATGTATATACAATGGAATATTACTCAGCCATAAAGAATGATAAAATTATGGCATTTGCAGGCAAATGGATGAAATTGGAGAATATCATGCTAAGTGAGATAAGCCAATCTCAAAAAGCCAAAGGACAAATGATATCACTAATAAGTGGAAGATGACACATAATGGGGGGGAGGGAAGGGTTAGTGTTAGGGTTAGAGTTAGGGTTAGGGAGGGGGGCAAGTATGGAGGAAGGAAGTACTGTATAGAGGGTAAAGAGGGGTGGGAGGGGTGGGGGGGAAGGGAAAAATAACAGAATGAATCAAACAACATTACTCTATGTAAATTTATGATTACACAAATGGTATGCCTTTACGCCATGTACAAACAGAGAAACAACATGTATCCCATTTGTTTACAATAAAAATAAAAAAAAAAAAGACTAACCTCATAATGGGAGAATATATTTACAGCTAATGTTTTTGACAAAAGAGCAGAGTACATAGGAAACTCTTATTATTTAATTAGAAGACAGCCAAAAGCAATAGGGCAGCAAAACTTTGTGTTAATTTACTGGAACTGCCATAACAAATTATCAGTACCACAGACTGGGTGACTTAAATAATAGAGGTCTATTTTCTTACAGTTTGGATATTAGAGGTAGAAGATTAAGGTGTCAGCAGGTTTGGTTTCTTTTGAGGTCTCTCTCCCGGGCTTGCAGATAGCATCCTGCTTACTGTGTCTTTTCATGGTCAAGATTCTGTCTGTGCTTGTTTCTTGTGTTTCTCAATGTGTCCAAATTTCCTATTATAATGATGTCAGTCAGACTGTACTACAGCCTGCCCTAATACTTTATAATACTTGAATAGATACTTCATAGTACTCATATGGAGTACTATGCTCCATAAAAGAGTTTTAAATAGCCAATAAGAACATGAAAAGATTACAAACACTTTAGTTTCTGGGAAATGGCAAATGAAAATTATAATAAGTACACATTCATTAGAATGTCTAAAATTAAAATACTGACAATGTGAATAATAGAGCAACTGGAACTCTCAAAAACTGCTTAACATAATTATAAAATGGCATAAGCACTTTAAAAAATGGACAACTTTTTAAAATATTAACTATACACCTACCAGGTAACCTAACAATTCTGCTCAAAGATATTGATCCATTAGAAATGAATTCCTATATTTTCACAAAGAGTTCTACATGAATGATCATAGGAGCATTATTTTTAATGATAAAAGTAATCTCTAGAAACTACCAAAAATGTCCATCTCTAGGTGAGTGAGTAGGCATATCATAACACAACTGTTAAAGGGACTAACTCTCATCAATAAAAGTAATAAATTCCTACATACAGTGATATGATCAATCTTAGACCCAAAGCACAGACTAACCGAAGCCATAAACAAAACAGATGTGATTCTACTTAGGTAGAATTTGAACAAGCCAAATCTGCAGTGACTGAAAATAAGTCCACGTTTGCCCAGGATTGGGTAAAGAGAAGACTATGAAATGACACAAAGAAGCTTTTAGGAGTGATAGAAATGCTCTGTATCATAACTTAAAATGACTGTATTTAATTGTATATACATGATAATTCAATGATGTTCATTTTAAATACTTGCCAATTCACTCAACTCATTCGAGATTCTGTAATGACATTATCACTAGAACTGCTTTTGCCAAGATCCCCCATAATTTCCACATTTCTAAACCCACAGCATTTTTTTTTTTTTTTTGTCTGTTTTCACTAGACTCTCTCCATTAGCCGTGTTCCATACCTCTGGCCACTGAGAATATACTGTTTTCTCAGCTTCACTTTCCCTTTTTTAAAAAAATTATGACAGTACTCGCTTTGTTTTTTCTTTTGTGGTGCTGGGGATTAAAGCAAGCACTCTACCAACTGAGTTATGTCCCCAGTCCCTCTTTTTCTTTCTTTCTTTCTTTTTTTTTTTATTATACCTCCTGAGGTTGGCTTTTCTCATTCCTCTTTTCTCAATCATTCTTCTCTACCCAAGGTCTAAATATCAGAGTACAGCCTCAGTAAATCTGTATCAAGACAATATTATGAAGCACAATCTGAAAAGAAACATATTTTAAAGAGGTTTATAATGACACTTCAAGTAAATAAATTAGCTTATTAAATTTACTTCTGTTCCCTCATTCTAAAAAGATTTTGGTTAGTGCACTCGAATCCATTATATGCATTATTTATTTTAGTTCCTTTTTATGACTGCTTTTGTTACAGATGACAGTAAAAGTCAAATAAGTGGCAGAAGCAATAATTTGAGCCAGATCTGCTCTCTCCAGAGCCCATATACTTAATAATGATTTAGCCTTTTTAGGAATAAAAAGTTGTGGTTTACTATTCTTAAATACCCAGTTTACTTGTCTGTATTGTTGAAATTAGCTATGTTTTCCTTGAGAAGAAAAACAGAGAGCTTGTAACTTCAAATAATTTTTAAATGTAATGTCTACTTCTCAACAATTCTAAAATAGTTGGACAGTGATATTTTAAATTTATGCATACATGATAGTCCTTTTAAAATATGCCTACTGGTCACCATAGTAACAGATGTGGAGTCTCCTCTATGTGCCTCCTGGTGTTATCAATGTGAATAACCGCACAATATTAGACCCAGAAAAAGGTAAAGAACAAATTCATAGCAGCACATCATAAGTTTTAATAACTTTAGTGCTCTTAATTTATATTTAAATCTAGAGAATATTAACATTCATTGTCATATTATTATATAATGATAAAGGAAATATTTCCTTTTATAGTTAGAAAATATTAATATTAATGCAAACACGATTTGCATATGTATAGAAGAATAGCCAACACCATCAATCAACATCCTTTTACACTGCTCTGTGGATTTCAAAGCACATAGTGGTGTTTCTACAGAACCACCAGCACAGGCCAAAACAGACACTGGCCACTCATATTTGTAATAATTTTTTTTATTTATAAAAAATGATAATGATGAGTAACAAACATGAAAGTCCTAAATTCTTAAGAACTTAAAGGATAATTGAACTAATACTTTTTTCTTTGAAAATTGATTTTGTTTTAGTGGTAGATGGACACAATATATTTATTTTACTTATTTTTATGCAGTGCCTCACAAATGCTAGGCAAGCGCCCTTCCACTGAGCCACAACACCAGCCCCTAAAAATGAATTTTTTTTTTTTTTTGTCTAGAAGATCTTTATCTTCCTCTCAAGGGAGAAATTCCTTCCATCCTTTTCTCTTAGATTTCTCGTTATTTTTCTCCTTCCTAAATAAGTTTTTGTTTGTTTCTTTCTTATAAACTAGTGTTAATTTTTTAGAGATGTGTATATTCAGCCAGAAATGTCTTTAAGGCCTGGATCTTAAGGATACTCTTTAACAATTATCTCTCCACAGGACAGAATATGAGAATATGTTGATATCTATGTCTCTCTACACCTATCTATATCTATCTCTACATCTTTTTCTATCATTAAATATCTACTTTTCTTTCTATCTAGAGAGAAAGAGAAAGAGAACAAAAAAATAATTTGATATTGAATCAGAAAATATTGGAAATAGGCAGCCTCAAAATTAAGCAGGCAAATTTCATTTTACAGTTATGGAAACTGGGGAATCAGAAAAGTTCCCTTCTTTTTCTTTTTGTTTACTGAAATAAATTAATGTCCTATATACTTTAAATTGGTATATTTTAAAGCATTTTTAAAACTTTGAAAGTAAAATTATAAATAAAAACTCTTTCGAAAATATGTGGTAACTCTCTTCTATGACTCTTTCTGCCCAATCAATGCATGATGGACATTTAAAGGAATTGTGGTTGAAAACTCCCTACCATGTTAGCTACAAATGAACCACTTCTGCACATAAAGTCTATCAGGTAAAATTTACTCATCAATTAGGAAAATATCACCAGAAATAGTATTTTTACATGATACTAAGTGGAATGAATATTTATGACTTTGAAGAATCATTCAAGTAATTTTATTTTATATGAGCTCATTAAGGCAGTTATGTTATCACTGTGATATTAATTATTTCTTAGAATAAAGTCTTAGCATATATGCAGTTTTAATCGGAAATCCATATGCAGCAGAATGAAACTAAACCCGTATCTCTCACCCTACAAAAAACTCAACTCAAAATGGATCAAGGACCTTGGAATCAGACCAGAGACACTGTATCTTATAGAAGAAAAAATAGGTCCAAATCTTCAACATGTCGGCTTAGGATCAGACTTCCTTAACAGGACTCCCATAGCACAAGAAATAAAAGCAAGAATCAATAACTGGGATAGATTCAAACTAAAAAGCTTTCTCTCAGCAAAGGAAACTATCAGCAACGTGAAGAGAAAGCCTACAGAGTGTGAGAAAATCTTTGCCACTCATATTTCAGATAGAGCACTAATTTCCAGAATCTATAAAGAACTCAAAAAACTCTACACCAAGAATACAAATAATCCAATCAACAAATGGGCTAAGGAAATGAGCAGACACTTCACAGAAGATGTACAAGCAATCAACAGATATATGAAACAATGTTCAACATCTCTAGTAATAAGAGAAATGCAAATCAAAACTACCCTAAGATTCCATCTCACCCCAATTAGAATGGCGATTATCAAGAACATAAGCAACAATAGGTGTTGGTGAGGATGTGGGGAAAAGGTACACTCATACATTGCTGGTGAGGTTGCAAATTAGTGCAGCCACTCTGGAAAGCAGTGTGGAGATTCCTTAGAAAACTTGGAATGGAACCACCATTTGACCCAGCTATCCCACTCCTTGGCCTATACCCAAAGGACTTAAAATCAGCATACTACAGAGATACAGCCACACCAATGTTCATAGCTGTTCAATTCATAATAGCCAGATTGTGGAACCAACCTAGATGTCCTTCAATTGATGAATGGATAGAGAAACTGTGATATATATATATATATATATATATATATCACATATATATTCATATATATATGAATATTACTCAGCCATAAAGAATAATAAAATTATGGCATTTGCAGGCAAACGGATGAAATTGGAGAATATCATGCTAAGTGAGATAAGCCAATCTCAAAAACCAAAGGACAAATGATCTTGCTGATAAGCAAATGATGACACTTAATGGGGGTGGGAAGGGGGCAAGAATGGAGGAAGGAGGGACTGTATAGAGGGAAAAGAGGAGTGGGAGGGGTGGGGGAGAAGGAAAAAATAACAGAATGAATCAGACAACATTGCCCTATGTAAATGTATGATTACACAAATGGTATGCCTCTACTTCATGTACAAACAAACAAGATGTATCCCATTTGTTTACAATAAAAATAAATTTAAAAAAGTAAATAGAAGGCAAAAAAAGTGATTAATTGGTGCTAGACAGGGGGAAAATTCATGTTTGTTTCATTTTTAAGGTATTAATTCAGAGCTAATGTCTAAGATTTTAAGTAAATTTCCCAAAGAACATGAAATGTAAAGTGGATCATTATTTAATATGTGTACTTTAGGTATGGATATTCATTAAGCCACAATACTTCAAATCCTGTTTTAGTTTGGTGGCTCTTACAATTTTTTTATTTGGGCAGTCATAGTCAGTAGTTATTACTTAATAACTGTACATTCACATACAAATATACGTTTAAACTGTAACATACAAATTTCAAAATAAAAACAATTGCATTTAACGTCTTACTATCATCACGTGAAGAAGACATTTTCTTAGATGTTATTTTAAAAAATAATGGCATCTTGGATTAAAGAGCTTGGTTATTAAATAGACACTTATGAACCATCTGTTATGTAAGAAGTCTCTATCAAAAAAATTAACTCTGTTTAAACCAGATGCTATGAGTTTAGGCTATTTTTTAGGCCTTATAAACAACCTTCTGGTATCTGAATGAATGTTAGCACAGTATTTGTAAAAAGACTCATAGGTCTTTGCTTCCATTTCGAAGAGTGTCTATCTTGTCTTCTTTCTGGCTCACCAAATAATAAAATTATGTGCATAATTTTCACTTAAGTTTTAGATGTGAATTCACTACAGCTTACTGCTGTTTTCTATAATTTAGTGCTTCCTTCTACTAGGTTCTGGACTTTGACTGACAGCCAACCAAGAAAATGAACTCCACATGGTTCTAGTCATCCTAATTCTATCAGAAGTAGCTGATCATCCTGTTTCTTCCATGAAAAATTAGCACTAGTGTATCTGTATTTGACAACTTAATATTTTTGTTAATCTCATTAAACATATATTAAAGTATGTATTATATGTGGAATACCACACAGTGTTAGGTACAGGAGTGAGGATTCAAAGCAGGAATGATTAACAGATAACAATAAATGAATGAATGAAAAGCAAACTTTCTGCATGAGAAGTTCATAATCAATTTTAGAAGTTTATAATCAGCAGGAGGATATATCAATAAAACCACAAATACAACTGTTAATATAGTATAGAAAGGTTAAAATTTATCCTACAAAGTTTTTTGGAATAAGAGAGACGCTCACCCAGGTATTGTAGTTAATAATGGTGAAAAAAAGAGAGAGAACACAGAAAAAGTTTTCTTTAGTGAAAAAAAATTATTTAGCATTATTTTGATTTAAAGAAACTATTGATCATAAAATCAGCTGTTGAATTTTTAACAGCTTTTTGAGGAGGAGAAATGAAAAATCGTTGCTGAATTTCTCAGCAACTACTTGAGTTATCTTCCATTCAATTTCAGAAATATTAAGATTTTAAAAAAGTTCATCTCATAATTTACTCATTAAGTTTAGCTTTCCAATTCTGCAACTATTCTAATGAAATTGACACCAGGGCATTATAATAGGTTGGAAAACCTAATCTAGAGCTTATATATATATATGTTATTAAAGTAATAGTTATTATTATATTTTATATCATAATTATGTCCTTAATTATATTATATATTTTATATACTATATTAAATTTTTAATGATTTTTCCACATCTGAGATAATGGGAAGAGTTAAGAAAATACAATTACACAGTTGATTACAGATTCTGCATGTTTAAAATATGCAGAGCATTGTACCAAAAGCTTTATATGCTTTGTCTTATTTGATTTCCACAGATTTCTAAAGTAGATTCTGTTATTATCCGTGCACAGTGATGTGGGAAATATTAGATAACTGGAACACGTTTCCTCATTTGGCCACTGTGTTCATTATCATGATTTCAGTAGTTGGACCTTAATTGGCAGTTCACACTGCCTACAAATAGTGGTTGAATATCCTTTAGTAAATGAAGTCTAGTGATGGAATTGTCAAGTCCATGGACTTTAGAATTAGCCTACTCAAATTCAAATCCCAGTTCTGCCACTTATCAACTGCATGGTCTTGGGCTTCCTTTTTAACTGTTCAGTAACTTACTTTCCTCTTCTGTACCATCAATTATGATTTTATAATAGCTCTTTGATATGTTTGTTGTGTGGATAAAGGACTGAACATACAAGAATTCCTTACAACAATGCCTGGCACAGAGGAAAATTAGTTATTATTACTGATGAGTACAATATGTTCAGTGCTGGGGACAAGAAGATGAAAAGAAAAGTAAAATAGAAGAGAATAATTTCCATGTTTGATTGCATAAAATTGTGGAAGAAGCCTAAAACAAGAAGCAAAAATCACTAAGTATGAGTATATACATTATATTATGTCAGGAAATGACAAGATACAAAGAGTATGAACCTTGGACATAGAAGGAAGAGCAGATCCTTGCTAGGGCAGTGCAGGATTGATCCTGTAGACAAAAAGAACCTGAAAACTTTAGAGGAGGGGATCTTGATCTAACTAGATAAAGGAGGCAATCTGAGGACAGGCTAGAGGAATATAAGAACAGACAACTGCAGAGAGCAATTGGGAGGACTTTGGGCAGGGAGCAGATAACATGAGAAGACAGGAATTATATTTGAGGTGGAAAGAAAAGCAAATGAAGATTAATTGGATATGCAAAACAAGGAAGAACTGGTTAAATAAATATATTTTTATTTGCATTGTAACTTCTTGGACCCAACAGCTTGAATTAATGCTCCCAATAGATAGTCATCTGTATAAAGTCCAGGATCATCTCAAAGTTAGTGTCTAACAGTTAGAAACTGTTGTCTCTGACTTAAAATTCTCACCTTCACTAGAAAATAGAAAGTCATTGCACGTACTCAGCTTTTTCCTATTACTGTCCTTCAGAAGTATATTTGAATAGACCTCATGTATTCCCTTCATCTTAAGTTGTCAGAACTGGCAACACTTTAATGGTGATTTTATGGCAAAGTTTTATTACTAAGAAAAGAACACCAGATCCTTTTTCCTTCATATGGTTTCAGAAGATTCATTTCTCATTCTAGACCCACTCAAGAGTATTCAATCAAGTTATTGTGACGTTTTCATTGACCAAATGCCTGTTTCCTGTATGCTTGTGGAACCATCCCTTTGATATCAGACAAGATCAGGATGATTTATGTTTCATTGGTGGCAACAGAATTTAAAGTTACATATTTCTGATTAGGATAGTGTGGGGTTACAAAATAAACACCAAATACTTAACATAAATAAATACTTAATAAGTTTGAAATACATTTTTTGAAGCCCTATGTCCTTATCACTGTGTTAGATGATATGGGGCAATAAAACAATGGCTAACTGTGCCAGCTCTGGAGTCACTTGCTTTAATTCAAATTCTGGTTTCAATAGTAGCAAATTGAATTCAATAACACATTAACAGGATCATCGGTCATAATCAAGTAGGTTTCAATACTTACAAACTCTGTGACCTTGGACAAGTTACAAAACCTCTCTGTGGCTAAGTTTCATTCAGGAAATGCAAAGTGAAACCATAAGGAGGTATCATCTTATACCTTCAAAATGGCCTTTATTAAAAGGACAAAGATAATAGGCATTGGCAAGGAGGTAAAGGGGACACTTCTATACTCTTGATAGAAATGTAAATTAGTACAGCCATTATGGAAGTTTTTTTTCCTTAAAAAGCTAAAAACAGAATACCATTTGATTCATCAATCCCACTGTGAGAATTTATACAAAATATTGGAGTCAATTTGTTCAAGAGATGTCTGTACCCCCATGTTCACACATCAATTGTCCAGTTACGAAATCAACCTAAGAATCCATCAATAGATGAATGGATGAAGAAAATGTGATATGTGTACATACTAGAATAGTATTTAGCCTTAAAAAAAGATCACCAGAAATTCTGTGATTTGTGACAATATGTAAGAAATTAGAGAACATCATGCTAAGTGAAATAAACCAGGCATAGAAAGATGAATACCACATGTTCTCACTTATATATGGGATCTAAAACATTTTAACTCACAGAATCAGAGAGAAGAGTGGTTTACAGAGGAATGAGGAGACCATGGTCAAAGGGCATAAATTCTCGGAAAGGAGGAGTGTGTGTGTGTGTGTGTGTGTGTGTGTGTGTGTGTGTAGTTTAAGTCAGCTTTTTCATTGCTGTGACTAAAGGATCTGACCAGAACAATTTTAAAGGAGGAAAAGTTTATTTGAGGGCTCATAATTTCATAAGTCTTAGTAAGTCTTAGTCCAGAGAAGGCCAGCTCCATTACTTGGGACTTAAGGTGAGGTAGAACATCATGGTGGAACAGTGTGGCAGAGAGAAGCACTTTACACGGTGATCGGAAAGCCCCGAGAGACTCCGGGGGCCAGATACAAATATATAGTCCCAAGTCGCACCCCAATTCCCACCTCCTCCAGCCACACCCTACCACTTCAGTTAACCCTCAGTTAATCCCTATCAGAGGAGTATTTCGCTGATTGGGTTAAGACTCTTACAACCCAATCATTTCTCCTCTGAACCTTCTTGCATTGTCTTACACATGACATCAAGACATTTTGGGGACACCACATCTAAATCATTATATATATATATATATATATATATATATACACACACACATTTCTGTTGCACAAAATGGTGAAAGTAGTTAATAGCAGAATTACATACTTCAAATTTGCTGAGAATGAACTTCAATTTTTTTTTTTTACCATGAAAAACATTAAGTATTTGAGGTGACAGACATGTTAACTAGCTTGATTTAATCATTCCACATTGTATTCAAAATTGTAACATTGCTCTGTACTTCATAAATTTATATACTGCAGTTTATAATTTTTTTAAAACAGCATTTTTTGCTCACTCTCCAAGATATAAAATTAAAGAGGGGGGCTCCTATAGCCCCTAAACCAGGCAATAGATATTTCTTATACTAGTCTAAACAGGTTCTGAGGAATTTTTTCCATTAACAGAGTTGAGAATGCTGAGTGTGGTTGTATGTAGTAATAATAATCTTCAAGCCAAAGTCCAGCTAGTCAGAAAGAAAATGATATTACAAAGTGCTTTGAATTCTTAAAATACCATTTTTTAATAGAGCCATAATAAAATCATTTGCCTCAATAAATATGAATAATAGTAGCAATAATAAGAAGCTGATTATAATGTTTTTTATTTAGTTTTATGTGTGTTTTAAGAGCCATTTATGAAACAAAATATGAGATAATTTTTCCACTTGCAGTGGTATGAAAATGGCACCACTGGGCTCCTTTCACATGGTATTCCCCCTAGGACACAAATGGAATTTATCTGTGGAATTAGAATTTCAGTTGAAGACTTTTGCTTGCCTGAGGGCTTAACAAGTCATTAAGTCAGTTCATGTAGCAGTCTTTGTGCTTTGAAGATCTGCACCTAATCTTAAAACACCTTTGTAAAGTTATCAATGGAGATGCGAATTTGCCTCACCATACAGTTTAAGAAACCCCTGGATTTAACATCCAAAACACACTAATTAAAAAAAAAAAAAAAAAAAAGGTAAATAAATAGAAAGATCAGTAGAGTAGAACAGGGGAAAGGAAAGTAAGGGTAAGCACTAGGGACTTAATTTGAATAAATTATATTTCATGCATTTATAATTATGTCAAAATAAATCTTAATGTTCTGTATAACTATTATGAACTAATAAAACAAATTAAGATTTAAAAAAAACTCATGACACATAAATTTTAGTGAAGGTGGATTATATATCCTAAGGCCATGTGTAATTATTGGAATTATAGGGCAAACAGTATATTTAGTACTTGCATATAGAAAAAGCTGGAAAAAAAATTTTTTTTGTTAAATTAATTGAAGAATAAAAGAAAATGTTCCTTTGCAGATTATGTGAAGAAAAGAAGAAAAAAAGAAAAGAAACCTATGGGATACCTATGGGAGTTGCATAAGTCAAAGAGGCCTAGACTCTGACATCTCCAGTTAATCATAAATTGATTCTTCAAAGGAGTAACTTAGAAAACAATGTACTTCTCCTTAGTTATGATGCTTCAATTCAGTAGCAATTATGAGTAGGAAAGGCGGAATGATAATTTATTCCCTTTGTCCTCAAAGACAAGGAGGTAGAGTCTTATAACTCTCTACAGATGGTCTGGGCTAAGACATTAGCTGCATGACTAATGCTGGCCTGGATAAACAGGATACTCATGCAAGCCCACACTTTGGGTGGGCCTCAACCCCAAGGTCAGCTGACCGAGGCCTTAGTCACCACCTCTGCCTCAAGTGGCCCACATTCATTCTTCCTCAGACATTTCATTTAGACTATCCCAGAAAGGTAGCTGTCTGGTGCTATATTAGTGTTCTTGAACATGTGGGAAAGTCTGCCTATCTAGCCCTTTTCAAATTAAACATAAGGGAAAACAGTTACTGTGAAGAAAAGTTAGAAGAGAAATATAAGAAAGCTCAAGTAAGGATGTTTTTGTCCAAAGTTCAGGGCCTAAAGGTTGTCAGTCTGAAAGAAGAGTAGACAGGAAGGATCTGCAGTCAAACATTAACTCTACCTATCATTAATCCTGTCACTCTAGAAAAATGCATGCTCCTAATCCAGCTTCAGTTTCTCTGTAGTAAAATGGGGAAACCAAGACCTTCCTCAATGGACTAATGGGAAGATTAAATGAAAAACAATTACCTTAATTATTTTCAGTTTCTGGAACATAATAGATGCTTCAAAAAATAAATTTGAACATGAATAAATTTCCTCTCATTTGTGTTTTCTTTGCTTTGCTTTTAACTGTAAAACATTTTGAGCAGCCTGCAAGAGAAAAACATGCCCTTCTGCCCCTTTCCCCCCAATTCCACAGAGGACAATTGAAAGAAGATTCTGCTGATGAGAAAGCAGAAAAGGTGGTATAGAAAGATGCAGGATATATAAATGCAAATTGTGCTGACAAAAATAAATTTTGAGAAAGAAAAGTGATGCCATAAAAATGTTGCCAAGACTGTTTTAAGAAGAGAACAGGCGTTTTTATTATTATAAAGATGCTACGGGCAGCAAAATGTAATAATCATAATAGAAAAGGGGATAAAAATCTCTTGGTCTATCTCAAACTTCAAAAGCAATCCAGGGCACTTTTGATGTTGTTAAAGTCCTATTTTCCTTTCTGTTAGCCCACAAAATTTTTCATTTCATTTGGAAAAAAATTTAATTGACATATAGTAATTGTACATATTTATGGGGTACAGTGTGACATTTTAATACCTGCAGATAGTGCAACAGCACTTTTTAAATGTTTACTATGAAATAGTGGATGGAGACCATCCAGACTCTTTTACAAAGGCAAATAGCCAAGGGAAGGGTTGCATTTGAAATAATGATCACAAAGTAAAAGGGTCCTTCTCCCATGACCTTTGAAATAAGAGGGTCACTATGTGAGAAAAGAAGATCTGTGGTCATGACTTGACCTTTTTACTATGATTTGTCACAAGGCGGACAACAGCCTTCATATCCTACAAATGATTTCAAGGGAGAGAAAAATGACATCATAATGACTCTCAGACATGGCCAAACATAGTGTTGGGTTGCCGTCCACATTTTTATGGGATGCTCCTTGCTCTGCAGATTGTTTCACATTCCACCAGTGTGACTCTATAGAACAGTATGAGATTGGCCATTTGTTCTTGGCTAACAATATTATTTCCTTATTATTTATAACTCTGTTATGTTCGCTAGCTCTTTCTCTTTACCTTGGCATTCCACATGGGCCACAGTTTACCTCTTTGGAAGTTCTTAGCATACTAATCAAATATTAAAATTTAAAATGTGCTACATGTAGTTTATTTAGTTTCCTTGAAGTTAATGAAATTCCCGATACTTGCCCTAGCCAGTATTTTTCAAATACAAACCTCCCTACACACACTTCTTTTATGTTTATCAGTAGAACTTCTTCCTAAATCATAACAATAACAGGTAAAACAGGACTACTTTGGTTGGACAAGTTTAGAAAGAAGTGCCCATTTATCACTTTTCTTGAAAGTCATGAGGACATCCCTGAGTTGAAGCTGAGTAATATTTATTATCAAGGAATCACAATGAAAAACTATTGCCAACATTACCTATCATAGCTAACAAAATCAAAGAATTCTAAAGCTGTAAGATTCTAGACAGACTCCAACACACATTTCCTGTGTGAGGAAAAAGAAACTCAGGGGCAGAGAGGATCCCTAGATCAAGGCTGTTCTGTTTGTTGGTGGTAAAGCCAGGCTGTTTCTGATCTCCCATGTCTCAGTGAAATGACCTTTTGTTGTGCTGGTTCCAAGGTTACCAGGGCTTGCCTTTTGGGGGTTGCAGTTTCTGACTACTTACTTTCTCTGAGTTCTGAGTCAGACAAATATTTCTGAGACTCTTTGAAAAAAATCTGTGCATACTCAACCATAATTTCAAAATGGAAATGGCAGCTTTACTTCAATGAGAAAGGCCCAGAGAGTCACTTCAAGACCTGTCTTTGTCATTAATTACTTTGGGCCACACACTTTTAACTCCCCACCTCCCACCCCTCCCCGCCAAAAGTCAGAATTAAGTGTATCTGCTCCTTTGAAAGCAGGGCCTTAAAAACGTGTCTTTCATCTGCCACAACAGATACCCTTTCCTCAGATTAGCAGTTATGCTGAGATGTAAGGGGTGCCTGATACCTGAAGAAAAAGTATGTTTTATGATTTCTAGGTTGGAAAACCAGAGTACTGATCTATGCTAGATACCCAGAGATAACAGGTCATATGCTTCTCTAGACCTGAGGGCTGCAGAAAGTCGGGAGAGAAGAGAATGGCTTTAAGACAGAGTCCTTACTTCATTTACTTATTTATTTGCTTCCCTCCCACCGCCCAAGCACAGTCATGATTTGTCTGTGGCATTTTCTTTGCTTATTAATGATTTCCCGTGGTCCAGCCTTTTTGATGTGTATATGAAGTTGTTGCTTGTTACGCATTCTGGAAGCACAGTGGGCATTTAGGTGGAACAGAGTTTTCTGAAAGTTAAGAACTCATGCTCAATTACCTACCACTAAAAAACTCAAAAGTCCTGGGATCATGTATAATTAAAAGGAAGAAATACGAATGAAAAAAGAACAAAAATGATTAGTGAAAAAAATCTTAAAATAATTTTTCAGGCGTGCTTCTGTGTGTATGTGTGTGTGTGTGTTTATGTGTATGTATTGAAAAAGGGCAAGCGAATTTATATTATTTGATTTTCTGTGGAAAATGTTCCATGGTTCTGGTACTTCTGAGGGCTTCAGTGACTAGCTAAAGGAGTAGTTTATTTAAAAGCTTATTCTACTTGCTCTACTCTACTGACCTCCCTTCTCATTATTGTTATTGCTTCAATTAATTATAAATAATTATATAATAATGAATAAATACATATATGTATACATATATTTCATTGTGGTATATTCAAACATAGACATAGCATAATTTGGTAGATTTCATTCCCCAGTATGCAAGCAGATCTGGGAAAGAGGTGGGGAGAAAAAAGGAAGGTACTGGGGAATGATGTTGATCAAATTATGTCACGGGCATGTTTGGATATGGCATAATGAATCCCACTATTGTGCATAATTATAAAGAACCAATTAAAAAAAAGTCAAATCTAACTGGCATCTGGGCTGTCAGCCCAGAGTGTCCACTGATGACAATGAAAACAACAACAAAAAACAACCACCTTACTCCACTTTACAAAAAATTTAGTAGAGATACCTATTCTCTCTCCCCAAAATAATCCTGGTTAACAAACAAGTACAGGGGGCCTTGTTCTTCAGTAGAAGTTTATAGGTGGTGTTTTCCTGCATGCAGCAGGATGGCCAGTCCCTCCTAAGGTTTAAGAAAACATGAAAACCACAAAGAATGTCTGAAATTATTTTCTCTTGGTTGGTGGGACAGATGCCTTTCCTCAAGGAAAATGCCTCAGGCCAAAACAAAGCCAAATTCGTTCAAAATATATTGTTTGGTAATTGCAGACTCTGGATTTCATAAACTTTACTTTCAATGCAAGGATTTCACTTTTCTAGGAAAGGTTCATAAGTGAAATGGAACAGGAACACAGGCAGAGGATGAAGTGTTAAAGAGAGTTGACAATGCCAAAGGCTAAGGCAGTTCAAACAACGACTGCACAAGTACATTGAAAGGCAACCAGCCAATGTGGGTGTGATTTTGTCTAGGGGTCATTCAGGAGCACCTGGCTGGCTTTATTTATAAGGCAATTGTCAAATCAATCTGTAGAATATGGATGAGGTGAAACACAGAGGTGGAGTATTATTCTAGATCATCTGTAACTTTTCAAATACAACCTTCATGCTGAAATTCCAGGGAGAATGTAAGTGACTCCAATAAAGAAACCTGTCAGTCAGTCAAGTGTGTTTATTTATTATCCCCCTGTGCCAGGCACTGTTCTAGCCAATATGAAATGATACAAAATAAAGGGTAGTCATCACCCTTACATTCTTGTTAGAGCAAATGGATTAAAACTGCAGACACACACATACACTCCACGTGGGTGGTCAGGGAACTCAACTCTATGGATATGCAACAACCTCAATTAGAGAAGTCCTGATTAGAAAACTAAACATAAAATTGGAAACATTGAAGAATAATGACTTAGAAATAGATTAAAATGGATTCAGAATACCAGTCTTTTACATTTCCCATTATGATATTAAAATGGGGAACCACTCCCCTTCTTTACACATTTATAAGACACCTTTGGAACACATTTATTGTGCAAATATGGATTCCTAGGGATGATGTGGAAGAGCTGCTAAGGCGAATAAAATAACAAGGCTGTGTCCACTAAAGTGTAAATTTCTTAAAGTCAAAGACTGGGCCTTAGTTGCCTTTATATCCAGTACTCTGAAGACAAAAATGGTAAAGGGAAAAATGGTGAATGAAGGGGAGTGGGTGGTAAGGATTTCAAAGGACAATAGAATTTATTATTTAATTTAATTTAATTTAATTTTCTTTCACATTTTGCTTTTTACTATGGGGATAGAACTTGGAGCCTACCACGGGCTACGCACATACTCCATTATGGAGTTACTTCTCCAGCCCACAAATTTTAAGAAAGCAGGAAGGAGAAGAATAGAATATACCAAGCAGAGAAGTCTGGTTGGTTGGCTTCAGTAGGTGTCTCAGTAGTATAGAAAGAGAGCTTGCCATTTTTTAGCTTGGCAGAGGAAGGGTCAGTTCGTGGTTTGGTCTAGTAGTACATCCCTGTCCAAAAGTCATTCCTTAGTTTTAGGAAGGTTGTTATCTTGGTTCTGTATTGGAGCCCAAAGGCCCCAATGGTTGGATTGTTTGTATTGATTTACTTAACAAAAGGTTAGATGATGATTATGATTTGCCTGCCATAGCACTTGTGTGATATTATCATTTTTTCATTTTGATTTTTTTAAAAAAATTTCCCCAAGGCTTCACTTTTTTTATTTCGTTTTCTGACTCTGTGCTTGTGCCTTCAACACTTTCACAAGGATTTTCTGCTCCTCGATAAGGAAAGTACACTTGATCCTGTCACAGACACATGTAGCACACATGGAACCAGCACAGGCCCCGCTGACATGTTTTTTCGTTTTAGACAACCTCCTGAGAACTTTAGGGCTCAGCACGAACCCCTCGAAGTGGGGCCGGGCACGCGCCACATGGGATTTTGGTGCTTTCTCAAGCATCTTGCTATAAAGGCAAAGGATTCTATTACCAGGGGTTCTGGGAGGCTTAGTTTTGGTAGAGGCTGCATTGTGGGAGAGCTTATGAAGGTATGTCAAACGACAGGCCCGTCTGTGAGTTCCTAGACATAATTCCTAGTAGTGCCTGATGTTAATTTAATACCGACCAAATAGTGGGCAAGTTTTCGCAGAGCACAGACATTGGCCCCTGCTCTTAGCACAGTGCCGGACACAGTAGGCATTCAATAAATACAGGACTGTATTTGTTCAATGTTAACTATTTGGGCGGTTTGACTTTCCTTTTGTTTTCTGCATCCTGCTTCGGAGAGCTGCTTATTGGAGGGAAATCTGAATTCAATTTCCCTTTTCCTTCAGTCCAGAAAGTCTGGCCACGGGTCCTGGCATAGTCCTTTGGGAGCGGGGATCCCCTCGGAAATAAATGACGAGCCACAGTTACTGAGAGCGGGAGGAGGAGGGTCCCACGAGGTTCTTTCCCACTTCTTTCTGCTTTCGCAGCACCCTTCGCCACCTTCTCCTGCTTTCTACTTGGGGCCAGGGGAGCCCTGGGGAAAGGAAACCGGGGGCCGCCCTGGCGGCATTCCTCGCCGGGCCGTGTGGGTCCGGTCTGCGGCGAGCCCCGCAGCACCCCGGGTCTGTGCCAGCACCTGTTGGACAGCCAGCTGGCGGCCAGGGCGGCGCGAGCGGCCACGGCCCAGGCTGCCCCTCCCGGAGGTGCCGACCCCCGCCGCCCTCCCGCCGGACCAAGGATCGGCCTCCCCCGCTCCGCCAGAGCTCGGCCCACGGCCCCCACCTCCCAACTGCCGCCGCTGGGGGAAGGTAGCGAAGGGGAGGGGACAAGCCAGATCCTCCCGGCCGCCCGGCCTTCCCTCTCCGCCCCGCGCTCTCCGAGACGCCGCGCGGAGCCCCGAGGTTAGCGCCGAGCCCCAGGCGTGGGGGAGGGGACGGGGCCTGACCCGAGCCCCGCGGTGACCCGGCGCTGCCCAACTTTCCTCGGCTTGGAGGAGCCGGGGACTCGCCCGCACAAGGTGAACTTTGGTCGCGGAAAACTCAAGCCAGGTGCCGGGATCCGTGCTGCCGCGTTCGGGACGCGCGCACAGTGCGCGCGGAGCTGCGAGTCGGAGTCCCGCGGCCCCCTCCACCCGCGCCGGGCCGCCTGGGCCCGCAGCCCCCGGCCCCGCTCCGGCGCCGCGGCCCGGGGGACCCGCGCGGCGCCCTCGTCTGGTTTCCTCCCCCTCCCCCTTCGGGGGTGGGGGTGGGGGTGGGGCGGGGAGAGGGGCGCCCGGAGAGCCACATCTATTGGCAGCTTTGTTATTGATCAGAAACTGCTCGCCGCGGAACTGGCTTTCAGACTGACTTGGCGCGACCCTTGAGTTTTCGCCTCTGTCCAGGCCCCCCAACTGACAGGTGCTCCCAGCAACTTGCTGGTGACTTCTCGCCGCTCCCCCGGCTCCCCCGCGTCCCCACCCCCTCTTTCCTCCCTCGCCTTCACCCCCACCCCCACCACTTCGGCACAGCTCAGGATTTGTTTAAACCTTGGGAAACTGGTTCAGGTCCAGGTTTTGCTTTGATCCTTTTCAAAAACTGGAGACACAGAAGAGGGCTCTAGGAAAAAGTTTTGGATGGGATTATGTGGAAACTACCCTGCGATTCTCTGCTGCCAGAGCAGGCTCGGCGCTTCCACCCCAGTGCAGCCTTCCCCTGGCGGTGGTGAAAGACTCGGGAGTCGCCGCTTCCCAAGTGCCCGCCGTGAGTGAGCTCTCGCCCTACTCAGCCAAATGCTCCTCTTCGGGCTTCTCCTGCTGACATCTGCCCTGGCCGGCCAGATTCACGGGACTCAGGCTGAGTCCAACCTGAGTAGTAAATTCCAGTTCTCCAGCAACAAGGAACAGAACGGTGAGTCTCTCCCCCACGCTCCCCCTTCTCGTTTCTCGCTGTGTGTGTTAATGTTGGCATTGTGCGTTGGTGTGTGATGTAGACCAGCCCGCGAGGGTATCATCGTCTCTCTCTACCCATGCAAATGCGCGCTCCGTTCATTGGCGTGGACTTTTGGAGGTTACGTGTAGTTTGCAACTTCGGGAGTTGCCACAAAACTTAACAGGGCAACGCGAGTGCCACTGCAGCCTCAGCTAGGGAGAGGACATTCTGGGAGCGATTGTGAACGTCAGTTCAAACGCACATTGCAGGATCGCGCATTGCCAGAGTTAGAAGTTCAAGAACTGCCTCTAGAAACGAATCCAAAATGAATGAGTCTTGGAATGTTTGACTTTTGGGAGGGAGGATGGTGGCAGTGGGGGCCTCGGGAAATGTATCGACCGCATTAATTGAAGCACTCTAGGTGGAAAGGCATCAATTAATCAATAAGTAGGTAAATATAGAGGTCAAGAGGCCGTGTGGACGTGCCTTAGGGTAACGAAAAAAAAAAGTACTTTTCTTGTGCTCACAGTCTTTTTTTTTTTTTTTTTTTTTTTAAACGTGCCTTTGTACTCCAAAGTCCTTACCTTTCTGGTGGTGTGTTTTTTGTATGTGTTAGTGAATGACTGCTATTTTGTGTGTGCTGGAAACGACTTAATCCTGCATAGGAAATGAGAATTACTTTCAGCTTTCAAGTGTACCTGAAATGTTTAGAAAACTCTCAAATGCAAGTTCCCTTGGGCTGGGATTGCACAGAGCTGGAGAAAGGCTTCTTTCATAAAGCCAGAGAAGCTTCGGGGTGTGTAATTTGCTTAGCCTCTGAACCCCATATGATTTACATCATTCAATTTCTAAACTCTTTCTCTCTTGATCTACCATTATGAAGTCATTTTTGAGAATCCTTTGTAAATAGAAATTTTATACTGCACATGAAACCACAATGTTAATGTAGGCTGTCTAAAATTGGAATATTAAACACTCTGTTTACAAGTGGTGGCTCTGCTGTGAATGTCATGTGTTTACAATGCAAGTATACTATCACTTCACTAACCAGGTGAGATGAACACAAGCAGCATACCTGGAAAACCAGAATGCAGTGTACTCTACTTTTAAGTCACATTGACTTTTTCTTTATTTGGGGGAGGTGTTTGGAAGCTTCAACTCTGCATTTAAACTGTATAAAGTGTTCCTCTCTAAGAAAGCACAGAAAGTTCTAGAGTACAACAACAGATAAAGTAAGTATTCCTGGGATATTATTTGTATCTGTTGCTTGTGCATGAAGACATAGGATCACATTTGTCAGCCGATATTAATGTGACTCCTGCTTGCAACTTGCTAATGTGATGGCGCATGGCACCTGCAGGCTCCTTGAGCTGCTGATCAAAGGGCAGCCTGGGGATCTACCTCTAATCACAGGACCTGCAGAGGACTGGGAGAAAGTGATCAAAGGAGCCACAGCACCAGCTGTACCCAGGCAGGAAGCAGATCAGACCAACCTTTGTTCTTTCTCATGTAAAATAAATGTTCTATTCAAAATATTGCTTCTTACTAGACAGGCTTCTCCATATGACAATAGTGCACAACATCCCTAGTCTCTGTTTTCCTTTTACTCTTCTGGTTCCATATCATTTCTCCTACTACCATGACTTGGCATCTCCTGGATTCTCTTGCTACCTGTGCCTCTCTGTCCTTTCCTTGCATTCTCTCTTGTGATCCACATGCTATCATTATTTTACAGTGGGCCCCAGAGCTCTTCTGGGTTATTGGCCACTTTACTGAGTAGGTTCATACTCTAAGAAGAGGTGAGTTCATTAAGCCAGGGCCACACACATTGCTGCCATCTGAGGCTGGGCGATTTCCATTCCTAAGATGCATGATGCTAAAAATAGCTTGGTTGTTTCCTAATCTGTGGGCAGAGGATTGGGCTATGTTTAGCTCCTGGACATTGGCAGCAGGAAATAACTAGAAGTAGAGGATCTACTCACCTTGTAGTTTTTAGTCTAAGGAGAAGTGGCACTAGCCAGCACTAGGGGGCAGTACAGAGCTATTTTTCTGCACATGCTCAGGTTGATTTTATGCTTCATCAAGGTTCCAAGATTTGAGGATAACAGGTGGGTACTGAAGAAGATCACCCTGGAAGGAGAGTAGATTTGGTGGAATAACAACAACTTATTTTCCCTCTTCCTTGACTTCAAAAAGTTCATTCTCCCTTTTTTTGGGGGGGAGGGTAAGTAGGGATATTTTTTGTCTTCATATTAAGTTACAATTTACTTTTTATTGCTTATTGCTCTCTCGGTTCTGACAATTATCTAATTCTGTAAGTGCACACCCTCCTGAGAAAACCACATAGAAAATGCTAGGGGTCCAGTTTGTGCATTGCATCATTTTGTGAAAGGTCTTCCAAGTACTAAATATGAAATGTCCAAATTGATCTACTGGGATTATAAGAGCTCATGTCTGCTTTCAAGGATCCCTCCCCATGATACTCTCTTTTCCTGAGTATTCTAAACTCTAAAATGGTGTTTACTAAATCAAATCCCTAGGCTTTTTCAGTTTCAATATTAACTTGGCATCATAAATGAAATTAATTGCTATAGCTTTGCCATAGCCAATGCTAGATACATGGATTTAGACTGGAATATGTGTTCAAAATTAGGGATCAGTGTCATTTAAACTATTATTGGTTACCTGATTTTTCACTTACATTAGTACTGCAACTTTTCTTTTACTGTAAAAGTAGCTTTATCCTCCAGTAATACAAGTTGCATTTTTGTCTCCCCTGCCTCCCCTGCTATGCTGGGGATGGAACCCAAGGACACACATATTTTAGTACGTGCTCTACCACTAAGCTACTTCCCAGCCCTAGACCTTCTTTCTTAATCTTACTTTAAACCCTAAAGTCTCATCTCACATATAAAATGAGGGTCTCCTGATTTAACTTAAGAAAAGAGATAAAAGATAATGCTGACTTGCTTTGAGGGTTTCTGATCTGTAAACTTCCTGTGTGACCATGGGAAAAAATGTCAGTGGGCACTGATTTGAGATGTGAATGTCTACCAGGAAACGATTAAGTCCTGGGATGGTGTTTCTGAGCTGCAACAGAGGCAATCATATATATTCAGGAAACAAAAAAAAAACAAAACAAAGCTTATTTTTTCCATGGCATATACCCCCAAATAGATGATAATCGCAAAGGTGATGGACCAGTGCCTCTTCCACCTTGTTTCATTGGTGAGTGATTTTAGAACCTGAAACTTCTTGCTTTTTCCATTTTCCATAAGCATTTTGAGTTTTGAGTTGGAATATACTTCCATTAATTAAGCTTAGTCTTTTTGAGCATAATTTATTGTAGACCCTTCTTTCTACAAGGGCTTTGTAACATGTGGGGCAGTTAACTTTGGGGACAGTGGTCCCTAGGAAGGCCTTTTTGCTGGTCTCTTGTGTTCGGATTTTCAGCACCCCTCTTTTTAAGTTATTTTTTTTCCTACCACTGACAGTATGCCCATGCCTGGCCCCTACCCCACTTTGGGTGATAGCTTCAAAGCTCTTTTATTAACAGACAGATAATCACAATATTTAGAATAGTGTCCAACAGTAAATAGGCTCTGCCAGAGGACTGAGGGGACTTTCCTGCAAGTCAGTCTATAAGTTTGGGTACATGACCTTTGGGATATTTATTTTCGTTATTTAAAAGCTTTAAAAAAAAAAAAAAAAAAAAAAAAAAAACTTCCTCCTGATTTTCTGTTCTGTTTGAGAGAGTTGAGGAAGTTGAATAAATAAAGTACCATTATGTAATGGTGAATTTTGTTTTTCACAGTAGGTGATTTTAAAAAAGCTTCACTCTTTTATATGGTAACTTTTCCTCCTCTGCCAACTGTTATCTTCTCTGTTTAACTGGAGGTCTTTATATTTAATTCTAAAAGGTGTTCAGAAAGTGTGAAAGGTGTGTCAGAAGCCTCAGGAACAAGGTATCATTTGTTAATTACTTGTAAATAGAAATTAGGATCCCACTCTAAACACTTTCTCCAGTGGTCCATGTTGGTGGGCCTCTCATGCACCTAAATTTTAGATTTGTCTAGTCTAATTCCATCTTTCCTAACACTTATTTTTTTACATATCTTCTTTGTGTTTGCTTCTGCTCAGGTTATTTTTTTAACCTTTGTACTGCTAAGAACCCAGTTTTATTTCTGAACATTCACATCTTTTGTAGAGACAAAATTTTGATTATAGTGTGATGTGTTAAAAAAATAAGTAGTCAAGGCATTCACGTATCAGGAAAAAAAAAAAATACCAAGACTACTGAACTTTTCCCCATAGTTTGCTTTGTTTCAGTCAAAATGGTGGAAGCCACAATCAAAGTCTCTTTATTCACTTACTCTAATTTAAATGTTTCTAATTGTTTTATTGGAAAGCTTTACACAGAGCCAGCCAGCCAGAATCTGTATATAACCCCAAGTAATCTCTTTAAAATTCTCTTATTAAACAATCTGTGTTGTGTCATTTTTCTCTACCACTGTGCTTCACCCCCGCAAAAAAAAAATCTCTCTTTTCTTTCTCCTATGAACCTGTCTAGGGTTTGATCTTAAGTTGGTATGTCCGAAAACTTATTACCATAATGATTATTAAAATAATAAAATATTTCAGTGGGTTGGGAAGAACCTAGTGCCACTCCTCCAAGACCAGTGGACCAGCCATCTGAAGCCACAATGCTTGAGCCAGCCCAAAGCCTCTGGGACATTTTTTCAACCCTGCTGACTCTGCCCTGATTGACCCATGTTCCTATCATACTGATAGTTAGGCATTTTGCTGTATTTAGCTGTGATCAATTTAGTTCATATTGGTGGTTAAAACTTTTCTTTCTTGTCCCTGCTAGGCAGCTCAGACACAACCCATGATTTGAAGGACAGGAAGGGGTATGACTTCTCTCCAGCCTTCTTCCTGCAGGTTTTTTTAGTTTTAGCTCTGTGAGGGTCAGGACCTGGCAAGAGAGATGGGGAAGATAGACATGACACCTTTGGTCTTATAATTTCCACACTGTTTGACATTTTTTATAGGAAGATAAACTTCGCAGTGATGAGGTGTGCCAACTAGAGTACTACTTTATAATCTTGGTAAATGCACTATGTTGCCAGTTGAACCTGTACTGACCAAGTGGGTAGGTTCCTAGACCTGGCTTCGATTACTCTCTTAAAAGTGCCATTGCTGCACATACCCCAAAAGTGGGGATTTGATGTGGACCAAGGACTCAAAAATGGTGAATAGATATCAAGACTGCAAAATGTGAGTGCTTTTCATCTTTTGCTTGTGGCTCACTGATAACAAGTACAGGTTGAAATCAGTAGCAAGTTGTGTACAAGAACTGTTGGAACTGAGAGAATCCAAAGGGCCTGTCTCCTCACTGATGTGCACATTGAGGCCTGGAGAGTAGAAATGGCTTTGGCACACTCTTGACGCGATGGTAATATTGCAAACTGCTAATGTGACGATGTATTTTTCCTTATGTTGTAACCAATTGGGAAAATGGAATTATGTCAAAATTCTGACACTTCTTATAAAAGCAGTCATGTTAGAAGGTTGTATGTTTTGTAAGTTGTAAGGTGAGATAGGAATCCTTACTCTTGAAGCATTATTTATAAGAACACTAAGAAAAATAATCTCATAATAATCATATTAGATTACATAACAGATTATCTGGTTAATGTATCATAATACTTCTGTTGGTATAGAAATCTGAGTTTGGCAAATGACTGAAAATGATGACTTTAAAAATGCTCCCATTGCATGTTAGAACCTTATGTTAAGCAATTACATCAGGTCCATAGATGAATGACATTAATATCATATTTTGGTTTATTAATGAGATGAAGAGGATGGTTGGCATTGGCATGCTTGGTTCTACAAGGGTGTTTTATTTTTATGTAATAGGATGTTTTATAACATGTTGGTAAAAATATCATAGAAATTAATAAATAATCATGTTCAGTCAGTTCTAGAAAGCATAACTTGTTATTCTTTGGAAATGAATTTAGTGAGTGAGCCTAAATTTTATTTATACTACATTATATAGCGTATTCTATTTAGAAATCCATATTTATCTTTAAGGTTAAGAGCATCAGAAAATAGGTTCACAGCAATGGACTAGTATGGCTTCCCTAAAATAATATTAATTTAACTTATTAAAAATTTTTTGAGTTTCCTACATTGGAAAACAAAAGGACCTAAAAATTATAAAGATAAAATAATTATAAAGCTGAAATAATTGCATTTATCATTAAAACCGAGTTGCTAAGAGTGATTTTTTTTTTTTTTTTTGGTAACATTAACACATCTTGTCTTATCCATCATGAGAATACACTTAAATTTTAATTTTTTCTGATGTTCATTCTATTTTGCATTAAATTTCATGTGTTACTTTCAATCAGTAATTTCTAGTCCCCTAGTGACTGTATAACCTTCTCCTTGGACATTTGCCTGATTTCAAAACCAAACCATCTTTTGCCAGACTGGCTTCATTAATTTTACTTCCATGGTTTCTGTGTAATTACCTTTTTATTTTCAAACTATGATGTTCTTGTACCTGACTTTATTCATTTTAAATCGTAGTTGAGTCGTTTCTCAGTCGACAAGAGGATGAGATGTGTTTTGGGTTGTTGAGGGCTTTGGGAGGCAGAGGCAAAGTGGAAGTCTGATTCATGGAGGGAGACCAATATACCCAAAGTGCACATTAATGTAACTACGTGGGTGCTATCACCAGTAAGGTCACCAGGAAGAACACAGGAGTGGCTGAATTAGAATCCATTCTTTTTGGGTGGTTGGTGGGTATAATGGAACGTGTGAACTTCTAGTTTTGTGAAGCTTAATGACTATCCAGGAGTGCCTTTTAGGTGCCTCATTTTTGCTCATTGTTTACAGATAGTATGGAATTTATTTGCAAACATCCCCCATCAGATATTCAGGAAAACAAATAGCTTAGCTAAGTTCTCACAGCTGGTAAATGTTTCAGTCTAGGTCTGACTCCAAGTCAGGGCTGAGCCACGCGCTTCTTCCCTTTTCAGTTAGAGGGTCTAATGTTTTATTAGAACATTATTTTCATTCAGCTAATATTTATGAGCATGTGCTTTGTGCTAAGGTCTGCCCTAGATGTGTGGTACAGTGAAGAAGATGTGGATCCTGTCCTGAGAACTTGTTCTGAGAAGGATCCCAGATCCATCCTTTACCTCGTTATCTGTTGATTTTGCTTAATATCATCTAAACAAATCCTCGGTTAACTTACTAAAACGTTGAATTCATCTGGATAGGAAGTTCAAGGAGAAAAGTTCCCACAGAGAATAGGTGACATAGTTTGAGATGAGTTTTTGAGGGAAACAGGAAAACATTCTAGATAGTGGGAACAGCCTGAACAAAAGAATATAGACATGAAAAGATGAGAGACTATCATGATGAGAGACAAGAAGAGTCTAGAGTAGGGTATGCAGAGATGCAGGGAAAGAGTAGAAAGGTGTCCCTTTATGAATCAGGGCTTATGGATTTAAAGGCCCTGATGCAGTTTGCAGTGTGTGCTTCCTGTAGGGTTGTCAGTTAACAGAGCAAAAGAAAAAGTTGTGTTCATGTTAAAGTTTCAGTCAGGACCCATTATTTTCAGTTACTTTCTAAGCAGGCATGCAGTAGCAGAGTTGGGTTTGGTGTGTGTGGTGTAGTTACTGCTGGAATTTTAGTTCCAACATGAGGCTTGTTGGGAAGTTCAGAACTGGTTAGAAGCACAGGCTGCACAGCCTGGGTTCCTGCACATAAGCTAGGCCTGTATTGTGTCCCCATCATGCTGGGGATTGGACCCAGGGCCTTGTGCGTGCAAGGCAGGCAGTCTACCAACTGAGCTATATCCCAGCCCCTAAGTTGCCTTCTTTGTAAACAAGGAACTGTTCTCACACTTCATTCATGAAATGGATGGCATGCAGGATAAAGCTGGGCGAGGGATCGGGAGACCTGTAAAAGAGAGGCAGCTTTCAGCACATGAAGTTAGTGTAATGAAGCTCTCACACAGCAAAGACAGCAGCCTTAAGAATTTTAAGGGAAATGATTTCAAGTTTGGTGGAACAATAATTCTTCTGAGGTTACCTCACATTGAGTAACTGCTTCTTTTCTCCAGTGAGGTCTGTTTTAGTCCCTTGTATACGTACGATACTACAAATGTTTTGTCATATTTAAGGATTTGAAATGACTGAATTCTCTTGGCGGATGTGCTCTCTCGATACCATGCTGTTTTTATTTATTTCTTTTTTGAAAAATTTGTTCTAATTAGTTATACATGATAATAGAATGTATTTTGACATATTATACATATGTGAAGTATAACGTCTCATTCTTCTGGTTGTACATGATGTAGAATTACATTGGTCGTGTAATCATATATGCATATAGGCTAGTAATGCTTGATTCATTCTATCTTTCCTGTTCCCATTACCCCTTCCTTCCCTTCATTTCCCTTTGACCATGCCATGTTTTGAAGCTGTGCTGTTTGCATTCTAGGAAATCCTTGTTCAAGGGAGATACTATTTTAGTCATTTCAGTGTTTGCATGATAGATAAAGTCTTTGGTGCTTAAATACGCACAGCTGGCCATTGCACCTGCCCTTGGAGTCACTACAAAGATGAGAAACTATCAACAACAGGAGTTAGACTTGTGTGAGATTTATCTCAAGTTGTTCCTGGCAGTTATTTTTGCGGGGTATTTATAAAGACATCTGTCTTTTAGATAGTGATATATTTCTCTCTTTTTTTCCACTGAGAAATAAATCGCAGCTTGTTTCCCATACTGCCATACATATTCAGTCTGGTGTGATTAGAGATGCAAATTGGGAGTCATTAAAGCATTATAATTTCTTTTTCTATGGCAGCAGAGGATGTTTAGAATCATTGTACTAAGAAGGAACATTTGCTTAAAATCTTCAGATGTGAACAAATGAGAAGAAAGACATATTCAGTTTTCTTCCTGGAAGTTTCCTACCAAGTTTGGGAAAAAGGACAAATCCATAGTGTTCATTTCTGATTTATCGTGTGTTAAACCAGAACACAGTGACAGGAATGGAGGAATACACCATAAGTCTACAATAGCTCTTGGTAGAGTGTATGGCATATCATTAGATTACCCAATGGACAGAGAAAAATTCAGTTGGGGGATGGGGGTGTAGCTCAATATCTCCGGGGGCTCCCCAACACCACACACAAAAAATCGCTGGGTGTCTTATAGCAATGTGTGGATATGTAAACACTATAAAAACAAGAAAAAAGTTGGATGATGTGATGTTGGTATGAAAAACAGGTATCTGTACGTCCATACCCAGATGTGAGTGTCCTGGAGGCAGATCTCCAGTGCTGGAAATGCATTGGCGTTAGAGGTGGAATAAGGCACGAGGGTATGCTTCCTATTTAATAAACAGCTATTTCTTCATAACCATGCATTTTATTGCTGACTTTACTTTTATTTGTAAACAAAACTACACTAATTCTGGAGCTTTATATGGAAATGAACTGCTGTTACCATTAAAGAACTCATAGAACCCTAGTGTTTTTATAGTTTCAGATGCAGTTTTACATATATCAGTGATGTATATGGTGGTTTCACCTGTGTCTTTGCCATGTGTTGGGCATGGTAGTCAAAACTGTCTTGACCTTCACCAGAAATCTAAAAATAGCATGGTTTTCCAGGTCAGAATCTGGTCAGGTTATAGAGAGATGCTGAGCCTAGAAACCTAATTGATAAATGCCAACCTTTAAAAAGTGGTTTTCATTTCTGTTTTGTTGAGAACATTAGCAGACTTGAGGTTTAAAGCCATGATTAAGTATGTAAAATGAGGAATTAAATCATCTCTCTGCTTCCTAAAAAAAAATGTTTTTCTTCCTGGTGGAAAATTTATTTTTAATCTGTACCGATAACTTTTAATAGGCATCAGTTGGGCACCCCATTAAACTAACTGCTTTAAAATGGTTTCCTTTTAGAACTAACATTTACATCCTAGGAAATCAATTAGGGTGTCTGGATTTCCCATTTCCCCTTCAATCTTCCTTTGCAGTCATTTCTGAATGGTTAACCTACCATAGCAAAACACTTAGAGGTGCAAATCTTCTGGAAGAAGTGCAAATGCCACACTTCTGCTTCGAAAAATGGAAAAGTAGTACTTATTTACTATTTCTGCCTAACATTTAAAACTGCATAAAGCACAGGAAATACTTTTGGTGTATGGGAATGTGTGGTGTTTCCAAACTACAAACATTGTTCTGAAAATGTCCCCGGTAGTGGTGAATTATATGAGACCACGTCCATCTAAGGAGGGCTTGTTTAACTAGCTTGTGGTTCTGGGGCTCATTCAAACACTCTTTAACAAAATAAAGGGAATGGATGTAATAACTTCTTTATGGAAAGGCCATAAAAAGCTACAGGGCCATGTAAACAAATTGGGTCATTTACTAGATGTTTAAGTGATAGATTTGCAGTCCAAATTCAGGTGTGTGTATTATGTTTTATAGGATCATGACTATATTCTACCTTGAGAATGAGATTATAAGCTTATTGGTTGGTTGGTTGGTTGTTTTCTTCTTAAGCATTGGACCCATTATTGTTATTTTATAGTGGAGTTTGAAAACACACCTAAAATTTTGACCATGTATATTTATAAATCTGTTCAGCTTTGGAACATGGCTAGAAACCTATGTGTGTAAAGTTGAATTGACCTGAGTTTTAGTAGCACTGGGTTCTGTTCAAGGAAAATAATGATGATTGAAATTGAAATTTTCCTTCTGGGCTCAGACATGTCTAAACTAATTGTAAAATAATTGTTCTGGCTTACAAGAGTAGACTCATAACTACAACTATGTAAAGTAGAAATCCAACAACAGTTATGATTTACAGTCTCTGTAACTCTGCCTGTCTTGTAATAAAACCACTATTATAACCAACTTTATGCGGCATTCGTTTGTCTTACTGGAGAATTAGATAATAAGTCTTATTCCAAGTTGTCTTGCTTTTAGGAGAACCACATTATTACATTAAGATATTCATGTACCCTCTCTGAAGTTGGGCATAAAGGGTTTTGACAGAATAGTCCTTTAAAGTGGAGTTGGGTGAATGAGAATGTAAAGACGGTGCTACCTATTAGTGACAACGGTAGCCAGAAATAAATTTGGAAATTGAGGTAAGCACAAGAAGTAAGCTAAATAATTTTTATGTTCATACCACAACATTTCTTTATTCTGCAACTTCTCTGAATCTTGGTTGGCTAGTTTGTCATAAAGGAAGTGATTATGTAAGAAACCCTTAGTGAAAATCAATGAGTCTTTCTAAATTTTAAAATTTGATGGCACCATACCATACTGGCAATTTTTAAGTGTTGCCTCTGGAAGTTTGGCAGCAGAAATAACTGCCCCAGTTCCACAGCCAATGGTGGATATTATAGTTTCTATGTAATGTGTGACTTGCTATTTCCTACTTTTTTTTTTTTTTTTTGTAATAATCAGTGACTTAGGGCTAAATGGACTTTGGTCTATGAAAAAAAATCTAAGATCTTCCCTTAAATTGGATTCTACATGATCATGATAACAACAGTTCTCATCTTTATGCCTTAGGAACCTATTTAACTCCATTATGAAGTTAGTTGTATACTATCTAAATATAAACTCTCAGAACTGAGGTGAAAAGTACAAAGTGACACTAATTCCTGTTTGAAACGGTGAGATACCATGGAAGGTGCAAAGTTGAATTTGACTTTGTGTCAGTCAGTTTCCTGTCATTATAAAAAATGCCCAAGATAATCAACTACAAAAGAGAAAAGGTTTATTTTGGCTTAGGGTTTTACAGGTTTACAGATCAGACTGCCCATTGCTTTTAGGCCTTTAGAGTGTGTCTGTTGGGATGAGGGGCTCAGCACATTATGGTGGAAGCTCATGGTGGAGCAGAATTGCCTACCTCATAACCAGGAAATGAAAAAGAGGGGAAGGAGCAAGGGAGGGACCTTCAAGGGTACATCCCCAATGACCTAACTTACTCCCTTCAAACTCCTCCTCTTAAAGGTTCCATCACCACTTTAAAATGCCTTGCTGGAGACCAAGCTTTTAATACATGGACCTTTGGGAAACACTTGAGATTTAAACTATAAGAGACTTTGTTGTTGCCTTCAAGTAGTTTATAGACAAAGGAAGAGATAAGCAGCTATACTACAGAGTAAAAAGTGATAGGGTATTTGGTGGGAATTCAAAGAAAGCTGAGCCATTAGAAGAGGCTCAGGAAAGCTATTAGCAAGGAGGTATATTTTGAACCGAGGTAAGATGAGCAAGTCTTGTACCTGTAGAATCAGAGGTGGGGAGGAGTTTAGGAGATGGGAGCTTGATAATTAATCATGCAGAGAAGAAAGTGTGGTAAATTCATGCAGTCTAAAGTGTAGTTTGTTTTGACAGTGGTCTAAGAAATAGATTCAATGGAGGATCATTAGAAATAGGAGGCACTAAGGGAAGCACACTGATGTATTACATAGCCTTGAGAAAATAACAGTAAACTCCATGATCCGTCCTCCCATCCCAGGCAGTCAGGCTGTCAAATTATGAATAGATGTGAGTCCTGATGGAGCATAGCAGATAGGGACAGAAGGAATGTTGCTGAAACGTGAAGCATGCAGTCAGAAGGAAAATGAAGGGCCACATGAAGAAGTCCCCATGAAGAGGAAGCCGTGAAGTAGAAAGAAATGAACAAACCAATGAAAAAATCTTTAAGGAAGGTGGTGGAGGATGTCAAGGAGAGAGAAAATGGTAACTGATATTGGCCTATGGTGTTAAATACAACAGGGATTTGAGAATAAAAGGACCAGTAAGCAACAGCCTATGCTTCATTATAATGAAGGATATAAGAGAATAGTTATGAGATAAAGTGAGGCGGTGAGACATCATGTTTTTAAGAGGGAAAAAGAACCTGCAGTGATTCCAGAATGGAGGGAAGGGAAGTGGGGAAAGATGTTTTGTGTCTTGGCTGGCTTCTTTTTGGTGTTGGGAGAGAGCCAGAGGAGAGGAAATGGTTAAATACCTAGCAAGAGATAAGACTTCTGACTGTGATAGTTCTTATCTCTTTCTAGGTATTTAGTTCAGTTGCTGTTGGAATACAGGTAAAAAAAAGATGTGACACATTAAGCAACATATTAAATTATTGCAGCAAGAACTGAGCACATTTAGTAAAGAAGTGAGAATTAAGTTTTGGGGGAAGTGAGCCTTGAGACAATTTTTGACAAAGTGAGGAGTGAGGAAATGCAGGGGAGAATTTCCCAGTGACTTCCTAGCAGTGGAATTAGATAATCCCCTATAATAATATTTTAATTGTTAATAATTATATTAAATCTTTTTATTCTAATGACAAAAGAAGTATAATTCATATGAGAGAAAAGATAACAAAATCGGTGTTTATGGTTGACCAGTCCATCTATAGGAATACTGAGACTATTCCTTTGGGATTTGGAGATGAAGTAAAGAGTGGGGTTGATAGGCAAAGAAGATTCATGAATGCAGTGGCAGAAGTTGCAGTTAAGTGTGGCAGTTAATAATAATTTTGGAGAGAGTAGTGATGTGTGGGGCAATGCATGCTGAAAAGGCACATCTAAAACTGAATTAGCAAGGACTTTTCACTTATAAAAGCTCCAGCAATTAACAAAAGCACCATGGAAATTCAAATCGAACGACCACTCCAATGACTTTGACTCTTGTCCTGATGCTCATTCTAGTGTACCCTCAGAAACCATAAAACAGGAGAAAACCATCACAACCCTGCTTGAGTTCCTGCTATGGCAGGTCTAGTGTCTGCTGGATGCACTCTACAGGTTTGTTTTTGTACTTTAAAGTCACATAGCAATTTGCTGGGGTGGGTCCAAGTTCTAGTAGATGTTTTACATGGGGGGCATCCTTCAGGATGCCCATTCTGCACTCTCCAAAGGCTGTGTACATTTGTAGGGCAGGGATTGTATGTGTCCTTACCATGGGGAAGTCACTTTATGTTTCTGTAATCACTGCCAACAAGTACTTGGAATTCTTCTTGATTAAAACATGATTTCATTTTTGTTGCTCCTAACTTTATTGAGTGGAGAAAATCTTCCCCTTCTCCAGGGTGCATACACCTCAAGATCATGACTTTTTGGCTCATTCTTAAGTGCTAGAGTTATAGAGTAATTTCCAACATGAATGCCTTTGCAGTTCAGAAACATGAATGCCCAGTCCTTCGGAATTATTTGAACTCAGAATGTGACAACCTTGGATGGCTCCACTTCTGACTCAGTCCTGTTCCTGACTGAAGCCTAGGGCTGGACCAGGATGGGATCAAGGTGGGTGGGTAGGGTCCTTGCTGTGTCTTAAGGGATTCAGCATTTGTTGATCAGTTTCTGGCCTTTTCCCTTGAAAAATATGTATACAGGAGATGTCTATGTCAATATCACTTTCTCGTCTTGTCCTCATCTCTGTTTCATTGTGCCATCCATTAACACATACGTTAAGAGGACTTTGTCATTCTCATAGATTGGCTTGCTCTTAGCACTCCCAAGTCTGAGCATGCAACTTAGAACTCACAGATTTTTTCTGCATTTCTTCACAAAAATTCAAAATATATGATATAAAAGATTAAATGAGCCCAGAATTCCCAGAATTATTGTCAGGCTAATAAGCAAATGTTAACATTTCTGTTTTTAGGTAAGATAGTTTTTATGTTTCTAACTTCTGCATTCACACTGTCACTAGTTACCTGTGGACTAAACTGAGACAAAGGTATCCTTCTTCTTTCTAGAATCTGGGCTTTGCCTGTGATCCTCACCCCATGTCCATTATTTATAGGAAGTTGATGCCAGTTGTTCCCACACTAGATCTCAAGTTATGTCTATACCAGTTAAGCTTGGATGGTACCTCTCCAACTGTAACACACACATACACATCACCTGGGGACTTATTAAGATCCAGATTCTGATTTTGTAGGTCTGGGTTGGGGCCCAAGAGTTTGCATTTTGACAGGCTTCTTGGTGATGCTTGTGTTGCTGGACTGAGCCCCACCAAACATGGGGTAGCAAGAATCTGCTTTGGTACTCCCAGGGTCTACTGTGATCTCATCCCAAACTCTCTTCTGAAAAGATGACTCATCATTGGCCTCTGCTCATCATAGAGATCCGTATTTTCCTGACTCCATGCCCTTGCCATTGTGACTCTGAATCAAGAAGTCAGCTCAGCCAGATGGACACCAAGTGCCTCTTGTTCTAACGGCCTTGTTATACTCGGAAAACAGGCAAACAAAATATGGGTCTTTGAGGACTTGATGTTTTCTGTTAAACCCAAATATGTTCTACTTCTTAGACTAGAAAGACTCCATGAAGCCATAATTTAGGTCGGATCTTGAAGAATGAGGAAATCAACAGAAAAGGAAGAGTTATATGTAGAGGGCATAGACTTGTGAGACAGCACACAATCTGTTTAAAGATCAACACTTTCTGGTGGGAAATAAGATTGAAAAAATTATTTGTTGATTATGAAGGGCTCTGTGTGACCTACTAAGGAACATGTGAAGATGTCATCTCATAAGATCCCAGGGCATCATTGAAAGATTTGTGCTGGCAGGTAATGTACAACTTTCTGCATTAGCTCCTAATACTCGGGGCCTATCTTTCCTCTTTTGTAATATCATTCACCTATAACAGATCAGTTAATACTTATTGAATAATCAGATATTTTTCTTTTTTATTATTTATTTCATACTTTAATATCATTTTGTCACCCTATCGTACTTTTACCAGCTTTAATGAACATAACTGATAAATAAAAGTCGAATATATATTTACCACATACAATATGGTATGTCTGACCTACTATATGTATATATTGGGAAATCTTTACCAAAAAAATACTATATGAGGTGACATATAGTGAACTTTATATGTGATTAGACCACTTCAGATCTGTTCTCTGAACAAATTTCAAACATACAATTGTTAATTTAACTTTTATTTGGTTTTTGCCACCCCCCTACAAAAGGATACATCAGGATGATCGTAAAGGGCAGTGTTATGGCTTAGATATGAGGTGTTTCCCAGTAAACTTATATGGTAGCAGAAGAATTCAGAGGTGAAATGATGGGATTATGACAGCTTCAACCCAACCAAAGAATAAATCAATTTGATGGATTAATCATCAAATCACTGGGTGGTAATTGTAGGTAGGAGGGGCCTGGCTGGAAGAAGTAAATCACTGGGTGCAAACCCTTGGGGATTATATTTTGTCCCTGGCTCTCTCTCTCCTTCCTGGTTGCCATGAGCTGAGCAACTTTCTGCCACCACACTCTTCCACCATAATGTACTGCTTCACCGTGGCCTAGAGCAGTGGAGCTGGCTCCCCATGGACTAAACATCTGAAACCATGACCAAAATTAACATTTCCTTCTCCAAGTTGTTCTTGTCAGATATTTTGGTTAGAGTGACAAAACACTGATAGGCAGAGAAGCTAGAGGTTAGGACAGTAGTTTGAAGGTATTTGCGAAAAGTCCATCTGCCAGATTCTGAGAAAATGGCCCAGTTATTTAGTGCTTGTGGTGCAGAGTGGAAGTCCCTCACTGGTGTGCTCAAAGTTCACATGCATTTAAGGCCTAGTCTGACTGGTGCTCCCTCCACAAACCCTTCCTTGTTTCTTCCATGCCTGGCATGTCTGCTTTCTCTAAACTCTCAGCACAGTGCAGAAGTTACCAGTTTCTACTTGGGATTCTAATTATCTATGTGTCTTATCTCCCACATTTCCAGTGTCAGAAAATAAAATAATGAATAATCTTTAGCATAGTGCCCATTGGATGGAAGATCTTTTAAGTGAAGTGAAAACAGCCCACTTAGACCCAACACAGCCTGTTCTCTTGCCGCATTGGCATCTGGGATCATAAATCATCATTGACGGTCTTTAAATGAGTCATATGCCTGATTTCACAACCAAGAGATGCAACTAATGTCTGGCTTCATTTTGAGGAACTAAAAGGGGATACATAGAAGGGCCTCAATCTTTCTGCTTAGACTAAGTAAAATTAATGTCCAAAGAACCTGCTGGGCAAAATTATAATGATGACTGCTTAGAATGTTATTTCCTCAACAAGAGAACAGAAATGTATCATTTCCAGGAAAATTATTTTTAAACTGGGAACTTTATGCTCAAGTTTGATTGCAGTCACTTTATGAAAGAGAAAAGCATCTCTACTAAAAGATCATTTCCAATAGCTTTAACTTATTTTTGTTTTGAATTATTTTCCCCTTCTGTACTATCTTGTTAACATAAGACATAACTCATGTGCTGTCTTATTTTTAGTTTGTTTTTCTTTCTGTGCTTTGGGGTTTTGAGATTGACAACTCTGATTTATCTCCTGGATGGCAAAAAATCTTGAAAAAGTTATTTTTTAAAATAGTAACTCAAAGGTTTTTTTTTGGAAATAAAGCTGATTTTCTCAGCTCTGATCATATGAGATTATGGGCAAGTAGTCCTTAGTTCTGGCATGTGGACAAAACAGAAGCAGACCCTGGAGAGAGAGTTCAGAATTCATGGCAGGAAGCACATGTTCAGTATGCCAATATTTATGGTGTCATAAGCAAATTAAAACCATACCCTCTGCTATTTACATAAGTATGGTGCCCAGACTGCAAGAGTTTATGCCCATGTTTCTCAGTAAGTTTAAGACAGCACAAGTGTTTGGGATGCAGAGATCAGAGCATATATTTACACATTTATTTTATTTCTCTAGTAGGGACAGTGATTGTCTTTGCTTTTATTTGTTTTTTGAAGTCAGTCAGAATTGAAAGGAATGATATTTAACAGGGATTGGCTGAATGCTGTACTTAGGTTCATCCTGTGCTAGGGTAAGTTAAATGTATTGATTATTGATAGTGGCCATGGACTGATAGATGGGTCTCAGTGTGTTCTATCTTGTGTCTTACTCTTGCTCTTAGAAAGCTTAAGTTTCACCCCTTTGGGAAAAAAGCAGACACACATACTTTTGGTAAGAAGACATATTTTATGTCTTTTTATGGCAACTTTTAAAGTATTACCATCTGGTAAATTTTTAACAATAGCATGTCAGAAACATTGTTGGGAGTGCATCTTTTTTTTTTTTCTCTTACTTACCAGACAGAGACATCTAGTAATTTAAATTATAATAACACTTACGCACTTGCATAACAATTTAAGTGAGAAAGATGATAGGAAAAATACAGTGGTATTATTGGAAATACCTTCTGCAGAGAAAACACATCTCATTTGGTGGGGGGATTGACATTTGAATGTGAATACATTCTTACTGACTCTTTTTAAAGTCCTGGATTCTCCTAGATTCCTTCTGCTGCTGCCCTTGGTGGACTCCAGTTCAGAAATCAGCCTGGATATTAACCAGATTGCTAAGGGTCTTTAATAAGTTGGCTGGTTGATTTGGCTCTTTGAGAGATGGTCCTACAATCCAATGTCAAGTGAAAGTTTTTCAAAACAATTAGTGACTGAAGGTGATGATCTTTTGTGCAAGGAGAGAGTCTTTCTCAATAGCAGGATGAAAGGAATTTTTTTGAGTAACTCCCATGTAAGCAAATGAAGCTTGACTATGTAAATCCTTTTACTTAAGGGATAGAATCCAAGATATTTAAGAAGTCCTTTTATTTTTTGAGTTCAGTAATTTAAACATTGTGCTTTGGCTTTTCCTTTGTACTCCAAACTTTTATTATTAAAATTACTCTTGGCATTTCCATAAAAAGACAAAATTCAGCATATTTTCTTTGTAAATAATTGTCTTCAATGTAGATAAAAAAGACAATAAACTTTCCTGTGCTATTCTTTTCAGACTAATTAATCAATATTCTTTATGACCCCCAAATTTGAAAACAATTGCAGATTTTTCACTGATATTTTTACGTCTAATTTTGTTTGAAAAAAAAAAAAAAACATACTGTACAGATCACTCTGCACGTTGAAGTTTGGTGCGGATTAATGAACGATATCAAGGAAATTTCCTTGGTGGTTATCAGAAGGTTGAGGGGTTTTGCAAAGCAGTAGTAGATCAATTTATCGAATGTTTAGTGCTTGGAATCTCATTTGTCAGGAAACGTCTTAGGCATTCAGTAAAATTGTCCTCTTCTATTTATATGCTGGCCTCACTGCCACAATTGATTTTCACATTCTGTGTGTGACTTAGGTCTTTCTCCTGGAACAGATAGGTTAAAGAATAGTTCATATCTTAAACACTAATAGATTTAGTTTTCAGGCTGTCAATAATTTCAGTGAGTACTGAGAATATACTTGTACTAAAATGTTCTTAGATATATATCTGATTTTCTAGATAGTGTTAAATATTGATATCTTCCTTGGTGAATTATTGACAACAAATAAGTATGGCATTTCCTAAGACATCCAGCAGTATCATTGCCTGCCTGAGTGTAATGAGCAACCTATAATTTAGGCTAAATCCGTCATTATTTTGTGACTTGAAATTCTTTGATTCTGATTGTTTCATGACTCCTCTATTTGTTTGAGTGCAAGGAGGATGTTGGCATAATCAGATATTTAGCAAAAGCTCTACAAAGGAGTCTTGCTTATGTGAAACATGCAGTATTTTGAAATTCAGCAGATTCATTCTTTTGCTGAGTATACTCCTGTGCTATAGGCAGGGCATATTTTATTTGATTTCAGTGTACATGTTAGAACAAGTTATACCCCAGATAAGATAACGTGACTAACAGTAGTCATTGTGCCAGTTTTGGGGAAGGAAGTCTAAAGCAGAAGACTATTCCTGGGGGAAGAACATTTTTTCCCTGTTTAGACATTTCAGTGGCATTTTCTTTGCTCCTAAAATTTGTGCTTGAAATGGCCCAGGGTTTTTAAATGTGGAGCACATTGGGGGCTAAGTATATCAGTGAATTAGGAAAGATTTAATTTGATCCCTATGCAGTGTGTCTTCAGTGGAAAGCAAGAATTTTAATCTTTTTAATCAGGTGAAGTATTGAGCTCTAGGCTCAGATTTTGACTAGAGTGAGAAGTATCTTTCCCTGAATAGAATGGTATCACAAAACTAAGGCTGGCTTTGGAATGGAGGCAGGAGGTGCCCACCTTTCTTAGTCATATACCACTGATGATGTATTTGACAGATTATTATCTTGACCTTGAACCTAAAAGAACTCAAGAGTCCTGTTTAACTTGTGCCTTGTGGCCATCTCTTAGAATCTCCCCTTCCTATTATTAAGAAACAAAATATTGGGAACCCCATGATCTATTTATTGATCACATGAACAAGTGTGATTAATACTGATTTCAAAATATTAAAAAAATGATGCTGGTATAAATACATATATTGTTCATTCCCTTTATTATGTTGATTGTGGAGGTAACAAAACGTCATGATGAAATCTGATTTAATAAGTCTAGTAATAAGTTATGTTGCTTTATCCTTTTTTTGGAAGAAAACCTTGCACTGAAGTTCCAGAATGAAAGGTCTTTGAAGGTTGAGATTTCTGTGGTTGTTATTAGAAATTTATTTTTCCGTTTTCAGTACCTAGAACCTTGCCTGAAAGGCAGTAAAGATTATCTAGTGATAAAATACAGTGAAGTCAAAGAGAAGTGTGTCCTTCCTCCCTGTTTAGAGTAAACCGTTTGTATCCATAGTACCTAGATCAGGACTGGGTAGTACTCAGAAATTAAAATAACTAATAAAAATTTAAAGCTCTAAAAACATGAACTGATGATTTTATTTGTTATACCAGTTGACACTTTATCTTGATATTTTTGCCATTTTACTTTGCCATTTAAAAAATTCTTCATTTTAGAATTTTATAGTCAATTAGTAATTCAATAACCATAAACACTTAAGAAATCAATATAGTTGTGAATATAAATATATATTTTCCCAATACAATACTGTTTTAAAATTGCTTATTACATAGTGGGGGAGGGATTAAAAACTTTCCCTCTGCCTCTTAGGTTCAGTAACTGGGGATCTGCAAATTAACCTGGCCAAAGAGCTTTAACAGGAGAAAAGTTACACAGGTTTTATGAATAGTTTTAATTCTCTGCATGCTGGAGATTCACAAAAAGTAGGTGAAAACCTGAAGAAGTGAGTAGACATGAGGTTTTATATACTGTTCTAACAAAGGGTGATATATTCTGAAGAGGGGACTAGACAAGGGACAGGGTTTTAGCTTCTAGGACCAATAAATTTTGTAGAGCTGACTAGGAAACTATGGGGAAATTAGTGTTAGCTAAGGATTGTTTTATCTGTTTATATCCACTCATCTTGGTACTTCATCCCAGTGTGAGGTGGGGTAAAGGGAGAATTTATGCCACTTTCACAAAGGGAAATTTACACCTTATTTTAGGCAGATAAGCAGGGAACACTTTTGGTACACTATAGAGTCTCTGTTATATTTAGCTCAAAATAAACTGTATGCCAAAGTAGCATATTTTAGAGTAGCATATTCTGGACTCCTTCAAAACCACTGGTTACAACATAAAAAGGGTTGTAGGTGGTGCTGGTGTGGGTTGGGCCTGTTGGGACTTTTGTATCTTTGAGTGAAGTTACCTTTATTTTCTTCTATGCTGCTTCTTTTTCTCTTCCTGAAGGTAAAGCTGAGTTACAAATAATAGGTCATCAGCTGTGGAATTGCTTTTGCCAGGATGGAGCCTGTATCATCTCCTATGTGTCCAGTTTCCTAATTGGCTGTCTTTGACTACCATGGAAAGTCAAAGGCCATTCCACGAATACACAGTTAGGAAATGACAAGTGTTACGACTAATTTCGTTTTGGCTTTGCACAGCATAGAAAAGTCTTGGAAAGGAAGGGGATTCTTTTGGAGCTGCTAGTATTCCCCAAACAATTCTTCTTCCTTCTGAATAGGTAGCTCTCTCTTTGCATGGACATTCTTCTGGGCTTAGCTGCTGTGTAACCTCCTAACCCCTCATTAATAATTTCCTGAGGCCAGTTTGTTATAAAGAAAAACTGCACAAGGCTGTGTGTGTGTATGTGTGTGGTGTATGAGAGAGAAAAAGAGATTACTTTTTAATAACCAACTGGAATATTAATTTTTATTCTGTGAAAGAAAAAAACAAGTGAACATTGGATTCTTTAACCATTAATTTGCATGTTGAACAGGAAATTCAAACTCTTAGGCAGATCATAATGCTTTATACGTCTTTATACTGTGGATTAACCCAGGGACACTTTATTACTGAACCACGTCCCCAAACTTTATTTTAATTTTTAAAATTTGAGACAAGATTTCACTCTGTTGCTTAGGACCTCGCTATGTTGCCGAGACTGGTCTCAAACTTGGGATTCTTTTTGCGTCAACCTCCTGAGCTGCTGGGATTATCGGTGTGCACTTCCACACCTGGCTGTGCATGCTTTCTAATTTCTGTTCATTATTCAAACGAGTTGGCCTAGTTTCTATATTGTGCACACATATAAATGGTTTTAGTACGTAAGGAATAATCATGAAACTTTCAAAGGCTTCTTAATATCAGGAGACTAGAGAATGAATTGATCCTTTTTGGTTCTTAACAAAAGAAGGTCTCTGTTTTTTCCTGAAGAAACCTCCAGGGAGCTGGATGTATTTAGAGATGGGCCTTTGGGCTTCCCCGCTTCTGTGCTGTAATCCTTTCTCAGCTTTCTCATATTTCAGCTGCACATGCCATCAGTGGATTTAACACGGGTCCCGTGGCTGGCCAGTAGAGCAAAAAACCTCCCCTGGGAAATGTTGTGAATTATACAGAGCTGTCATTACTCACGGGATACAGGGTAATGATCAAAATCTAGTCTCCCCATGGACAAATGCTCATGCTCTAATGTTAAGTGAAAACGCAGGGTGAAGTAGGATTTTAAATATTTTATGTATGCCTCCCTATTTCTATGTATATAGAAAGACTAGTGTGAAGTGCTCTAAAGTGTTGTGTTTTTATCTATAAGGGCTAGGGAAGAAGCAAAGGTATTGACGTTTTCCTTCCTAAATTGCATTTACTATTTTCTAAAGGTTCTCTAGTGAGCTTATATTATTGCTGGATTAGAAACAGTACTGTGCTTACTTTTAAGCCTAATTCAAACAGAGGGTTGGGGAGAGCAAATATAAGTAGCATTTTCTTCTGTTCTAATAAAATGCATCTAAAAGACAAGACTGGGTTTTAGAAGTGTAGGCAATGGCATTCCTAAAGGTGGCCCTTCAGGGTTAGGATTTAAAGTTGGCTCTTACTGTTATCCCAGAGGCTAGATGTGGCTACAGTCAAAGCAGTATGGCCATCATAACAATTATCTATGTTGTTTTTGGCCCTTTACAAGAAATGCTGTTTTCATAAGACCTAAGAGTTTTGTCTGGAAAGAAAGAAGATAGCTGCCAACATTTGGCACCATATGGGGGTTTCTTCCTTTTTCTTTCTTTCTTTTTTTTTTCAAAACATAGTGTGTAGTCTCTACATCCTGCTCTTAAACCTTAAAGATTTTTTTTTTTTTTTTTTTTTTTGTACACTTGTTGGAAACATCTGGAACATGCCATTAGGTTGCACACCATGGTCTTTGTTTATAGACAAGTGTGTGAGATATAAACCATGAAAAAAAAATTCTGCTTTTGCAGCTGTATTTTATAACACATCATCCAAGGTCTCTATTGACTGAATGGACTCCCACTTGTAACATTGAGACTGGCAGATTGGAAAACTATAAATTGATTTGTCTTCCTAAGGGTAATATATCCATCAGACATACTAGCACCTGTCCTTGAATGAAATTAAGCAGTTTCTGATTTCAGTGCTACTTTGATCTGACCCTAGGGTCACATACTCATAGACTACAGTATATGGACATTATAACATTATCTATTTTGTAACTACCTTTTAGAATATAAAAAAAAAAGTTCTTCAAACTCCAGGTAGAAAACATGTAGAAAACTCTTCCCTAAGGAATACTATATTTATTTTTGGAAAAAACACTGCAGTTTGTGTTTATGATACTCAAGTGAACTGAAGGTTTAGTTTAGGGGAAGAGGTAAACAAAAACTAAAATCCAGGGTTGCCCTAATTTTTGTTTTTGCCTGTGACTGCAATTATACCTCAATGAAGGCATTTACTTTGAGATCACCTCTCATTAATATGTCACACATAAAGAAATATACAAAAAATAAATTAAGAAACAAATAAATGAATAAGGTAATAAAAACTCCACGATGCTCTGTTTTCTTAATCTACTTCTTATAAACACACACACACACACACACACACACACACATTTTGCAATGGAACCCAGGCCGGGTACATGCTAGGTCAGTGCTCTACCTCTGAGCTGCACCCCAGCTCCTCATTTTCATGTGTACCTCTTGATGTTCACTTATAAATCCATGAGTAACAAAGAAAATTGTTGTCTGCAGAGTTTAAAATCCTTCAGGGTACATTGACTGGGCCATATCAGGGAGAAATTCAATTAAAAGAGTGTTTTGGGTAGGGAAGTCAATTTGGAATTTTGAATAAGGAATTAAGTGCTGAGTGGACCCTCTGTGCCATGTGTGGTTGGCATGTCATGGGAGATTATCCTGGTGGCACAGATGTTCATGTAGATGGATCCTTAATAAGAGCTGGCTGATTAGGGGCTTGTGAGCTTTCCTGCTAACTCACTTCTCCCTTTGGTCTTTCATCTGGTGCATATCCCTAGTGGCTAGGATACTAAGAAATCGGAGGGTAATCTCTTTTCTCCATACTCCTGGGCTCCTTCCCTTAGGATCTGTAATGTTGACTCATTGACATTAGGATGTCTGAGCAGAATGATACCCATTTCTGCTCCCAGACTTCTCTACATGGAAACTGATTCTGGCCCTCTACATTCTGTTTCAAAGTAATATCAAACATCATTTCAAGTATTTTTAAATAAACTTGAAAAAAATTTTTTTTATTGTTTTGTTCTGGAAATTTTCAGGGTTAAGCAAATCTTTAAAAATATAAAAACATGCCCTGGGAATGATTTAGATATTATCTTGTCTAGCCCTCCCCTTCTTGTATAAAGTGAGGTCATTTTGTAACTGGTGAAGTCATTTTCTTAGTCATGTAGAGTCTTGGCAGGGGACTAGAGCACACAGCTAACCCTTACTCCTGGCTCTGTCTGCCTCATCAGGACAAACCTTTCAGTTTGTGTGGTCTTGGTGACAAAGAATAAAAAAACATTATTTTATAAAAATATTTTTTTTCTTATATTTTTGTTTTAGTTGTAGGTAGACATAATATTTTTTTTTTTTTTTTTTTTTATTGTTATGTGGTGCTGAGGATTGAACCCAGGTCCTCACATATGCAAGGCAAGCGCTCAACTACTGAACCACAACCCTAGGTTCCAGAATATTAATTCTTTTAATAAGAACTACAGGTTATTATTTTTTTAGGAAAAAATTCTTTTTATTAAAAAACAAAAAGTAAATTTCACTTTTGAGCAGTGAACTCTTGAGAGAGAAGTAGCTCTTTCTTAAGTGACCTTAGCAAATTTGAGCTCTCTGTTGTCTCAGGAAAGGTAGTTGTTTTTTAAATGATTTCTTATGTCATGCTCATTAAATGAAGAAATAATACCAAAGCCTTTTTTCATCAACGAGGTATAACCATTGCTATAAAATATCATTTTTGTTGATAAATGAAATTGACTTGATGAAATAGTGTATATATACTATGCAAAATTTATACATTTTGATTTATGCATTTTTCTAGTTCTGGTTGTTTGTTTACTGTATGCTGTGAAACCAGAGCTGTTGTTTTGTCTTGGTCAGATTGCGTATTTCATATAGTAGGTGGCAGATGAGGTAATATTTTAGCATTTTGAGTTTCTTGATTTTTGTAAGTATTTCCTCTCTACCATCTCTGTCAGATTTTAATAAGTAGTACTTTCTGTAACACTCACAGTACCTCTTTTAGCATATCCCGTAGACTTTTTACACATCATAGGTAACCTACTTTTATCCATTTTGGCATAAATATAATAGATGTTCTACATCTTGCAGAACAAATATCAAGGCTAAAGCATCCTATGTTGGCATGACAGATATTACCAAACGGAATAGCAGAGGAGGATAGTGTACTCTAGCTTCCTAGTTCTCAGTACTTGATGTAGATAAGATGTGATTAGCTCCTGGCAGCAAAGGACTGAAATCTGATAATGAGCCAGGTGATTTAGGAGTCAGATGGAGCTCATGAGTGGGTATCATAGTACAGGGAGAGTGGTACAGTATTGGGTACTTTTCAGATGAGAATTGAAAATAAACTGCTGAGTCTGTATGGTCATTAAAATTCCCAAGGTGCTTTTCTGCAAGATTATGAGTTGTTAGCCAGCATCCTGACCAAATGAATAATTGCTCTGTCAGTCGCTCCTGCAGTTTCTTTTGTACAAGGTCATCGCATCCCTTTCCTGAGCTAAACTTTCATGTTAAGGGAGAGTGGTTTCTTTAATTGAGACAGGCTGATTTCATTAATTAGTAAACTCATAAATTTATAGTTTTCCCGCTGCTTTGGGAAAAGAGACAATCATTGTTTAGCATTTATAAACTGAAGTTATTTTACCCTTTAAAAAAAAAAAATCATTAGCTTTTGATTTCAGTTTCTGTCTAGGAGAAATCAGATTGTTTCCTTGATTTTTCCCTACTGATAGATGTCAAGATGGACATACATATATGTGAAATACGAAGAACTGTCTTTACAATTTCCTGTTTATGTGTGCTTTCAACAGATATTCTTTGAACATCTATCACATATGCAGCCATGTCCTATGCACAGGTGACACAGGTGTGAACAGAACACATGAAACCTGTGACCTGAACTTTAAGTTCTATGAAAGGAGAGAAAGGTCAATGTAAATGAGTAAACAATTTTTATGGTAGACAATGATCTGCGCTTTGTATCTGGGTCTGGGGAGTGTGGGAGTAGGAAACATTGTAGGGATTTGATAAAGATCTCACAGGGTCTTCTGAGGAGGGAATTTGAACATAGGTTGAGGGATGGGACAGGTGGTCTTGACGGGCCCTTGTAGGAATATGCCTGGTAAAACTGAGGAGCTGCAAGGGATGGTATTCTGGAGGTGGCTGAACATGAGGGATGAATTTTATACATAGGGACTATTATTTCCCCTGGCTTGAAATAATACACTGTTGGGGCTCAAGAGGGCAAATGTCATAATGGTGTTTTAGGAATAAAATAGGTAAGTGGTCAGGTTTTGGATACGTTCTGACATTAGAGCTATTAGTCTTAACAAACATGTTTGTCTTTGGCCTGCTGTATTTGTCTTCAGAGTCCCTAGACTACTTGTTAATGCCCTAACGTGGTAACAGTTGGACATGTGAATTGATTGTGACAGTGAAATTGTGTAAAGACATAGAAGTTGATGGATTTCACTGTTCACTTTTAATCATGATCAGCGATCAATGCATGCAAGTAGAAGATTAGTAGAAGTAAGGAAATGTTGTATTGATTTGGAAGAATATTAACAACTGCCTAGCTAAGTGGAACACTGGCTTTTTTTTTTTTTTAAAGAGAGGCAGTTGTACCAGATTGACTTCCGTTTACTAATAAATACAGCTGACACTGAGAACTTACAATACACTAGCCATACCTTTAAGTACTTTACAATCATTAGTTCCTTTCATTCCCACCAAAAATCATGAGGAAATTTGCCAGTATTATTCCTGAACTAAGGAGAAGGTAAGCCACTTGGCCAAGGTCAAGTGACTGACCAGGCCCTCCAATAAAAGCTGTCTGGTGCTAGTGCTCCTGCCCTTCATCACTGCATCATGACGTTTCTAACAGCCACTTTAGTTTGTTAGAATGAGACCTTTAATTTGGTTAGGTGCTAAGTGGACTTTCTCAGTTTACAGTTTCATTTTCTTAAACGTAGAAAAGTCAATGAGAGATCTTAAATACCCTGGATCTTATTCTTATTTATTGCACGTATTTGTTTTAAGGAAAGGTTGGACATTTGGGAAAAGGTGGAGTGTTAAAATGTGGCTTAATGAAGCCTAGAATGGGGTTTAAATCCTGATTTACCCACTTGTTAGTTACATGGTCTTAACTTGGTCACTTAATCTTTCTAAGCACTTAATTGTCTAACTTGTAAAATTTAAAAATTAAGAACTGTCTCATGGGGTCTCCTAAAAAAATGTTTGATCTGCTTAATAAAAATTTTGGCTTCTTTGTCCATCATCCTGGCTGGGTAGATGGGAAATAACTCTAGGGCTTTCTTACAACAAATGGGTAGAGTGAGATTTAATGTCAGGAGGTCAACAAATGCTCCGATATAGCTCCAAAGGAGAATATTCAAGAAATAATCTGTGCATGAGCTTGGCAGGTCCGTGGGAATCCTGGATCTTGTTAAAATGAGGATTCAGCTCTAGTAGATTTGGTGGGGGACCTGAGATCTGCATTTCTATCAAGGCAATGAGATACTGATGCTGTTGATCTGTGGGCCACACTTTGGGCTGATGAGGACTTAACAAAACAGGCTTATGGAGAAGTACCATGGGAAGTAATGGTGAGTAATATGGAGGTCCATACCAGCAGAACATCTCAACAGTGCTCTTCAGAGATGAAATGAACTGCAGCATAGGCATTCATTCTCTGTCCTAGCCTGCACTTGAGTCACTTCAGACCTGTGCTATGGAGATATCTGATATACTGGAGGCTGATCCAGAATTGGATTTTCTCTTACTCATTGACAGGGGTTGACCTTAAACAGAAGAGGGCAGTACATTGAAGCACTATTGGTTAGATGGATTCCTGGACTGTGAGACCATCAAGCACAAATGTTTTAGAAGGACTTTACTCACTGAAAAGATAATCAGATTGTACGCCTGCTACAGTTCATTCTGACCTTGTGATAAGACTTAAAGTTAAATGCTAATTCTAGCTAAGGGTGATAATTTGAGATCTATACAGTCTCTAATACATATAATGAAGCAGAAGTCTCAGAATTCTCTCAGTTTTAAATGAAAGCACTTTTCATTGTATTTATTGTCGCTCATATCTACTTGATTACTCACTGATCACAGTAAACTAATATCGTAACTACATGCAAAAACATGCATGCATACATATGCCTGTATATACACATTCATATATACACACACATATATACATATATGCTAAGTAATGTGTACCTCTAGCATGCAGTTCCTTTAATTTCTTGTTAGCAGCATTTTTTTTGCGGGGGCGGGGGGTCTGTTTCAGGTCATGGTTTATATACTTATTGTTCGTACTTAACAGTTTCTCAGAAGTTCAAAAATTTATCCTTCTAAGTTACTAAAAAATATAAATGAATAGCACATGGCTGTTGACCGCAAATACATTTTTCTTTATTCCTCCTTTTTCACACAGCTGTAATGTTGCTAGAAAAATGTGTCGATTTATAGGAAATGTGTTTTCTCTCCTGTGGAATCTTGAATGCTTATTTTCAAGTATTTCTGAAGCTGCCACCTGTTATAGTGATTCTATGCCTTGTAGATTTTTTTTTTTTTTAATCATGAAAGAAGGTAAATTAGAAAACTAAAGAGTAATAGATGTTGGAAAAAAATGTCCTGGACTTTTTGAATCTTGTTTGCATTGAGCCCTTGGACCCTCCTTCCTGGCCAGCCTTCAGGGGCGCCTGTGAGCACAAAGGAATGGCATGTATTTATACTTGTGTAAATAAGATCCTGTATACTTTCCACTGAGAACATGCAGGCGGCCCTTTTATGGTCAACAAGGGGTTTTCCCTCTGGCCTTTAGGCAGACCACAGGGCTGCATGCTCAAGAATGGTGTTTCTGATACCATCCCTAACCACAGTTCTTTTTAAAAGCCACTTCTGCTCCTCTTAAATTTTAATAGATTCTGCTTGTAAAACAGTGTCAAATTATTTTGATCATAGAGTTCCATATGTTCAGAATTGTTAGTCTTCCTTTAAGGTCTGTATGGTGTCTTACATTATCATTAAGTAACTTCACATTTTGTCTTTGGTGAGTTGTCTAATGCATTCACATACTCAGATTATCAACCTGCCTGAAAATTGAAAGAAGGATAATGGATGGGTAATTTCAAGAAACACCATTGAGCAAAAACATTATCTGATATTTCCTTTTGCTTTGACATTATTTTTTTAACCACAAATATTAACATCATTCTATCATTACTTTAAAGGTTACATATTTTAGAAAACAATAAGCCTGTTGATAAGTGATTTTGTTTTACTCAGCAGGATTTTCCTATGAAAAGTGGTTAGATGTCCTGTTCTAAAACCAAAGGTGTTTTGCGGGGGAGGGAAAAGGAGGATTTAACTCAGGGGTATTTCACCACTGAGCTACATCCCCAACCCTTTATATTTTTTATTTTGAGACTCCGTCTCCCTAAATTGCGAAGGGTGACCTCTAACTTGCAATCCTCTTGCCTCCTGCCTCCTGCCTTAGCCTACAGAGTCCCTGGAATTACAGGCCACCACACCTGGCTTGAATCAACTACAAAATGGCTTTGTTTGAGAGGCATTGACTTTTCATGGAAGTTGCCCCCTCATCCTGTTCAGTTTCTCACTTGTAAAGGAATGTTTCATTTTTCAGTCATTTTTTTTTTCACAAGTTTCTCAATTGTTCAGAAAAATTTTAAATGGTATTATTTACAAATTGCATGCATTAGTAAAAAGAAAAAGAAAAAAAAAAAAAAAAACAAGAAAAAAAGGTGGCTCAGGAGGCTGAGGCAGGGGAAAGGAGAGTTGAGAGCCAGCCTCAGTGAAAGCAAGGCGAGAAGCAACTCAGTGAGACCCTGTCTCTAAATAAAATACAAAATAGGACTGGGGATGTGGCTCAGTGGCTGAGTGCCCCTGAGTTCAATTCCTGGTACCCCTCCTAAAAATAGTCCCGCCTCTCCACCCACTATCTTTCACTTTTCGTAGATATCAACTCATCCCTATGATCTCAGCTTTGTAATTACATCAGTGTGGTGTTCTTTATCATTCACGATGTAGTCTGAAAATTATTAAGCACAAACTGTTGTGGGGTGCAGCTTAAGAACAGATGGATCACCAATGAGAAGTCCAAATTTGAGAGTCTTTATTAGCCAGCTGACTGGCTGTTTCACACAATGCCCCCAAAGTGGCTATTGGGAGAACAGCTCCGACCATAGGGTTGCAGGGCTTTTCATACCAGAAGTCAGTACATCAATCATAAGTGTCTGTTGCTATGATTCAGAACTACAAACTAACATCATGAGATCTAAAATCATAAGCAGAAGGGGAAGTGGGTCAAAATGACCTTAGTTGAGTACATTAAAGAATGGTTACTGACATCCAGACAATCACTGTTGACATGTTTAAGAAAAATAGGAATCAAAAAGAGAATAATTTTATATCATATAAGAATTGCCATTTTGTGTTGCCAAACATGCTAATTGTGGATGGGTACAGAGGTGGGGTGTTCCCACAGGAGAAGCGTTTCCTACTGACTTGGAGTCTCAGGGTAAAATGGAGTCTGTTTAGTCACTGCCCATACAGCCTGGCCTATCACAAATATGTCAACCCGTCACAAAGCCATTGGTCCTCAATTTTTACACTTGTGAAGTCTTTTGAATATGCCATTGAGCTTTTGTATTCATGAGTTATTTCTATTGAGAATTACTTCTATTACTTCTATAAATTAAAACTGGGATCTGTGTGGCTCCATGGTAGAGTGCTTGCCTAGTATGCATAAGGCCCTGGGTTCCACCCCCAGCTCTGTTAAAAAAAAAAAAAAAGAAATTTAAATAATATGTTCATTAATTTTTCAGAAATTACAACAATAAATGTAACCTTAACATTTTATAAAAATTATATTTTCTAAACAAAAGCAATTTGTGAAGAGAGTGTTATCATTTTATAGTTTGTGAACATCTCCCGAGGGTCTGGCTCACTAGAAGAGAGTTGAATTTTCCATTCTGCTTTTGCATTCAGTGATAGTACACTTTAGGCAACCTTTGGAAAATGTGATTGTATACCTGTAAGAAAATGGGAGCAAAAGAAGCAAAAAGCACCTTAGTAATATTATGAAAATACCTTGACCTCATAAACTCTCAAAAGGGTCTTACAGGCAGACATCCAGATGATCCCAGATGACACACTGAGAATCCGAGATCATATGTAAGAACCTGGGTCTAATCCCTTAGTAGTAGGCACTTGTCCTTTTTAACATTTTAATCCTCCCACTGCAGGGTAGTCTTCAAAGAAAGTGGGGGCTTCTTGTTTTTGAATCTCACTGTTTTCTTTTTCTGATTTACATTATTAAACATTTATTGACTGAATGGATAAAATCAACTGAAATGTTGTATATATATATATATATATATTTTTTTTTTTTAATCCTATATTTAGGTCACTCACTCTACTAGTACAAACATGATTCTAAAATCTTAGAGAAGACTGACTTAAGTCTTTCTGGATTTAAGCGATGTAATTTTTGAACTTTTCCAGGATAGTTGGACATATATATTAAGGTACTTAGGGAGGAAAGATAATTTTAAAATTGGAAAATAATTGATTTAGTACAATAATTAGATGGTTTCCTTTATAGTTCTTTGACTGTGAGTTAGTAGCTTGATTTCTTAAATGTGTATTTGTCACAATTTTATCTTGTAACAATATGTGAACAACCTCTGAATTATTGTTAATTGCTTGAGATATGGTGAGGAAAGGAGAAAATCAGATCTTTTGTTCTCCTATGTGACTGTAGATAGGGAACACTGCTTCTAGAAAGTAGTATTACACAGCAACTGTAATGTTTACCAACTTCCATTGCTTCCTTTCCAATTAGCTCCTAACAGCTTTATATGAGGTAAACCCAAGTAATTATAGTTCCATTCCAATTTTGCTTTCCTTTCACATGAAGCTGGTATTGGAATTAATAGTTTTGCACATGGGTAGTATTTCAAGAGTAAAGCTTGCATAAAAAGATTCGGAGGTAGAATCAAAGTTATTATTTAATAAATGCTTAGAATTAGGTCTTCTTAGAAGGAAGCTTTAATTTAATTCCTTCCTCTGAAGACACATTTGTGTCTCAACATGTAAAAAATATCTTATTTAAGTAAGCTATTTTATTTAAATAAACCTTGGTTTAAATATGGGATGCTAAACATTTTCTGCTTGTATTTCATGTGGCTTGGAGAACAAGTCTGATGTCAATTCCCCATTGCCATTGAAGTAAAAAATGTGCATTCTTATATATGAGATTATATAGACATCATCTCATCAAGTTCTTTTTTATGAGTCTAATTTTACTTTTTAGGTTTATGAGAGAAAAATCCACTCTGTGAGAATAGGGCCTTGCTGATCATAAGATTTTCTTTCCCGTAGGATTGAAACTGTTGTTTTTTCTTGTTCCTATGCTTGATTCATTATTTTTTCTAGTGAATTCACATTGCTCATAATGTCAATATTACAAATATACACACATCATTATATAATACAATTTAAGATAATATTTGGAACCATAAAATCAAAAATCACACAGAACTGCAAGCAGGTAATGTTAATAACTACAGTAGGTGAGGGTGTGACTTAGCATACCTTGAACCGAAAGCAGTGATATGTCAAGTAAATATCAAAAGACCTGAACTCAGTTAATAATATGAGCTTAAATTTGATTCATCCAATAAATGAGAGAGAAACCATTCATGGGCAATACTGAGTCAAATCCCAGATTCCAAGGACAAGTGTATGCTGTATGATTTTTAACACTATTTAGTAGGAATTTTAATGTTTGGTAGGAATGTTGTATTCACCCAAAATCAATTTGATTTAAAAATTTAAAATTATTTACTTATTCTGGGATCTAGATTATTTTTCTAAGTATTGAAAGATATCAAATTATATTTACATTATTAGTGATTTACTGGTGTATTGGTAATTTTGTTATGCCAGTATATAAGTAGTACATTCACTGAGACAGCATTAAATACAGATTGATGGAACTTTTTAGATATATGTCTTCTGAATAAAAATGCTTAAAATTCAAATGCAGATAACCATGTTTAATATTTTCTTATAAACCTTTCTATAATTTTCCACCTATGAATATTTATTCAAGTTTTTTTTTAATGAAAATGAGGTGTCATGTGTGTGCTATTTTTAAACTTGCTCTTTTACTCCACAAAATTTTGTCACTCTCTTTCTCTATAAATACTTGTTTGTTATTGTCAGTCTTTCTTAAATGCTTTTGTGTCACTTAATATTCTAAAGAAATCTGTGCAACATTTATTTTCTCATAAAATTTTGTATGGAAGAAAATATTCTATAAACTTTTAGGGGTCTCTGGACCATGTGTTTCTCTGGTTCAGAACCCTTGAACCCATCATTCTTAACTACTTCACAGGATTTCAACTTTAACTGCACAGCTTGTTTTTTTTAATCTGGCTTATGGTGGGACTCTAAGGTTCTTTGAAACTGGGCTCTTACAAACTGCTCTATAAGGAGCACTTTGATATTTGCACATTTTTATATATTTGTTTATTTAGAAAGACTTCCTAGAAGTTAAATTGTTGGATCGAAATTTTATTTTTTTCATAAATTTTGATATATTTTTCATACTGCCTTAAAATCATACAAATTTGTCTGTTCACAACAAGTGTATTAGTACCATTTGAATGTATTTGGTAGAATTCTAATCTTTGGCAACCTGACCTGCAAATTTAATATATTAATTAACTAGTAAATTAATATTAAGTTAATTAGTAAAATAATATTGAATACTACTAATAATATTAACAAAAGTTGAGAAGAATCTTTAGTCTCTGAAAATTCTTTAAAGAACTTTTTCTTAAAGTAATTTTTTTCTCCCAAGGATAAAATTGCTCCTGAAAGAAATAAATTTCAACAAATATTGGAGATTGTATGGTAGTAGTAAACCTAGAAAATCATTCAGAGAGTTCAGACACTAGAAAATATTTTGCCCACTGTGTTCAGAGAGGCAAATATCCCTTTTTCATTTTTAATTATTTAATTAATTTCTCAGATTCCTCAGATTAGATTTCATCGTGGTGGTTTGCAGAAAAAAATACCAGATATCCGGCCGGCAGTAGAAATGCAAATAGCATTTTATTTAATTTCTGGAGGGATCCTATGCTTTCTGATTCCTGAGACATAACCACAACCGAAAAATGCTTTAAGTGCTATTTCCAAGATGGCATCCTTGACCACCTTCTCCTGGTATAAATTTTTCTTTGAAAATTTCTTTTCTCATGTTGGCTTCCATAGCCATGTATCTGTTGATTGGTTGCTGATCTCTATTTTTTGCACATGCCTTGCTTTTACCACAGTTACGTATTTACACTCCTGCTGTTCCTCCTAATACCTCAATTTTGACATGTTCAGAACTGATTTTATTACTCAATTCCCAAATTTGGTTCCTCTCATGATTTCCATCACATCAGGGCATAATAATATTTTTCACAAAATTGTTTACCTCAGCAATCTGGACCCCTCTTTCTCTTTTTCCCTTCCCTATATTCAGATATTTACCAAAATCTAAAATTCCTCTACAGCCTTTTGGACAAAATCCAAATTTTTCCAGAATGACTTTCCAGTCTTTCAGTTTTTCCCAATTTTCTTTTTCCAAATTCTATTCTTGTTTTATTTTTGTTTCCTCCCCACCTTCCACCCCTCATGATCCTCATGATCTAAAACATTTAGAAAAGAACACAAGGGGAAACAGAATGAATTGGACACAACTTTTCCTTTGTTCATGTATAAATACATCACCAGTGTAACTCTACAACAGGGACAAACCCAAGAGTGAGAAGTTAGACTCCATCCATGTATAATGTGTCAAAGTACATTCTACTGTCATGTGAACCTAAAAAGAACCAAAACACAATAAAACAAAACACAAGGCTGAGTGTTGACCATGAGAGGTCAAAGAGAAGGGGTAGAAGCTATTTATTAGACTAGGAAATTCTATTAGTTCCTCACCATGCCTTGAGTAGGAGTGAGTTGGGGCTAGAGGCTATAAGGAAGAGAGACACCTGAAGTGAAGAAGAAATTTTCTTCTGAGGGTTCCCATGTCCCCGATTCTGATCCATTCTTGAGATGCAGTCAAGGTGTGACATTTAAATATACTCAAGGGTGACCATTTGTATAACAAATGCATGAACGTCTGTGGAGATGGTGGACACATAGATTTAACTGGAAGACACATCAGACTATGATAGGGAATCATACTCCTAAAATATAGCAGGTTTTTAGTATTATCTGACTTTAACCAAAGAGAGTGGTAATTTATATTTTAATATTAATCTCAAATGAAATTTTTAAAATATTTTTAGTTGTAGATGGACACAATACCTTTATTTTACTTACTTATTTTTATGTGGGCTGAGGATTGAACCCAGCACCTCACACGTGCTAGGCAGGTGCTCTACCACTGAGCCACAACCCCAGCCCTGACTTCTTTTTCTAAAAGTTATTTTTATAAATATTTTTAGTTGTTGATGGACCTTTATTTTATTCATTTATTTATTTGCTATACTGAGAATTGAACCTAGTGCTTCACCCATGCTAGGCAAGCGTTCTACTACTGAGCCACAACCCCAGCCCCTCAAAGGACTTCTTATTGTGTTCTTTATATACTAGGGAAAGGATAGCTACATTCGTAATGATGCCTAATGTTATCTTTCCATTCTAGCAATTGTTAAGTTTGTATTTTAATGTTTTACAACACGTGTAATTGATATTTCATTTCCTTGAGTGCAAGAACCTGTGCTTTTAAATTTTGTATTACTGTTGTTTAACATAAGATTTATCATATTCAATATGTTCTCATTTTTCATGGCAGTTAAAATCTGTAAAGTTCTTGCAAATATAGAATTAGTGAACACTGAGATTTGGCTCCCTTGGGACATACAGGATTAAGTTCTTGCACATCCTGGTCACATTTTCATCAACTAATCAATACATAATCTTGCTTCATGTGCATGTCCCTTACAGACACCTCATTTAATATACACTGGTGACCCATTAACATTGGACTTATGACTTACAGCATGAGTCTGAATGAAGCTTCTCTAATGCAGGTTTTCTCTGTAAGGCACATCACAGCCATCTTTAACTTTGAAACCCTAGACAGGACTTCAGAACTATGTTTGGGGTTATTTTAAAGCAAAATTTCTGACAAAGAGAACAAAAATACAAAGACCCTGGCACTAAACATCCTGCAAAGCAGTCACTTGCTTGTAGCATGGGGTGGTATTGTGGTTCAGTGGTAGAGTGCTTACCTAGCATGTGAGGCACTAGGTTCAATTCTCAGCACCACATATAAATAAATGAATAAAATAAAGGTCTATGAACATCTAAAATAAATTAATAAATAAATAAAGAGCTGGAAGGGGACAGAGCACATCCAGCATGTCCTTATTCGCCATCACTTGGGAATGACATCAACTGGGAAGGATATGGCCTTGGGTAATTCAAAGGATTTTGTCACTCACTCACTCACTCACTCACTCACTCACTGTGTGGACATGTCTGCTAGTGACCACAAATAGTGCTGCTTATTGAAGGGTATTGATTTTAAGATTATAAGAAATTTTAGCCAGTAGGGAAATTCACAAATGTGGAATTCATGAATAATGAGGATCTAATGTACTAGGTTTGGATATTTTATTCAATACAGTCAATTGTCACCTAACAATGAGATAAGTTCTAAGAAATACGTGGTTAGGTGATTCTGATGTTGTGCAAACATTGTAGAGTGCACTGACACAAATCTCGAAGGTCTAGTCACTCACTCCCTGGCCTCTTGATGCGGCCAGCCAAGAGATTCAGTCAACACCAGCTGGATGAGGCTGGTGCTGGAGTCACATGGCATACCTTTTTTTTTTTTTTTTTTACAATAAACATTTTTTTTATATGTAGAATAAATGTACTCTAAAATAACAAAAAATAGAGTATAGTAAATACATAACTTAGTAATAACAAAGCTATTTACTATCAGGTATTATGTACTGTGATACTGTGATGAGCAGTCTTTCTTTCATTTAATTTCATAATAGGGAGATATAACTAATATCTAGTGATGCTGTATACCAGCATTTCGTTAACTTTCTTTCATTGAGGTATTTAAATAACACTATTAATTGGCTGGCTTTCTTGGACAGGTGATGCATCTCAGACTCAGAGCAAGGATGGAACTTGCCCTGGGTCTTATAGTCATACATGAGATGACAGAGCCTGAATTCTCAATAGGCCAGTGGACTTCACCTTGTGATGGTTGTGATGAGGTGTTAATTTTTTTCTCACACTGTTTTCATTTTTTGAGAACAAATGTAATATATTGTCCCTGATTTAATCGATATAATATATATGCCTGCCATGATTTCTGAAAGCTAAATTCAAGTGCATTCATTCATTAAAAACAAAAACAAAACCAAAAAACTTGCCCTTAAAAATGTAAGTGGTAGAAAATGCGAAGATGATTTTAACACAATTTTATTCCTAATAAAAATACAGCATACATATACATACACATATATAGGTCCGTATATATATTGGTACATATATACACATGTACAATTATATATACATATGTAACGTTTGTTTATTAATTAATTAATTTATATTTTGCAGTGCTAGGGATTGAACCTAGTTACCTTGTGAATACTAGGCAATCACTCTATGTTTGAGATACATCCCTAGCTCCAACCAAAGCATATTAGATGTTTCTAATAGATTAAATTTAGTGTTATATCAGTAAATAAACATTCTTCTTTTAATCCTTTTATTCATACTTTTTTTAAAACTTTGAGCTGTTTTTAAACTAAGATTATATGTTGTATAGATCATGGCCAGGGATTGTAGATTCTTTTTAAATGTTGCTGAAATATATTTTTTATGAGGAATGTATAGACTGATTTTTAAGGGGAAGATTTTAAAATTAAAAAAAAAATTAACCTCACTGCACTACTCAGAATTTTCTATTCAACAGATGTAGGTTTTTTTTTTTTTTTTTTAAACAGCTCTTATAAATGTAATGTTTAAAATCCATGCAAAGATTTGTTCCCCTGTAAGTATAAACCATAATTCTGAATAAATATCTCCACTTTAGTTTAAGAGGATAGTTAGCATAGCTAACGTGTGGGTGGTCCAAGGTTCCAAGGAACTTGAGCACGCTGGGGAGTCAGGGCCAGAAGTTCCCTTTCTAATGCTAACTGCCTTGCATTTGTCTATTGTTGGTGTGGTTGTTCAGCTTTAATAAACAGTGAAGGTGTGATGCACTTCAAGATTACTCTGAGTCAGTCCTCTTTCCTGGATAGTTAAGGGAGAATCACTTCTGATTCTCCTCCCCCACAGCAGGCCAGCCCTGATTGTCAGATGTCCTGAAGCCTTTGCTGTAACCAGAGAGGTGAATGCAACCCTGGGCAACTTAAGCCTTTATGGATCTTTGCCTGTAAGTTTCCTTCTCAGTAGAAATACAATACTCTTTGTCCCACAGCACAGAGGCACTCTTAATAATCTTTTTTATTGTCACAGTTTAGTTATCTTATCAAAAGCTCTGCTTTAGTCTTAGAAGGGTAAGCCAAAAGAGTCATAATAACAGGAAATATTTGCTATTTTACCCATGATACAAAAGAATTCGTGTTGATTCTTTCAGGATCTAAGGTCAGAATTCTAAGGCTATCACATCCTTTGCTGTCACATCCTTTGCTGTCACAATTTTTGTCAATTTTGTCTTTTCAGAACAACCTCAGTGCATTCCATACTTTGCTGACTGTTCCCTGCCCCAATCTCCACCTCTAGCAAAAGGTAGCTGGAGAAATAAATTAATATACTTTTATGAGATTGCTGGGCAGAAAATTGAACCTAAAATAAGATGATAATGGAAACTAAGAGAGGGTGAATTTTCTGTGTGATATAATTATAAACCTAGATTCCTTTCTCTTTTTTTTTGGCATTGGGGATTGAACCCAGGAGCACTCTACCCCTGAGCTACATCTCCAGCCTTTTTTATTTTTTATTTTGAGATGGGGTCTCACCAAGTTGAAAGCCTTGCTAAGTTGCTGATACTGGCCTCAAACTTGGGATCATTCTGCCTTAACCTCCTCAGTTCCTAGGATTACAGGTGTGTGCCACCACACCTGGCTCTAGATTGTCTTACAATTAATAATTGTTACAAGGAGTCTCAGGTGTATAATGGAGTTTCATTTTTGTTTACAATTATATAGCTGTCGTGGCAATGCCTTACTTAAATAAAATATCTTTTAAGATATGGGGGCAGTTCATTCTCTGCATTGTTTCCCTCCCCAAGAAAATTCACTATAGGATTTGTTATACAAATGAAGCTCCAAAGTCTTCTTGATTCATTCATACACCTCACATAGCTTAAGCCAGTGATCTTGTGAAAATCCTTTCAGTTCCTCAATTGTAATGATTTTGCATAATCTTGTGCATGCTTTTTGTTATTGCCTGAAATTCTTTTACCATCTATCTACCTGGAAAAATCACACCGCAAAAAAGGTGAGCTATGTAGAATTTTGTGAGTTAAATTTACTTTTGAAGAGAATTATCCCTTAATACTATACATTTTTATAAAATATTTACACTTGCATACACTGTCTGTGAGTTATGCAGGACCTACAGAACAGCCTTTAGGTGAGGTGCAAGTGAAAGTGTGCTTTTGAGCAGTTAGAGACTTGAATCTAATGACACATTAATCCAGTGGGTAAACTAGTTCATTCGATTTAACTCCACAATTAAATGGCAACATCTGGCATATCACCAAGTGTGACCTAGAGATTTTTTTCAACATCTCTCCTTGTGTGGGCCCTTGAGCAGGGCTTTGTACTTCTCAGGACACTACAAGTTCTGCCTTGTCAACACCCCATGTCTTCAAAGGACCATTTCAAAGTAGCAGAGGTAACTCATGAAATCAAGAATTTAAAAACGTTATCGACTATTCCAAATAACCCCAAGTCATGACAGGATAAATAACCAGGGACTATTTTCCATTCTGCTCTGCATAAAGATTGAATACCAGCTCCCTCTTTGTTGTTAGCTGACCTGAGTTAACCCGTATTGAACAGTAAATCATTCACTGAAGGGGGAAGAGGGGGAAGAGGAAAGATTTTGTCTCTAAGGATAATTCTTTTGTGTTTTGATACTTTGTAGAAGACTGAAGAATAGAGATTTCATGTGCAGATGCCATGGAGAAAACCAGTTTTTTTTTTTTTTTTTTTTTTTTTTTTTAAACAGAGAGTAGTTTTATTATTTTATTGACCTTTTATTGTTATGAAAAACTGATTTTTATGAACTACAAAGATGGTCTTTTAAGACATGCTACTTATTCCCCACCCCATCCATGGTCTGTCACATAGATAGCTCAGAGCATAGAATATATTTTTTCATAATGTCTAGGTTTTCGACAGACAGTGACAAATTTTCTTTAGAAGTATGTGGATATTTGAACATTGGATAAGTACAGTTTGGGGGTAATATTTTTATTCATTCATTTTCCAGAGAGCGGACTGATTTGTATATTGTATCTCCTTGCTAGTTGCATTTTCCACCGTTTTTTTTTAAACTAAAGGTTTGCAAGTTCAGGATCTCTAACGGGCTCTCTGTTTCAGAGTATTTAACTGGCAGAAGTGTTAGTTCTTCCTTGTCTGCTGACCCTTCCAAATTACCTCTCATGGATTTATTTATCACAGTTTTTTTGTACTTATTTTGCGGAGAGTTTATGCATATTCCTCATGTTATGATTTCTTTTCCCCTTGTGTTTCTTTTTATTATTTTGCTTGGCTTTCATGTCCATGTAATCATGTATTATTAACATGACTGTCCTCTTAAAGAACCACCCTAGAAATAAATGTTTAGTTGTTCGCTAACTATTAATTTTATTCTTATGATAACCAATATGAGAAAAAGTAGAAGTCTCATGTAAGCAGTGCTCTTCAGGAAGTCTGTTATGTTAAATTCTGTTTTGGAAGGTTAAAATGTCTTTAAAGGTCACCATAAAAGTATGCTTCTTGTAGTCTCTTAAAGAATGACAAAAAGAAACTGAACCAATGGATTTAAATTGAAGGATATCTAAAGAGACACGTGCAGAGCTTGCAAAGGTCTGCATACTATACCATTTGAGTCTCTTTCATTCTTCCCTTAGAATGACCCCTGTGACTTTCTAGTTCATCTAGCCTGTGTTTCATCTTTTCCTTATCCAACCAAGGTCTTCCTCTTTTCTTTATCATGGTTCAGGGATTAGTATTCCCACACTACAGATCCATGTGTAATGCATGAGTTTGCAATCTCTAAGGTTAAGATCTGATAGACATAGAGATGAAAGTGTGCTAGTAATTGAGCTACAATGTGGCAAAATATAATCCAAATGGACAATGTAAGTGAGAAGTGAGTTTCTAAGCACATGATGATTGTTCATAATACATAGTACCGGTGGGAAATGATATGAAATTATGGTTTGTAATTTTGGGGCCCAACCAAAATATATTTGGCATCATAGTAAAGGAATTCTTACCTTATTTTGAGTACTTTAGAATTGTCTTATGTTTTTTGGTTTTCTAGATATAGTCACCACCAATTGCTTTCATATATTTTATCATAAAGCAGATTGAGCTATTTGATGAATTGCAGACTGCACCTCTGCAGTTTTGTTCTTTTAAGCCTTTTACTCTTCAATGAATTCACCTCCTGGAAGTTTACAGGTTAAGATTTGCAAAATGTAAAAACTTTAAGTCCTTAGATGCTCCTTTCCCCTCAAAACATTCTGTGGTTTCAGCAGTTGAAAATAATCCTTTCCCTGAGTTTTCGTGGTTGTTTATCTGTATATCTTTTAGTACAGTTATCACAGTCAATCTTTAAGGATCTTTATAATACTAAGCACTTAAAAAGAAGACTTATATATAACAGTTTCCCACAGTCTTAGCTTAATGCCATAATTTATTTGATATTCAGGAAATATTTATTAAATGAATGAAGCAAAGAGTGAATTGGCAGTTTAAGTGATTATTATTATAAAAAGATTATTGACAAATTTATTCTTTGGATCTTTGTCTCTTGTTTATATATTATACTGTCCCTGGAATACCTCATGTGATATTTTGACTTCAAATGCTATTTATGTAAATGACTCTCATATATAAATATATGCATATGAATAGTTCTTTTGTTTTTCTCTGATTCCAACTAATTTTCTGCCTGCGGATATCTAATAAGCATTTAATTCTAGCAAAGCCAAAACAAATCTTTGTTTTCTTTCCTCCGATGTGCTTTTCTTTCCACTGATGTGCTTCTCCCATTCCAATTAGAAGGAGGGACCACTTCTTGTACCATGTGTGGAGCTGCTCATGAAGAGTCTGGATGATTCTTGACGGAGCCTCTCTCCCACCCCTTACTGAATCTTTGGTTCATCAGCAAGTCAACTTTCTTCAATCTTCTGACTCCCACCAGGGCTTCCTGAATTTCTTGCTTGCTCTCATGATCCTCACTATTCATTTGCACTAGAGAAACCTTTTAAAAATGTAAAAAAGAACTGCCAAGTATTTTACCCTGGATTTTGAAGCCTTTCATAAGCTGGTTGTTGCCTGCTCTTCTGACCTGATTTTATGCTCGGTCTTTTCTCTGTCCATACGTTCTGGCTGACTGACTTTCCTTTCCTTAAGTACATCAAGCTCCGTCTTCCTGTTCTGGCAATACCTTTCATCTGGAATCTTTTACCCCTGACCTTTCTTTCCATTTAGATTTCAGCATAAATGTCTGCTCCTTCACCAGGCCTCCTACAGGCCCAGCCATGTGCTCTGCTCTGCTCTCTGCCTCTGTACTGACTACCTCATCCTGTGACAACCACCAGTACCTGTCATCTCTTCCCCTTCTTGCTGCCTGTTTCCTGCTTGAGTCTACCAGCAGAACAGAAGTACTGGAGAATTCTCTGATCCAGGAGAGTTCCCCTATCCCTGAGGAGCAGCCCTGACTTTTCCCAGTGAGATTAACAGAAATTGCTGCCTGTGACTGTTGTCCTTATAAGAAACCCTTTATTGGTAACATCATTTCCTTTTCCATTCCCCACCTGCTTTTGACATTTTTTTCCACGTCCCTAATGAACGTTTTCATTTGAATCTTTGACCCAAGATCTATTTCTGAAGGGGTCAGGAAGCCCTCTTCTCTGACCACCAAAGGAGTTACCTTGTTTCTGACATCACACCATTTTAATTCTCTGCATAGCACTTACCATTTACATTTTCCTTGTTGCTTTAGATACAATTTATTTAAAATTTTTTTTTACCCGCACTGGATTTTTAAGAGGGTAGAAAAGCAGAGTGTTTTTCTCACTTTACTATATCCAGAATATTTTTCTCGGTATTCAATGTACAGGTACTCAGTAAATGATTGATGATTAAATGGGTGAATGATTTTATATAGACAAGAAAGGACCTAATTTCAAGAATGTAAATTGCAGGTTGAAACTGTTCAGCTGCTCATGAATAGACACTTGATTGGGTCTTAATGAAGTTTTGAACTTTTATATGGACCAGCTTTGCAGAGAGCAAAAAGTTTTTATGTATTCATTTGGGCAACATTTATTGAGTGGCTCTTCTGTGCAATTTAGGCTAGGCAACTTGCCAGGCTGGCATATTAAGGTGGTGTTTGAGAGAATAATATTGCAACTGATGTAGCTAGGCATCAGAGGGGGATTTCTTTTTAAGAATAGACATCAGCAGTTCTCAAATGCACAGCCCTTTCCCTCCCCATGTGCAGCTTTGTCTTCCCATTGGTCCCTCTGGTGGCTGCCCCGCCATTGTACCTCCATCCCTTTTTTCTGTTTTTCTACCCTGTGTCTTTCTCAGAACTATGAGCTGCATTAAGTACATCAGCTGATTTTGTTTTATTTTTTTTCTTCTCTTTGTCTTTGGTTCTTTGCATTTATTAGTAAATGATGAATAAATATTTGCCGACTGATTTGATACTATGTTTTGGAGTGTACATATGAGTTACGTTATCCAATTTCAGGAATTTCATAGGCTATTTTAAAAGTAACAGCAAATGTTGGCTATTCTAATGACATTGAATTGAACTTAGAAAAGGAATCTTTGCTTTTATATTTCATTTTAAAAGATGGCTTGAAGAAAATGGCTTTGAGTTTCTTTGAAAATGCTTCTTTGTTTATTTACAAATTAATTGCTTTCAGCAGCATTTCCCTTTAGTGCTAGTAATTAGAAGTATTTAAAAATAATTAGTAACCACATCCAGTCCTGGTTTTCTCTGTCTATTCACTGAATAATACTGAATAGTGTGGTTATTCTTTCTTTATTGTTTTTGAGCTAGTTTTGTTAGCTATTTTTTCTTTTTTAAGGTTCAAAGAACATTGAGTTTGATTCATGGTTTTAAAAGGGTGTTCATTTATGTCTGGCTTTTTAATTGTATGCTGTTTTTGTGGGAGAGTGTGAGATACAAATATAAAGAATCTATATTAATTTTCACCATAAATTTAAAATTTTATGTATGAAAAACTTACTCTGTAATTATTTTGGCCTTACTAATCATTTCTTATGACAATAAAATAAACATACTTGGGGGCATTTTAAAACACAGATTTCACAAAGTCAAACAGCATCAATATGGTCTCCAGAATTTCATTTCTAAGGTATAAAGTTATTACAATCTATAAGGTTTTCATATGGGCTTTTATACATGAAAATATAGGAAATTAAAAACTGAATTTGATACTTTATCACTAGAAATGCATTGTCAGGCCTAACTCTCACCTAGGCCATTGATAAGAAAATAAAACAGGGTGGGATTTTGCTATGGGAAACATTATCTTACCCTTTTAGTAAGTTGTTACTTTTATGAAACATTATTGACATGGTATTAATGATATTTTTGGACTTCAAAATATTTTAAGAGTAAACAACATCTGATTAAGTTGATAATAAAAGACAAATTGTGATTGATGGTATTGTAATGATTTATGACACCTCTATTAGATGTTTGTATTTCCTGGATTGTAAACTCGTTTAAAGAAATTGTCCATTGCTGAAGTTGCTCTTTGTGGTTATAGTATAATGAGTACTTTTCCTTCAGATGCTGTTACTAAATCAATGAGATATCAGGGGCATCTTGGCATTAATTATATGCCCTTTAAAGTGTGAAGTATAATGATCTAAGTCATATTTATTACAGCTGAAAAGATTATAAAGCATGCAGTTGGTTTGTGATAATGCAGATGAAGTCCAGAGAAAGTAAAAGAATTATTATAAGTCACATGGCTCACATATTAATGAGTAGAATAAGGGAACTTCAGTAATGTATTGATCATTGATCCTTTATGAAGAATCTTTTATTTTAGCTGAGTGAAGTGGCACATGCCTATAACCCAGTGACTATGGAGGCTGAGGCAGGAGGATCACGAGTTCAAAGCCAGCCCCAGCAATTTAGCAAGGCCCTAAGCAACTTTGGAAGACCCTGTCTCAAAATAAAAAAAAAATTGAAAAATGGATGGGGATGTGGCTTAGTGGTTGAGTACTCCTGAATTCAAACCCTGGTACCAAGCAAACAAGCAAACAAACAAAAAACAAAGCAAAAAAAAAAAAAAAAAGATAATATAATAACACACACACACACACACACACACACACACACACACACACTATTTTAATTACCATTCTGGGTTGGAGGAAATTCTGATTTCTCTGTTACAGGTGGAGAAAGAGGCAATATAACATCTTATATACCAACTTCTATTAATGAGTACTGGACCAGATCAGGGCCTCATTGCTTTGTGTGTCAGCCACTAGCCACATATGACTATGTAAATTAAATTAATTAAAATTGAATTTAAAATTCATTTGCCCAGTTGCTATTGTCACTTTCAGGTGTCTATTTGCTGTCTATGGTTGTGGCTAGGGTTTTGGAGAGTGCTCATTTAGAACATCTCCATCATCCCAGGGCATTCTGTTGAACAGTGCTAGCTAACTGAAGAAAGAGTCGCAGTGCAGTGCCACTTTCAGGCAATCACCCTTGAAACCCAAAGCCATCAGAGAGAAGGAAGTTTGTATTAAGATGTAAGGTGAAAGAATCTTTGTCTATACCCTGGGAAACCTGTCATTATTTATCAGTTTAACTTGGATAGCAACATCATTTTAATACCTGGCACAGTCATTCCAATGCACTCCCTATTTGTGGGGTCTTGTTTCTCTTATTAGACATGTTTCATAGTGCATGCTTAATTTTAGAAGAACTGGGTTTGCCTGCTTGATATAGCTGAAAAGACCTGGCTGCCTCTCTTGTTCCAGAGTCTCCTTCCTAGGCTAAGTCTGCTCCTCTCTTCTGAGGGCCTGCAATTTCCAGCTGTAATGCTGGTGGTCATTGGGTGCTAGTGCCATAAGGTTGCTGCTAGCATTTGTTCCAGGAGTGGAAAGAAGAGCTGATAGTCCATGGTTATTGCCTAAGGGAAGTCGAGTATCAAAATAGTGTTAGCTTTAGCTTCAGTGGTTTGCTCTGCATATCATAGGTGCCCTTTAAATGTTTGAAAAATTACATAGGAAAGGAAAAGAAGGATAAGAAAAGAAAGATTAGGTAACTTACAAAAACTCAGTGCTGATGTTAGAAGGTTTTTATAGCAGAGCCTTGTCTCCTGGAATGATAAATCAGTTTTTTTAGCCCATTTATTGAGTTCCTTCTGTATACTGGACACATCCTAAGCACAGAGGATTTATTGTTTTCACTTACTCAGTTCATGCTCCAAACTTTGCCGGGGCTGATTTCTCTGCCCTTTCATTTATAGTTTTAGGAGGTATCATGTAATCAAGGTTTCCTTATTGTTTGTCTGAGAATCCCATTGCTGCACTTATTTCCTTGTGTACTTTTATTTCAAGCAGAGGCTATTCAAATTTCTCCTCTCGTGTTCTAATACTATATCTTTTGAACTTAACCTCTGTTACCTCATATTTGTCTTTTTGGTTTCACCTTATATATCACCATGTTAGTCTGCTTTCTGTCACCATAATAAAATGTCTGAGATAATTAACTTATAAAGAGAAAAGGTTTATTTTGGATCACAGTTTTTCAGGTTTCAGTCCTTAAGGGCTTTATTGCAGCACATCAGGGTGGGAGCACATGGCAGAACAAAAACCTCACCTCATGACCAGGGATCAAAAAGGGAAGAGCAAGAGACTGGGGCCTACAGTCCCCTTTGGGGACATACCCCCAATGATCCAAAGACTTTTCACTAGACCCCACCTCTTACTTGGTTCACTTGGAACATTCTTCATCCCAACATTCTTCCAGGATTAAAGCCCTTTCTACTTCCATCTTCTAAGAATATTCCCTCCTCCTTCTGGTATTAATTGACTCACATCTACAGTAGCTCGGTATCTCCTGTTTCTGCATGTTAGCTTTCTTTGTCATCAACACCCAAGCATACTTCTGACCTTACTGAAAACCACCTTTGTTGAAGTTCATGTCATCATGTCAAACTAGACTCCGTTCTTCCTTTCCTCTTGCTGCTATTAAAATGCATATCACACCAGGAGTTAATTGTGTGTAACTTTAAAAAATTTCTGGGTTGAAGCTGGGTACATTTTGTTTGGTGTTATATTCTGATTGCTTGCTGTAGTACTTATGTAGTATTTAACAAATATTAGGCATTTAATGAATAAATGAATGAATTTTCTAGATAAGATTATATGAAATAGAAGAGTCTGTTCTTCAAAATTCAGCAAGGTAAAGCCTTTAACTAAACACCTGCTGTATTCAGAAACTGAACTAGGAACTAGAAACACTGCCCGCCACCCAGAAAGATGACTCCCTATGAGGTCATACAACACTACCAGAGCCTGTCCTCTGGGCCCCTTGACAATGTAGAGTTTTATATCCCTAATTACACTGATATTTGACTAATATTTGTTATTGTTTCCCACTGGACTGAAGCTCCATGAGAGGCAGGGCTGGGCTATGTTCATCACAATATTCTCCACGTCTAGTATTAGCACAGTTAAGGAGTTTATTGCATCATTTGGCAAGTATAGTAATCACTGTGCTGGAAGTATAAATATTAGCGTGTGTGTGTGTGTGTGTGTGTGTAAGTGAAAAGTATGAATATAGTTGCAAGGGAGACAAGAACATCAAGAAGATGGCTTATGAGTTGGGGAAAAATTAGAATTATCAAACAAGGAAATTCAAATCAGTAGAAAAAAATTATCTGTGCTTCTTTCAACAATAGAGTTCCCTGACATTCTTTTTTTTTTTTTTTTTTTTTTTTTTTTTCATGGTGCTGGGAATTTGAACCCAGGGCTTGGGCTTGCGAGGCAAGCACTCTACCAACTAAGCTATATCCTCAACCCCTCCCTGACATTCTTGCAAGCATTAGTTTAGAGCATTTGTACTAAGTTGAATTTTCTTATGATAAGCTTCCAAAAGTGAGTAGTACTGAGGAATAAACACGGATAGGATCAGAATGTCCCTAAAGAGTTGTAAGACACCAGGCTGACTTTTAACCTTTCTGGAAGTCACTTGTTTTTTTATGCATTAGAGAGGATTGAACTAGATGAACTCTAAGGTGGTAAAATTACTCAGATCTTCATAGTAAATTTGAACATACAGTGTTAACACTGGTGACACCTGTCTGTCTCTTGGTTTCCTCAACAGCAGGGGAAAAACCTGTTTAGAACTTGTTCTTCCTCCTTCCTCCCACTCTTCTCTTTTTTTAAAAAAAATATATTCTTATAGTTTTCTTTCCTCTTCCTCTTTCACCCTCTTTTTCTATCCTTTCCTTTAATTTTATTTATCATCCATATGATTTTTATTTATTTTTTATTTTTTGGTAAATTCATGTACACCAAATTCTCTGAACTTCTGGAATCATATTCTCTTAATAACCAAAATTATCTATCCCCTGTGTTATGGGAGGTTCAGTCCAAGCCTCAGTATTTTGGAGGCTGGGATGCCAGTAAATTTTCTCCGATTTTCTTTTGTTCTGAATTCCTGTCATACTCTGATTGGATTGCTGGCCACTACTTTTTCCCTTCCTGCCATCTTGAATTCTGTAGCTTTGTTCCTATGAGAAGTCTATAACTTTGTTCAGAGTTTCTTTCTTTTCAACCAGCAAAAGGTTTTTATATATCATAGACAAATTGCAATCTTGGAGATAAATAAGAAAGGTGATTCAGCATAATACTGGGAGAGAACAACTTACAATTGCTTAGAGATCTTAAGATTTTGTGACTACCCCTCTTGCAGAAACTATCTTGATGATTTCTCATTCTTTACACCCATCATCTCCTCCCTTGTTGGAGGGGTCCATTCTTAATTGCAATCCATTTCTATCTCCAATTCTAGCTGTCTACCTAAAATTACATTCTTTGTTACTTTATTACAAAGGGGGATTTAACTTTCAACCTGCAACAACTAGGCTCCAAACTACCTTGGCATTTATAAAATGCTTCATTATATTATTCCAAACACAAGAAGCATCTACTGAATCATGCACTTTCAGAACCAGAGAAAAGCAGAAAAAGGTTGGCAATTACACTTTTCATTTAAATTAGGGCAAATTCTTGGGAAGAACTGTTCCCTACCCAAAGGAAAAACTTCAGAGGGATACATATGCATGTGTGTGTCCGTTTTCCCTTTCCAGTCAGCTTTTCTAAAGCAAACATTTGTATAGTCTCAAAATATGAACAGTTTTCTAGGTCTAGGTTTTCGTTTTAATTGGGAATATCTATTGGTTTATTAAAAAATGAAGTAAAAATAGTAATTTGAAGTGGAAGACTTTTTTTTTTTTTTTTTTGAGATGTATAGCAGTTTGGTGAAGGGATAGACTTGGGAGCTCTTCTGTGTCAACTTCATCTACCATCTTGAATGTTCCTTCTGCAGCCCCAGTGGTTTCTGTCTGCAGAAGTGGTGGTGGTGCTAATAGTCTCTTCCCTGAGTTGTTAACATGGGGACTAAATGAGACAGTGTTGAAGTAGAGTCCTTCTTTCCTGTGCAATGCATTTCTTAGATACTAACAATTCAAAACAGGAAAGTGGATGATAGACCTGGAAGTTAAGGAAAGATCTGTTTTTAGGGAGCTGAAATGTTTTCAAATTCTGACTATATTTTGTACAGGTTAGTCTGTCCAAATTAATACTCTCTTGTCACTCTTCGGATGACTACAGAAGTCACAGTGGCCTGTACTCTGCTTGAGGTGCAAGCTGCTTCTCTGTATTCCTACCCACAGGGGTGTGAAGACACTACCTGGGGAGTCTTCTTTCTGGTCCTGAGAGGCTTCTCTTCCCCTCCTTTGTACTGGCTCCCAGAGCACAGAGCCCAGTTAGGCAGCTGCTTGAAGAGAGATGTTATCCTTTGGGTAAGTGTCCCTGACAGCCCTGTGTAAAAGGCTTGTTCACCAGCTTATGGCATTGTTGGGAGCTGGTGGAATCTTTAGAAGGTGAGGTCTAGTAGAAGGAAGTCAGGTCACTGGGGGTGTGCCCTTAAAGGGGATATTGGATCCTTGCCCCTCCCTGTTTCTTCCTTTCTTTCCAGTTTAATGAGTTGAAGAGTTTTCCTCTACCATGTTCTGCCATGACGTGCTTCCTCACAACAGGCCCAGAAGCAATAGGGACTGAAACCTCTAAAACTGAGCTAAAACAAACCTTTCTTCCTTAAAAGTTGATTATCTCAGGTGTTTGTCATATAATGGAAAGCTAATGCTGTCTTATAAGCAGGGTCTTGGGTAAAGAGGACAATGAAGAGACTAGGATATATTGCATCTGCGAAAATTGAATCAGGTTGTCATCTGGCCTCTCTGGTCTTGTATGGAATAACTCCCTTTCTGCAGTTAGGAGTTATGGACAACTTTTCAATCAGTTCTTTGGACTGCTCCCTTCTTTATACCGAGAGATTGTGTACTCAGATTATAATTATGAAATCTGGGGGTCATTTAGGATAGTTGAACATCAACTCTACATAAAAGCATGTTCATTTTCCTATATTGAATCATTCCTCTTTTGTAATTTTTACTGAGAACAGTGGGAAAACATGATTGTAAAGCTAGCCTGCTTTCCTTTTTTCAGGTATCTTGATATAACAACGTTAAAACTGTGTTTTTCATTCTTCATTTAAAAAACTGCATTGTCTGTATCAGATTGATTGAAATTTGGAAACAAGTAAACATTTTCATAGGTCTGAAAAGAGGGCATTTAGTAGTGTTGGCAGCACATGCATTCTGTCAGCATTGTTCATGTAAAAATCACTTTATTTTGGTTTTAATTTTATTACCATACAACTTAATGGATGCAGTACCAAAAATGATCATAAACTCTACAATCAAAACAAATTCTTTAGGAAATTTGGTGTTAACTTTTTTGGTAACTTTGTGCATCCTACCTTTCAAGAATGTTTAATTTAACAAATTAGTGTAACATGCTTGATAACCTTTCCAATTCTGTACTATTCTTTGTTTCTTCTAAATGGGTTGTATAAGCTCAGCTCCCTATTGGTTGCATATCTTTAAGCTTTAAGTATTGAAATAATTATGACTTCTTAGACTAACTTCCCCCAAAATGGTTATTTCTAAAGAGATGCATAAGCTTTAGAACAACCAAATTTAAAAAGCACCCCAAGACAAAAAAAAAAAAAATAATAATGAAGTGTATTTGATTGTGACTTATTGATGATGTGGTACAAGTGTTTGATTTAAGCCATGTCAGCTTTGTAAAGTAGTTCAGGATCCAAAATGAAATGCACTTAAGCACGAATCTAAAATTTAACATGCATTTTTCCTCTTGCTAATGGAATTTAATTTGATTTGCAACAAATTAAAACTCTTTAGCATGTTAGAACAGACAAGTATTTTAGAGTATGAGTCTACTTGAGCATCTAATGAAAATAAAAGAGCATTATTTATAATTGGTGCAGAATTTGCTTTTAAGGTTATGGAAGTTTGAAAGCCAAAGATTCTACTTGTTAAGTAAATTATTCCATTGAATGTAAGTCATATGAATTAAGTGGGTTAAATTCAGATTAAATTAATTTGTTAAATATTTTACAAAGTAAGTATTTTGTAAATCCTGTTTTGCAACTCATTTAGTAGTTTTATTTTCTTTTATCTGTTTTTGAATATGTAAGTGAAAGATTAGACTTAAGGTCTAAATAGAATTTTTATATTATGTTTTAATTTTAGCATAATTAGTGTCCAAGTGTGAAAGCTCTTAACTGATTTAAAAATGGTTTTAAGATTACATTTGTTGAAACCTCTACTATAATGCATATGGTTTATCCTGGAGATAGATAGAATTTAACAATATTCTTTTGTTTCTGTAATTGTCATATTGTATAGTAGTACATGTGAGACTTTTTATGTTAGACTTACTTGTCTCTTTAGAGGAAAACTTACTCCTGTCACACAGGGGTTACAGGAGCATGGGACTCTCTGAGCTTCTTCATTTATCAGCCCCTTTGAGTCTTGAGTCGCATCTCAGTCAAGTTCATACAATTGAAATGGAAAAAAAAAATAGGAGAAGATAGTTTTATGCAAGGGTGGATGTAGACATTGGCCAATTTTGAAGTGTCCTATTTTGGGGAAGACAGTGTTCTCTGACCTTGTTGAGTCAATCTTGTATGAAGTTATGGTAAGAGTAAATGCTAGTTTTTGAAAGACAGACTAAAATGGTGGCAGTCCTTTCTTACATTACTGAGTTAAAACATTTGAGTTTGTACAACTTGGTGAATATACTACAGCTGTTGAGTAATATACTTTAAAATGGATGAACAGCATGACTGTGAGTGGGCTGTATCTCAATAAAACTGTTAGGCAAATGATTGACTCAAGGATTCTAGAAATTTCTGTTACAAATGGCCTGCTATTTAGCTAAAGGATGGAGGTAGGAATTAATACCTGCAAGAATGTTTTGACATGTAAGGGTAATTGATGTCCAGGGTATATATGAAATCTTTCAGGATCTTATTTGTTCCTTGAGAAAAAAGACTCAAAGGAGACCAGCTTTTAAGAGGCAGCCATCTTTAACTTCAACATTATATACAGGCTTTTCTGCTAGTGGGTCATGGAAGATAACCTCACAGCTGCTAGCCTATATCCAAAGTGTACAAATATAAGAATGGATGTGGGTTGTATATCGAAAGACTGTGATCATGCAAATTTAATGAAACTATGTAAGTTACATAATTTCTCCTTGTTTCTCATAAAACCTCCGAAAGCTAGAGCTGGGGAAAGACTCCTTAGATAAGACACCAGAAGCACAACCTACCAAAGAAATAAATGATAAATTTGATTTCACCAAAATAAAAAAACTTTTACTATGCAAAAGACTCTATAAAGATTTGAAAGGATGGGCTTCTGATTCAAAGAAAGTATTTACAAATCACATTGTGTCTGTAATATTTAAAAAACTGAATTCTTAACTACAAAAACAAACAAGCCAATTAGAAAATTAAAAAAAGACATGAAGAAATATTTTATTGAAAAAGACTGTAATGTCAAATAGGCATGTGAAAAGTTGATCGGTATCATTTGCCATTAGATAAATACAAATTAAAACAGCAGTGAGATAGCATACACATTTCTTGGAATGACTAAATAACAACAAAAAATAGTGTTTATGCTATATGCTGGCAAGCGTGTAAAAATCTGTAGCCATTCTGGGACATAATTTGGCCATTTGTTATAAAACTAAGCATGCATTTACCATATGATCTAGAAATTGCACTTTGGGACATTGTTTCAGATAGATGAAAGCTATTTAGTCGCAAAAATCTGTATATGAAATTTCATAGCAATTTTATCTGTAAAAGCTACGAACTAGAAACAACCTAATTGGTTTTCAAGGAGTAAATGGTTAATCAAACTAGTATATCCATTCAATGAAATTTTGTTCAGCAATGAAAAGGAACAAATTATTGATAAAGTGCAGCAATCTGAATAGAACTTAAGGTCGTTATACTTAATAAAGAAAAAGCAGTTTGGAAAGAATGTATGATGTGTGATTTATATAATATCTTGTTAATGATCATATATGGAGATAGAAATACACACTAGTGGGACGAGGGTGGAGGATGGATGTAGTTATAACAGAATCACAAGAGAAATTTCGTTTGTGGTCATTGGTGCTATGGGAGTAAATGGTATAGGAGAGTGCGTGCGCACACACACAAACACACACACACACACACACACACACACACACACACAGATGAGTGCATGCAGAAAACCAAATAAAGATTATAATAACCAGTGTTTGTTGCCATGTTATTTTCTTGGTTTCCATAGTGTATTACAGTTACGAAAGATGTCACCATTGGGGAAATCTGAATGAAGGGCTGAAGGAACCCTGTGCACTATTTTTGCAACTTTGTGTCTACAAGTATTTCAGTATTTTAAAACGTTGAAAATTACAAAATGTGACTGTGTTAGATTCCTGGCATTATAGTAACCAACTGCCACCAACCTGTAGGCTTATGACAACAGAAATGTATTGTCTTACACTTCAGAAAGCCACATATCTGAACTCAGGGTGTCTCTAAGATCGTCGGTTCCTCCTGGAGGTTGTTTTTATGTGGCTCTGCACGTCAAATATAGCTCTCCTTTCTTTCATAAGGGCACCAATTTTTGGATTTAGGGTCCACCCTAAATAAATTCATGAAATCTCATCCCAAGATCGTGAAGAATCTGACAAGCCCTGAGGAATTCTGGTTTAGGACTTGGATATATGTATTTGGGGGAATATCAATCCATAACAAAAAGCAAAGAAAAAGAATATCATAATTATATTATCCAAAGAAAGGCACTTTTAAAATACTGGGATATATATATGTGTGTGTGGGGGGTATTAATGGAAAATAGGTGTGTATAAATGAGATAATATTATGTCTAATGTTGTATATCTTTCTTTTCGTTTTTTGAGAGGCATACTGGGGATTGAATTCAGGGGCAGTCAGCCACTGAGCCACATCCCCAGCCATATTTTGTATTTTATTTGGAGACAAGGTCTCACTGAGTTGCTTAGTGCCTCACTATGCTGAGGTTGGCTTTGAAGTCACCATCCTCCTGTCTCAGCCTCCTGAGCCACTGGGATGACAGGCAGGTGCCACCACACCTGCTATCTTTCTTTTCTTATTTACATTTTTTATCAACAGTTTTCTAGGACAATATATAGTTTACTTAGTGAATTATAGACTAATTATACACTAATTACAAATTGCGACTTTATATCGTTTGCCAAATATGCTTGTACCTCTAGCTCATTCTTATGATTTTTTTTCCCTCTAGATTTTCTTTTCTGGCTGTCATATTTGTAATGTGAAGAGAGTTTTGTTTGTCCTTACTTTAGATAAAGTTAGTAGATGAACTTGTGAACATGCTGTTTTATTAAAAAAAGGCAAATTCTGCTTCATTTTAGGAGTATTTTTTCCTTTCAGAACAACTTTATGGGGTATGATTCATATACCCTGTAGTCTGTGTATTTGAAGCGTATAATTAAATGGTTTTTAGCTTATTGATGGAGTCATGTGATCCTCACCACAGTCAACTTTAGAATGTTTCCATCACTGGTACTCTTTACTGCTCACCTTCTTACTCCTTCAGATATCTCATTCTCTAAGCAAATACTGATGTACATCTGTCTCTGGAGATTTGCCTTTTCTGGGTGCTTTTTATAAATGGAGTTATATAGGTGCAGTCATTTTTGATGTGACTTCTTTCCCTTAGCATGTTTTCAAGGTTCTTCGATTTTTGGAGCACACACCTGTGCTCATTTCCGTTTTAAGACCCAATAATGGTTCCTTGCCTAGATAGACCGTATTCTGTTTAACCATCGATCAGATGGTGGACATTTGTATTGTTTCCAACTTTTGTTTGCTATGAATAATACTGCTGTATTTGTCTGATTGTTCCCTAAATTAACTGAGATGATATTGCCTAGTACAGGCCACTTTGAGAGAGAACTGGCTTGGATGCATATAGTTAAATGTGTGATAGGTTGAGTTAGCCAGAAATTGACACCAAGTAACTGGCTGGGAAAGATGTCATTGAAAGCATCAGGGTTTGCAAAACTAAAGGTAGGGATACCATTACAGTCCTAATAAAATTTTGACAAATTTGTTTTTTGTCTAATGTTTTTGTGATGACGATTTCTGATTGCTAAATCAATGTTTGTGCTTTGTATTACTTGGAATTAAGAAAAGGGCCATAGCTTTTACGCTTTGAACTTCAAGCTTTTCTGTTCTGTTGTTTGGCAGCTGGCGTCATTTATATAAACATTCTAACTCTAAACTGGCATTTCTAGATTGAAATAAATAAATATGTCTACATGAATTAGAGATAACTATGGGAGATAAATTGTTCAGTAAATTGCCTCTGGTGAAATGTTGCCCATGGCATCAAGGACCCTAAGTAGTTTGAATACGGTGGTGACAACAAGAAACTATGAATCTTTTAATGTTTTATTATTAGTCTATTACTGTGTTATTGATACCTTAAAAAGAAACTTTAATTTGTTAAATAAGATATAAGGAGAAGCTCCTGCTTCCATCTTCCTCCAGCAGGATAGGGTGGGAAGACCTGGGCATTTTGGGGAACTTGAGGTCCAAGGCCTCTGCTTCAGGGCATGGAGGTCCCAGCCATCAAGGAACCTCACTCTAGGACTTATATCCACGGAGACCAGATAGGGGTGCCCCAATAATGGCCAGGTATTCTGGGCACACACTCACCTAGAAGTGACCAACATAGCCATCCTGAGATGCCCAATGGGTCCTGCCAGAGCTCCACCTAGTAACTGAGGTTTCCAACACAAGTCTGAAGGGTCCAAACATTTTGAAAGTTCTTTGTAACCACACTGAGTGAGTGGGGGTCCTCAACATTTCTAGGCATGGAGCTGAATTAAAAGATGCAAAGTAAGAAGAAAAATAAATTTTCACTGTATCCATTTTAGAAAACAGAACTCTGGAATTTTTTGTTCTGTATGTGAATTGTTAAAGTTAACATTAAGTATAGTTGAATTTTATTTCGTTTGCATTTTTGGTAGGAGTTTTATATAAAGACTCACATACTAGCAAATGTGTAATTTATGATTAGAATTTGGTACCAATTTAAGACATTTCAGCACAAAAGATAAAAATGTATAAAAAAGGGGGTTTTAGTTTTTACATTGCAAAAACATTGAAGACAGATAATACTTAAAAGTCCTGTGTTTAAAAGTCTCTTATTGTTATTCTCTTCTCAGTCCTCTTAATTTTAAGTCTTTGTGGTGTTAAATTCTCATAGTGCAGAATGATGGGCTCCAACTATGTACATGTTCTGAGTAAAATGAATAGTTAACACATAGTACTGTTATTTATCTGACAAAGGTACAATTTCTGACAAAGGTACTTAATTTCTATTATGAAAGATATTTTGGCTGCATTCACATGGATTGGTTTATTGATATATCATAAAATTAAGGAGATAGAATTGACATACCTGCATAAGTTAGGTCAGTCAGGGGCCTACCTCTTTGGAAGTTTAATTATCCTAGAAGTTAAAAAAAGTATTTGATTAATTTTTAAAAACTCCAATTCTCTTCAGCTTTTTAGTAATATGCCTGTTCCCCCAAATAAATATGAAATTGCATTGGTATATTACACAAACTTAATAGTATCCTCTTTTTTGGGGAGTACTCAGGGTCACTCCACCACTGAGCCACATCCCCAGCCCTTTTTTGCATTTTATTTCGACACAGGGTCTCACTGAGTTGCTTAGTGCCTCACTTTCCTGAAGCTGGCTTTGAGCTCTTAATCCCCCTGCCTCAGCCTCCAGAGCAGCTGGAATTATAGGCGTGCACCACTGCACCCAGAAGTAGTATCCTCTTAACTCTGGAGAACAAGTTTTAGGCAACATCTTTTGACATGTACAAGACATAGAAAATTAAATGCCTCATAATAAGAAAATAGTTGTACATCGTCGAAGATTTTGACTCTGTTACTTCATCAAAACATTTGCTTTTCTCTCACTCATTTGCCTAAAACTGCTTCCAATAAAACCAATAAACCAGCTTCCAATAAAATATTGTTTCTAATATGGTTTATTTCAGTCATCCTTATATTGTTATTGATAGAGTTGTCAGGAGAAAACTAGGCATATAGGAAATTTACCATATAACCTAGTCCCACAGTCAGGTACACTGGGGTGATGAGAATGGACTTCTGAATAGTCAGTCCCAGACCAAAGACCTGAGACCAGGGGCACCAGTGTCCTAGGGCAAGAGAAGATGGATGTCACAGCTCAGAGAGATCAAATATGCCCTTCCATCATTTTGTTCTGTTCAGGCCTTCATGGATTGAATAATTCCCTCTTCTGTGGTAAGGGTGATCTTCACTGAATACGCTGATTAAAATGCTAATCTCTTCCAAAATCACCCATCCAAAGTACACCAAGAAGTAATGTTTTACCAACTATATGAATATCTTTTAGCTCCAGTCAGATTGGCTCATAAAATTAACCATCACAATATATGTAATAAAGTTGGAAATGTATGAATCTTCAATCTACACCTCAGTATATTTTTACTTGTCTCTACCCAGTCAGTACTTTCCTCTGCTATGACCTGTATTTTGAAATCTGTCGCTGTTGATTACTTTATGTAGATGGAAATTTATAATGTTTACCTACTTTTTAAATGTCCAGAAAGTACCATTAAATAAGCTTCAGCTTTGAAATTATGGAATCAGACATATTCACTAATGTCCTCAAAAGGCTATCTTAAGTAATGTGGATATTCTATGTATACATGCAGAAGTAATCATGGAAGAGTTACATAATTATGACAGCTAATAAAAATTTGCTTCTTTTGGTATTATATTTTGTTGGAAATTTAGGTTTACAGGTTTTCAATGTTCTTATAGATGTGTTCGTATCTATTTTACTATTTAATTTTAACATTCCATAGAATGTATTATTCTATGGAAGAATTAAGGAAAAATTTATTTAAATTATATATGGTTAACAATCTTGTTCTTAAAAGAAGTTTTTAATGCAAGTTGTTTTTTGACTCTACCACATTTTTCAATATATATAAAACAGTGGACAGCACTTAAATATTTTGATATTCATTGAATTTTTTATTAGAAAATTACCATTTTTTACCAATTCAAGTAGCCAAATGTAGAAGTGACTTTAAAAAGTATACATCAAGTCCATACTGATGTAACATTTAAACTAATATCCATACTGATGTAAATAAGTATTGAATAGTTTGATAAAGGGCAGAGAAGAGGCAAATTTCTTATGCAAAAGAAATCCAAATAAAATATGCAGACACAAAGTTGTATTAGTCTGCTTTCTGTCATTGTGACAAAATACCTGAGGTCAATGATTTAAAAGAAGGAAAGATTTATTTTGGTCAGGGCGTCGGAGGTTTCATTCTGTGGTCGCTCAGTCTAATTGCTGTGGTCCTGTTGTGAGGCAGCACATCATGGCAGAAGCAGGTGGCAGAGGAAATCTGCTCACATTGTGGCATCTAGAAAGCACAAAATAGAGAAGGGGGTGCTGGGTCCCAATATCCTCTTCAAGGCCATGCCCCCACTCCCAACCTTTTTCCATCTAGGCCCCACCATTTGAAGTTTATATCACTCTCAAATTTCGCTATTAACTGGGGACCAAGCCTTCAGAAGGTGAGCTTTTGGGAGACATTTAAGATCCAAGCTATAATGCAAGGGAAGCGAAACTCCCACTTCCTAAGTGTGGGGTGTGCAGTATAATTCCTTCAGAAGATCAGAGCCAAGAGCAGGGAGGATAATTTTGCAATGGGGAAACCTGACATACCATTTCAGCAAGGGTTAAGATCACATCACCAGTAAAAAGTCTTCTTGAGACTGTACTCTTGACAGGATGTGAGGAGATGGGCAAAACTTCCATGGTTTTGCTCCTACCACCCATATGCCCCACCCCAACCCCCTGTTGAGTTATGAGGAAGGTATCAGGCAAATCTAAATTGAGAGATCTACAAAATACCTTACTAGTATTGCTTAAGACTATCAAGGTCATTAAAAAATAATAAGAATGTCCGACATAACACGGTGACTTACGTGTAAATATGAGATCCTGCAAGAGAAAAAGAACCTTGGGCAAAAACCAAGGACATCTGAATAAAGTATTGTTATTAGTTAATAACAGTTAATACCATTGGTCCAATAATTAGGACAAATGTACTATAGGAATGTTTGATGTTAATGAGAGGAGAAATTAGGCATAGGGTAGCCAGATACTTGATATTGTTTTCACAGTTTTTCTACTCATTTAACACTTTTCTAAACTAAAAAGTTTATTTTAAAATTATATACAATTATATGTAATTGAGGTGCCAAATTTAATTGAGTTCCAAGGGAAGCCCTTTCTGTATTTCCCTTTGCTGGCCTTTAACCTCCTTCAAAACAATGCCAAAGAACAGTTGGAAACCCAAGTCTGCCCAGAGCAACAGTTAGGAAAGCATTATTAATCCAAGGTCTATTTACACTTTAATCATATCCCTTAACTTCAAAGATAAATTTTTGCCCATGCTCAGGATTTTTAAAAAGTGCATCATAAATCTTAAAAAAAAAAAAAAAAAAACCCCCAAAAAAAACTGTCCCCTAACCTGCCTTCTAAGAATTCTTAATTACAGCAAAGTGTAAAACCAGGAAGTTTACTCCCATTAGTCATCTGTCTAATCTTAAAATTATGGTTTCACTTTCCATTGTATCAGGTTTTAAAAGTGATTGTAAAAAATGCAGTAAATCAAAAGGAGAAAGTGATTATTCCTACTTCACATTATATAAATGAATAAATCAAACCACCCTTCTTGGTGAGCCACAAATTCTAAAATTATAAACAATGAAGAGGAAATTATTTTTACTGTCATTAACAGGAGATATAATTTTAGTGAAAAAGGAGCAGAAAATCCTTTTAAATATTTAGGGCCTTAAGAAATCTGGTATATCTTATTTAGATATACCAAGCTCACGTTATTTTTAAAATTTCCAACCCAATAATTCCAGAAGTGCTAGTGTGTAAAATGTATATTATGTATATATTACATGTATATAAACATAAATATAGATACAATTGTGTAGATAACAAGTGTGTGTCTTTATATCAAGTGGTACACACAAAAAGACAAAGGATCATCTTTCTTTCAGTAGGTTTCATTTAGTACCCTTGGTCAATGATGTTTCACATAATAGACTTGTAAACAGGGCTAAGGTGTACCTTTGAGGTAGCTATTTCTAACACATTAAATGTCATGCAGGTTGTGGCAAATATGTTCCCTGTTCTGCATCAGGATTTAGACCTTGAATGCCCCATAGGCAATATAGAAAGACTCTCTAATATAATTAAAAGAAAGTTGATCTCTTCACATTTGAAACAGGTTTAGTTTGGTATCTGAGTAAATAGTTTTTCTTTGGGAATGAATCAGAGACTGGCTGAAGAAATTTTCAGTGGTCACTAGAGGAAGGAGGATAACTGGATACATGTTTTCCACTCTGAGTTGACAGAAAACCTTGGAGCACAATATATTTTAGACAGACTATAAATTTTGAAGAGTTGGGTATGAATTCTGGTTGTAGTACTTAAATCTCTGTTTTTGGGTAAATTTTATTAATCTCTTTGGTATAAACATACTCAGTTAATGCATCTGCTCATTATGGGTAACAATCTTATCTTTGAGAAGCAAAATAAATATAAGTGGTTATGTTAATACCTTGTGAAGATATCTGACACATGGAACTAAAGAATGCTATTCAGTGCTCATAGGCTTTGATTAAAGATTCAGTGAAGTCATAAATACAAAACATCAAAACCAATATCTGCATATAGTAGACACTCAAAATGTGCCATTTTTCAGCAGTGCTCTCAGATTACTATGCACTACACAATTGTAATTATTTCATTCAGTGAAGCTTGAAGGTTGCTTTTGAAGCTGGTGTTTATTTCTGTTCTAATTCTATTCCAAGACTGTGCCAGCTCAGCCTCTTGATCTTTTTGTTATTCACCTATATTTGGAGAACCACAGACTCTGATTCTGCCATCCTATAGTGTCCTGTGTGGTGCTTCTAAGATATGGAGATTTAATTTTCATTGTCTAAAGTTCCATGGCTTTTAAGATAATTTTCTTTTTAAGAGACATTCCTTAGGTAATTTTTTAATGTTTGCTTTTATTCAGCAAATATTAATTGGGCAACTATTATTTGCCAGTAATCTAACAGTAAACAACACATAAATTCTCTACTCTTGCTAAACTTACATTCCAGTGTGGGTAGGCAGCCAGGAAGCATTCAAGTGTGGATGTGTCAGTTGAGGATGGGTTCCAAGAAGGAAAATAAAACCAGAGTAAAGACCTGGTGCACTGATTGGCAGATACTATTTTAGTAACCAGGAAAGACCTTGCCAACCAGGGACAATTCAGCTTTGGGTGGGAATGACCAGTTGATGTAACTTCAAAATAACACACAATATATCCAAAGAGATGAAATTTTCTTAATATTTGTTCACTTCTACCAAGTTTACACCACATAAAAATCTTAAGCAGTCATTAATTCTTACCTGGATCTTATCAAAAAGGGAACTAGTGTAGTGAGTGACGGTTAAATGGTAGGTAGTTTTTATAAGTAAATGATGAATTTCTGTAGGCAAAGACACTTCCCATGTGTTTTTTAATGTTTAAGAGGGTATAATTAGCCCTGTTTTAGAGGAGTTAAAAGCTCAGTAAAATTAAGTAATTTGCCTACAGTCATGATTAATGACTAATGGAAAAAGGATTTTAATCAGGATCTCTTTCCTTCCATGACTTCTATGATAAATCAAGGCACAGAAAGGGTGAAAATTCATGTCAGGTGATGAGGAACTCAGTGGTCTGTTGAATAAAAGACCCAGTGATCCTCTTCCAACTGTCCCATCCCGTTTTAATTCAGTTTACCTACAAACGATGATGTAATCTCATTGCAACAATTTGACTCTTATGTTCACTTTAACTAACACAATTGTTTAACTTTATAGATTTAAATTTATAGGTTCCTTGTTTTGGATTACTAGTAAGGCCTCATTTAGTCAACATTCTTAAATGCAGTTATCACTTTCAACATTATGTCCCATTAGTGACTTTTGTCTGTAAAAATTAAAACAAAACAAAACAATTCTTGCCTCCCCTCTTCTTCTGCCAAACAGTGCAATTTTTTTTCTACCTATGCTTCGCCCTATTTTTAATTAATCTTGAAATTATGCCAAGAGATTCCACTGAATTGTTTTATAGAAATGAATTGTGCGGTCTGCTACTATTTGGTAAAGCACAGTTTGAGCAAATATATTATTTCTGTCTCTGTAATTTTCTTGGCTGACATGGTCTGGATTTGCTGTGTTTATCTTATCTCTTTCATTCTTCAAAATTAATTCTTTGACTTTTGAATTGCTTTCCTCCTTAATATCTGTTTCTGAGCCTGCTGTGTGTGTGTGTGTGTGTGTGTGTGTGTGTGTGTGTGTGTGTGTGTTAATTTTGGATGCATTAATTTTGAATGTATTAATTTTGGATGCATTTTTCTCTTGTTCAAAGGGGAAAACATGTCATGTTACTTACAAATGTGTATTATTTGTAATAAGTCTAGATGTAGAAGAAATGGTAAATGCCCTTGTATTCAGCTGTTGTTTTCTATCGCCTTTATTTAGTTTCATGTAGTCATTGAACTATGTAGTTTCTTATTGCTTTCATTAAGTACCTAATTCCCAATTAAGACTTGGTTGTATGTGTACACATTTAGAAAGTGACTCATTCATACATCATTATATTATAGAAAGTTAATGTTTAATTTGCTTTATAAATCATTTTATTTTTAATTTGGTGGAGAAATGAAATATTAAACCTGCATACCAATACAGGGAATATTATTAAAAATAATATGCTACTCTCACAACTGAAACATAGCAAAAGCTCTGTAAGTTGAATTTTAGGTATTAGACCATTTTAATCCAATAATTATTAAAATGTGTACATTTTCTCTGTATAGTTAGAGATTGAGAATTATGTTTGCATGGGTCCTAAAAGAAAAAAAAAAAAAGAAATAAAAAGGAAAAAGAATGTATTGTGTGCAAATGCTGGAAAAATATTTTAGGCAGAGAGGGTTAGAAAAACCAAGTCCAGAAGTCATGTGCCACATGAATGGGCAGGTTCTATAAGTGACTGGTTTGGCTGGAATATAGAATGCAAGCAGGTTGTTAACTGCCACTCCATCAATAGAAAATTGGATGAATAAACTAAATTTAAACACTGACCTATTTAGCAATTAAAATAATACAGAGCCCCGTTTAGTGGATAAATCCAAGAAACATAGTATTAAAATAAAAGAAAAAGAAAACCCCAAGTAAATTCCAGATGATCTTTATAGCTTGATAGAATTTATGTAAAGTGTGGAAACATGCAGAGCAATAGCATGTATTACTCATACCTCTAAATATATTAAAGTTAATATAAAAACATGTTATGGTTTGGATATGACATGTCCCCCCAAAGACCCACATGAATGCAGGAATGTTCAGAGGTGACATGATTAGATTATGAGAGCTGTGGCCTAATCAGTGGATTGATCCATTTGATGGATTTCTAGATGGTAACTAGGCAGGTGGGGCATGGCTGGAGAAAGTAGGTCACTGACAGCAAGGCTGGGGGATTATTTTTAGTCTCCAGTTCCTCCTTCTCTTTCTCTGCTTCCTGCTTGTCATGAGTGAAAAAGCTCTCCTCGACCACACTCTGCTGCCATGATGTTCTGACTCACTTGGGACCAAGAGCAATGCAGTTGACCAGAGCATGGACTGATTGTCTGAAACTGTAAGCCTGAAATAAACTTTTCCTCCTCTAAGTTGTTTTTGTCAGGTATTTTGATCACAGCCACTGAACGCTGACTAATATAACATCTAACAATGATTAAACCGAAGGCAAGATAAAAGTTACTTCTGAGGAGGCAAGGAGGGTTATGAGCTTGTAAAACAGAGCACAGTGTCTTCAGTTGGAGGTTTCATGATGAGTGTCCTTTAAAAACTCTAAAGATTTTACAGAATATTAAGATTTATTAAAACTTGGCAGTAGATACTATGTTTATTATAATCTTTTCTTGACTTTTTGTTTAAAATATTTTATGATAGAAATGACAAGTATATTTTGTAACAAGATAAGCAGTACATAGCACTTGAGAAATAAGTTAGAGAAAAGTCAGAATATCCACTATCTTAAGTGGCATGCTGAGTTTCTAGATTGGCCATATGAGTGTGTCTAATCTCTCATGATTTTTGATACTTATCTTTAATTGATGATTCTAGTCACTGATTCAGCCCAGTGCAACCTACTCCTGTGAATGTCCCATCTCTGTATCCCACTGCCCTTGCTCTGCTGTCACTGTGAATGTAGTATGTTCAGACTGAGCATCTTTTACTTTAATCTAGACACCTGGGCACTACCCTTGTCTTTCTCAGCACTGGTCTATAATTGTTCACCAACTTCTACCTGTTTCATTCCTCCTAGATTTGTGTCATCTCCTCTTTCCATCCTTGCCTGACTCAGGACCTTAGCCCCTCTTTCCTGCTCTGCTACAGTGTCCTTGCTGATACACCTCTCTTGGACTTATTCTTCCTGTAACCCTCCACCTTGCTTCTAGAGAGATCTTTTAAAAGCAAATTTGAGCATTACATGTGCTTAGTGCTTGCTGAGATGCTTTCATGGCCTTCTTCCCTCTGTATGTAGAATTTATGAATATCCCAATGTCAAAGCCACCTGTGGTCTCTGTTAAAAATGTGTGTTCCGTGGTGTAGACTCAGAGCTGATGGGTCAGAATCTCTAGGAGTGCGTCCCAAATCAGTATTTCTAAGAAATACCAGAGGTGATTTATGTGCATGATAGAATTTAGGAAACTAAAATCTCTTCCAGAAAGTATGAGCTCTTTAAGTGGAAATAGAAAACTGATTCCTCACTCTTCCAGCTCATTCACTTGAGTTCTATGCTTTTGACACCATTCCCTCCCCTCTTTAACTGAGCAGCTCTTGCTCCTCTCTAAAGACTAGAGCAGCATTTGGTCTCAAAGTCTAACCTGCCACTACCCCAAACTCCACGTGCTTATCTTTGATACTTTTCCAGTTTGCTGTACCTCTCTTCTTAAGTGACAGTGGTTCTGAAGCCAAGAGATCTTGTGTACATTACATGTAGCACTGTCCCAGACATGAGGAGGGCCTTTGCAAAAGTTTGTTAAATGAATGACATTGCTTCTTAGATGACAGGATATCAAATAAGAGTTTATAAAATTAGATGTTTAGGATATCCAGATTGGATCAAGATTAGATGAAAGAGAGGTGACTGGCATCTCAAGGCAGTAGCCTGATAGATTGGAGCACAAGGCTGTAAATATCACCTATCTTTGATTCAAGTTTCTGTTCCTTACATTAAGATGGATGACCAATATTTATTTGAGATGCAGGTCATGAAGTTAAGTCTAGAAATGAACCATTTGGAATTTATCAACCAAATTAGGGTAGCTGCAGTCATGGAATTAGTTTTTCATTTAGAGCAAGGAATGGAAGGCATAGCATAGGAAGTGCAGTAAATACTAAAATCGTGGTTTCAGAGATGAGTCATGGGATAAACAGGAGTACCAGAAAAGAAGGTTTTATGCAGAGAAGGTGTGGTAGACTGTGACACATGCTGCAGAAAAAGCAAGTAAAATAAGGATTGAAAGCTGTCTTTAAGATTTTGCAGTGAGAACCTTAGTAGGCACCAGGTTAGAGTGGAACCCATAGGCAGATGCTTTGACAACGAGAATCACTCTGCTCAAGTAGCGTAGGCAGGGCAGTGGGACAGTGAGGCAACATTGTACTTTGGGGTTTGGGCTTGTGTGCTTTCATTATGGTATGTGTATCTTGGACGTGTAAAAAGTGCCAAAAAGATTGAATTCCTGGAAAAATAAAGGCTGTGACCTTGAAGGATTGGGTATGATTGTTTTCAAGAAGAACGGGAGAGGTGATTATCAGCTTAAGGAGAGGAACTATATAGCTGGACAGGGGGACAAAAGCCTCTTCCTGTAGATTGAAAAGGAGAGGCAACCTGAGCTGCAGTTGCAGACATGTGTGAAGAACTGAGAGCCAGAGAGCAAGAAGTGCAGAGGGGAATGGTTTGTTCATATCAAACTCAGTCATCCTATGTCACTTTTAGATGGTGATGGCTTTCAATTGTGTTTCACTTGTGTTTTGTCTTAGTCTGTTCAGGCTGCTGTGACAAACTACCAGAGAATGGGTGGGTTATAAACAATAGACGTTTGTTTCTTCTAGTTCTGGAGGCCAGGAAATCCCAGATTACAGTGCTAGCAGATTTGGCACCTTTTCACATCATCCTCACAAGGAAAAGGGCAAGGGAGGTTTCTGAGGCCTCTTTTGTAAGGTTACTGATCAGTTTCATGAGGATTCTGCCCTCATATTCTCTAAAGGCCCTATCTCCTTATTCTATCATATTGAGGGTTAGGTTTCAATATCATATTTGGGGTGGACACAGACTTTGTCTATAGCATTTTGCCCTTGATCCCAAATTTATGTTCTTTTTACATGCAGAATAGACTTTTTAAGATTCCATAAAACTTCATCTCATACATCTCATGCAGAGGAATAACTTTGTGGTGCAAAGCTATTGATTTTGTCTTTTTGTAAAACCACAACCAATGTTAATTATTTAAAGTCTCAGTCATGAAGAGTTAAAGAGTTACTGTTCAAAATATAACTGTCTGTTTTAGTCATTGTACTCTCTTCTCTTTGGTTATGAGTTTCCTCATTGAAATCCCTAAAAATGGAATTAACTTCAATTATCAGTAATGCATATCTGCAAAAATGTTCATGTCCATTAATGCAAATATTAAATGTGAGCATTCTAGAAATCTACACAGGAGGTTGAGATTTAGTTGGTTCATATTTTCTCATATTTCATGCAGAAAAATGATGTAATTTTGCATGCTGGCCAGCTTCTAAAGGTAAGGTGAAGCTCATTCAGTCAAGTTTAAAATTAAAAGATGGCTAACCTAAAATGTGTTGGCTTAGAACGAATGATTTTGATGATAAAATAGTATTAGCAATTTCCTTTGGTGAATTATTAAAGAAAATGTAGACTTTACTAATTTATTAATTTAAAAAGTCATTTTTTAAGTGAAAGTTCTATTTACCTCATTGAAGCCTAAAAATTAATCCCATTACTTTTAATTCCCTAAATAAGTTTTCTGTCTTACTTCCTATTTTCATAGAAATTTGTACATTTTAAGATTTCTGTTATTCAAGGGGATAATAATGTCTTTATTACATTATTCTTGTTGTAGAGTAAGGTAATTTCTACCCAATGATATGGTATCATTTTAGCAAAAGATTGATAGATACATTGTTACTTTCTTCTTGTATTGATTTCAAATCTTGATACTTTCTTCTAGAAAAAGAAAGAAAGGGGGAAAAGTCTGTTTCCACATGTGGTACTTGGTGATATTTAGCTAGTATAGTTTTCTTGTGAAGTGTGTTCAGTGGCTGCTTTTCTGTGGGTTTCATGTTGCTGAAAAACATCCTACCTTTTCTCTTTTGGTTCCTTTAGTATTCGGAGAACACAGTGTTATCTGCACAGTTTTACCAGTATTTTCACTCTTTTTTCCCTTTGATGTGTTGCTTAGTATAGAAGCTGGGGCCTTGCATATGCTAAGCAAGCACTCTTTACCACTGAGCTATACCCCAGCTCCTATTTTCACCTCTTAAACTATTGTGTCATTGGAGATATGGCTTAGTAGTAGAGTGTTTGCCTAGCATGCATAAGGCTCTGGGTTCAATCCCCAGTACTATTAAAATTGTTGTAGTAGTAGTAGTAGTAGTAGTAGTAGTAGTAGTAATGAATTAACCTTTAGGTCCCTGTGTCCTATACATAGGGCACCTTTAAGAACTTAAATTGAAGCAGGTGCAGTGTCACATGCCTGTAATCTAAATGACTCCAGAAGCTGAGACAGGAGGATTATGAGTTCAAAACTAGCCTCAGCAAGTTAGCAAGGCCATAAGCATGTCAGTGAGATCCTGTCTCAAAATAAAAAATAAAAAGGACTGAGGATGTGACTCAGTGGTTAAGCACCCTGGGTTCAATCCCTGGTCCAAAAAAAAAAAAGGAACTGAAATTGGTCAATAAATGACAAATGTAACTATGCTCAATTTAAGTTCTTACAGGTGTCCTACATAGGCAATGCCAAGAAAAAATGGGTTAATGCACATTTAATGTTATTATGACTTCCCTAAATATATAATTGATGTTTTAATTTTGTCATCTTAAATATTGTATCACTCTATTAACTAAATTGCCGGATTTAAATTGTGATAAAAGTTCATTCTGGTTATGTTAAAGTGACAGCTTTATATAAATGTGGACTGGAGGAGTCCATTTCATAAGGAATTTCTCATTGCCATGTGAGAGCTCTGTGACCAGGAGCATCAAAAACCTTGAGCCTCAGATTTTTCTACTCTAAGGAGAAGATAGTATTTACTTCTTAAGGTTGTTTTAGGGAGTCAATCATGCACAAATACACACACACACACGTGTATATCAGCACTCTCCCAAATATGCATTAGATACTCATAATCATAGATGGAGAGTTATTGATCCTCAGAAACCTGAAAACAACGATTTTTGTATATAATTTTAGACACTATGGATTGTTGAATTCTTCTAATAAACTTAAATAATGCCCTGTATACTTTGGAATTGTGTATTTGGTTGAGGTAAGTTGTGTTTGATGTGTTCATTCCTTTCATTAGTATTTAATTAACCAAAGTTTCTTAATCCTGCTATCTTTTTCATTATTATGCTTTATAATCTGTAGTTAAAATGCTACAATCATTCTAATCTTACTCAGTTTTTATGGAGATTTGACTAAATTAGCTTGTTTTGATTCACTTTAATGGGAGTGGATTAATTATTATTATAGCAACATTAATGATTAATACATTAGTCATGTTTACTTTTCCAGTAAATCATCACTCAGCTCTTTTGTTACTTTATTAACTTTTGTTTTTGAGTATTTCATTCTTCCCTGCTCAATTACTTATTCTTTTGTCTTTCTGTGACTCATTTTAGCTTGTTTTTGTTTCAAGCCAATTATGCATTTTGTATAGTATTATACGCACACATATGTGCATAGTTTTTAAAAAATAATCTCTTTGAGGAATAGAGGTAAACTTTACCATTTAGCAACTCCAAATGACATTCATGATTCTATTGATTTGCTATTCAGAATTTCATATAAAAGCATTTAAATTTTGTGTACTTTGCAGTGTGTTAACATTATGATCTTATTTAGAAATAGAAAAGTTGGAGAACTAAGTGAACAGTATGTGCTGGTTTGGTCCAAGGTCTTGTGTCATTAGTAATGGAATCCTCATTTGTCTCACATCTTGTTGAGTAATTCCTATATGATGCTGATGGTTCTGTGAAGGGTACAGCAAAAATATGTCATTGGAACTTGAAGAACTTTTACTTTCTCTGCAAACATGATAGTAACAAATACAAAATGGACATTTCCTAATTAGTTGTATTTATATACTAGTTTGCATGCAGAATTGGTAGGTTGCATGGGCAGAGACTGTGACTGTCCTGAGGATAGTGATAACCAGAGAAGGGTCATTGACAAATATGGCAATGGATCCAAATGTAGAATAATTAACAGAGTGTAAATCTGAATTGATGGGTCCCAAATGATGGAAGGGACTTTTGCTTGCTTTTTGTTAATTTCTCAGAGAAAATCTGTCTTCTGATGTATTAACCAGTCTTTTTAATTTCCTATTTGATGAAATCCCAATTATTCTGCCAGCTCATGCCATCAATCTTATCTTTGCACACTCATCTCTAAACTAGAGGATGAATTGATTTTGAATACATGATTTTGGAGGTTGACATGTTGCTGTATATTTTGCTCAGATTAATTGATGAGTTGCTGAAATTTTCAGAAATGTATTTTAGATACCTCTTGTATCCATTAGAAATGGTGGAATTTTTCATAGTAAAAGCGCTGTGATCCAATGCTGACATTATGTATGACAGGAGTATGGAGTGACTTAAAACTCTGGCATTGATCGTGAATTTGGGGGAAGACTGGGTAATTAAGTTCCCCATTTAGGAAGTTAGATTGATAGTCTAGATTATAAGATACTACATTATATAGCTTAAACAATAATTAGGCTATTTATTTCTTTAAAACACTTTAAGACAGTCCAATAAAAAGTTGAGATTATTAAAATGAAATGTAGTTCATCAAAATTGTAAAGGGGAGGGAGTTAATACAACAGAGTTGTTGCTGATATACTTGTGGTGATAAAATTATAAAGTCAGGCATAAATGTTCTTTTATCCATGGAATGACAAATGTGAATAAAGGATGAATTAGTTCAACAATTGCTTGTGAGCACCTGCTACCCATCAGGCACCTGGGAAGGTGTTGGGAATGAAAGGTGAATGATACATCATGTGCACTTCAGGGCACATATTCTAAGGAAAGGCCACAGCTCTGCTTGTGTGGAAGAAGAATTATGTAACCTTTAGCATACTTTTTATGAATGTTTTACACTTCCATAAAAAGTTAATTCTAAAATGTCTGGACGTGAAGACAATGTGTGTATATACAACAAACACTATCTATATACACATACGTATATGTATATACAGAGATAGCATTTTTATTTTCCATCTAAGATGTGAAAATATTTTGAATTTCTAAATTATATGTGTTTTTTATTGTCCCTTGAATTTTTTTGTATGCCTCATTATTGGCCAACCAAGCATAGAAACTGACACACCAGTGTGAATAACAATTGTTCCCCACCCATTGCCTCTGTGGGGCAATAAAAGGTTTAAATGGTGATGCATGACTTTATAAATAGATCTAAAGAACTCTTTTTATTTGTTATATCTATAGAGTCTGTCTTATCATAAATCATAGGACAAGTTTAAAATATGTCTTGCTACTGCCTTATATAACTAATAGAATAGTTATTTTGACATTAAGGAAACCAGACTATCTCAATTTTTTTACTTTCTTCACTAAGATTCTTTTGGTTACTTACAAAATATTTTAAAAGAATTGTAGCAAAAAATGTCACTATATTTCCAAATAGAGCATATTGCAGTATAAAGTATAAATAGTTCACAGAGAAGTGATTTTTATAAGGCTGTAGTTTAGATCTGTCTGATGTTCTGAGCACAGTGTCACATGCTTGTAATCCTGGTGACTTGGGAGGCTGAATCAGGAAGATGGCAAGTTCAAGGCCAGCCTCAGCAACTTAGCCAGGCTCTCTGCAATGACTGAGACTGTTTCTCAAAATGAAAAATAAACAAGGGCTGGGAATGTAGCTGAGTAATAAGGCGCCCCTGGGGTCAATCCCCAGTACCAAACAAAAAAAGATTTGTCTGATGTTACCTAATGCATCTGTGTGGTGGTACGGGTGCATAGTAAGGACTTCAAAACATATATGCCAGATATCTATGTCATTTCATTCCAAAGCACACAGTAGGAAGGACAAGCCCTCCACAACACCAGCAAGTACCTCGCTGTGAGAACCCAGAGCCTTGCTTTGGAAGACTGTCATGTCTTGAGTGAAGGCTATTAAGTGCTTCCATTGCAGCCAGTGGTACTTTGATCCAACATGCTTACACAGTTCCCTTGTCTTCTGAGAAGTTATAAATTTAGCTGAAATCCTTTGACTGAATAATTCATTTATGGAAGTTTTATAACAAATGCATGTTTAGGTTTCTATCAATTTTGAAAGGCACTGTATATTTCTCGTTTTCTCTACCTTTTACCACCCTAATAATCCCTTGGGATACTTTATAAAATTTTTGAATGTCCAGTTTCCCATTCATCACAGAATAAGACAGTGTTCTGTTGTGATTACATTTCTTTTTTCATCTGAGAGTTTTGATAAGAGAAATGGTGCCAACAGAAAAGATAAAAAATCGAAAAATTACAAGAACAAAAATTGCAAGAACTGTTTCTAGGAAAGAAACCATTAATTCTATGTGTGATGTGATGAATTTTGGTTGCTAGTAGGACTTTAAAGTTGAGTTGAGAAACATATATCATTTTGTTAATTATGCCTCAGCTACTTTATATATCTTGTGGTTTGTCACATGAGGTAGGCATTATTTTTCTATGTTTTATAAAGACCTCTAGGTCAGATATTTTAATTGCTCCAGGTTAGATAGCTAGTAGGGTTAGCATTTGAATGTAGTCATGAATGAGTCCAGAGCTTGCTCAACACTTCTACTGAACCTTATCCAGAGGGATGAATGAATGCTGGTTTGATACAAAAGCAGCAAGTCCTTCATGTCAAGGAAAACAGTACTTTATTCATTACTATAGTGACATTTAGAATAAGAGTTCTAGTCTGTTTGTGTACAAGATTTTTATTTATAAAAATTGATCACATCATCAAATCTTTCTCTTTGGCATTAATAAATAATAAATTATTCAGCCATCAAGGCAGCTACTTCTAGTCACCATCATACCTTAGGACCATTCTTAAGAAAGGGGGAAAGATACATATTATTTCATTATTCTTCACTTAACTTACTTATCTGAATACTCTGAAAGTTTGCTGAAAGGTTAATCTATGGTCACTTCACTTTTTCTTTGGTTACTGACTAGGTGGAAATCACTATTCCTGGAAGCATTTTATAACACCCAGGATAATACCCTTAGCTTTGTTTATCTTCATTGAAAATAATCTGAATGTAAACTTGAATATAGATGGATGCTAATCTTAAAAATTTTTACCCATTTCTTACAATCTTCTAAAACAGTTTATACATTCAGTTTAGCACATATTTTTATATACATGAACACATTACTAAATGAATACATGTAAGGATATCTGCAGGAAAATTTGAACACTGAAATAATACAGTTAGGAAATAATTAGGTTTGTGTAAGGTGTTCTTTAAATTTATATTTGCTATCGCATTGCTTTCACATGCAACATTATACGGTTTATTCAGGGACTTTTTATATTAGCATTTTATTCAACACTTTTATTGGGCCTTTATGTACTGTGTGTTATGAACTAGGTAAAGAGAGCTGAGAAGCCTTGATCCTGCTTTAAGGAGATCTCAGTTTAGTGACAAACCAACTAAAGGAGGTTCATATACTTTTGTAGCCTGGGAAGGAAGAAGTCTTAACCTTCAGTAAGTTGAAAACACAGGTAGTTGTGGCCACAGGGGGTGTTAGAAAAGCTTTGTCCAGGTCTGGAAGGAGAAGAGGGATGAGTTAGGTAGAAAAGCATTCTGAGCAGAGACAGCAGCAGGTGCCAGATGCTGACACAGCATGACTTGAGGTCTGGAGGTACATAGTGATTTGAGTGATTTGGCTCAGTTAGAGTGATGGGTGCAGGAGGCAGATCATCACTTTTTGGCTAGCAAGACTCAAAGTCCAAGAAGGAATGCAGTGCACTGTTTCTTGCAGTGGTCGGACACCTGCCACTCCTGATCTCTGATCTCTGTTCTCTGGATGAACTCCCAGGCACCTCCTCTTCTCTTCCATTGAGACCACTGCCTGCTTGTTTGTGCTACTCATGACCCACTACTTCCAACCGATGTACCCTTCCAATATGCTTCAGCCACTGCATGTGCCACCTGAGGGTTCCAGACCAGTGCCTACCCTCTCTGTAACCCTAGGAGTTAGCAAAATACTGACACTCTGCACATATTAACCCAGACAATGGACAACATGTATTAACTCAGATGACCTGCTTAGGTAAGAGTAAGTAAATAAGTTAAAAAAAAAATCAATAAATCAATCAAATAGCCAAGAAGATTCACAAACTGTTTCCACCAATCTTTTCCTCCCTATATACCAACATTTGGACCTTTCATCACTTCAAAAATAGCTCTGCACATAGCCTTAGATGCAATGAAACCTTTATAAATCAAACATTAATGTTAATATTTAGGTGCATGCATGCTAGAAATTCCATTTATAGAGAAAGCCAATTGACTGCGGCTGAAAATTAGATGAACTTCAATATTAGAAAAAAGGAGAATGATATTGGTAAGCTTCAGATCTCCTTTGAGCTTTGGAGATTTTTGAACAAAGGTGGTCCACAGGTCCTGTGGCGTTAGTAGAGTGGAGCTCTGTTGACTGGGAGCTTGCTGCCAATGAACAAAAGACTCAATTCTTGCATGTGAACCCCTGATCACAGTGTTATCATAGACCTCTGAACAAACGTTGAGGAACATCAGGAGACAGTCTGGCAATAAAGATCATTGGTCTTAAAGTCACTCTAGTTAGAATTCCACTTTTAACACTTGGTCTAACTTGCTTAACTCCACTAAGGCTATGTTTTCTTGCACGTGTCATGGCTATATCTGTTCTTTCTTAGCACCCCTGGGACGCTGTGAGGAACAGATGACGTCTTATACATGAATGCATTTTAGAAAGCATGAGATGCGGTAGGAATTAATATGGAAGTGTAATATTTAGAGAAGCTGCTGTAACTGTATGGGAGATTTTGTAGTCACAACTGGGTATATGAGGAGATGAAAAGATGAGAAAAAATTAACTATGGATAAGATGAGAAGAAAATAATAACCATGGAAAGTGTTAAAAAGTCATGGCTGAAGGGAGGAGGACGAGCCTCTGTCCGGGCGTGAAGACCGGATTTCTGAAGACAATAGCTTTGAGTGAAAGGTGAGTTTGTAATGGTCTAGAAGGACAGTGTCCAAGTCCTTCATCACACAGTAGTAGACACACAGCGTGTTTGTTCTCTCAAAGTTCTGAGAGCGGTTCACAAAGGAATCAGTAACACACCATGAAATTCAACATTAGAATTCTCCAGAAGGGTGAGTAACTCAGAGCATTGAGCAGACTGAAAAAGTCTGTTTTTTCCCTTCAAGCGTGTAGTCCTTGTGTGAACAGTTCTCTTCTCTGATTATGTGAGAGTTACATTTGCTCTTCTTTCCTTTGCCATATGTGAATGCTTAATGTAGATAGTTACCAAAAGGTCGTGCACCAATTGGTAAAGAATGCAAAAATGCCCAATAATAAATATTCAGGGTTGTGTGTGTCGGGATGAGGATGTAGGAGGAAAACTGAATGAAAGACAAAGAAGAAAGGGTCTGAATTGTCCACCCTGCTCAAAAAAACAAAACAAAACAAAAAACAAGAGCAAAACAAAACAAAAAACCACCACCAACAACAACAAAAGATGAAGGTAGATAAAGTCATCCAAGCAGATGTTAGTCACTTTTTAAAGTGAGGGGCTTCTGAAGAAAGACTTCTAGATGGTGGTACAAGAAGGAGAATATTTTAAATCTCAAACCTAATTTTGTGTCTCAATTTAGATTCACAAAAGGCTTGTTTCTTTAAGGGCCCTAGCAAACTAAATTAAGTTATAATTATTTAGATGGCACAAATATGTGCACAAAGTTGTTATGAAACAAGGTTTGTATAGTGACCTATTGATTAGTTGTAACCCTAAATGACTTATCACAATATTACATTTTCTTTTTCTTTATATGGAATTGCACCCAGGGGCGCTTAACCACTGAGCCACATCCCCAGCCATTTTCATTTTTTTTATTTTGAGACAGGGTCTCATTCAGTTGCCTGGGGCCTACCTAAACTGCCAAGGATGGCCTTGAATTTGCAATCCTCCTGCCTCAGCCTCCCCAGTCTCTGGGATTACAGGTGTGCACTACTGTGCCTGGCTTGAAGTTTCTAATGAATACACACTGAAGACAAGAATATGCAGCTTGGGCAATGAACCTGGGCTTTGTTTTCATTACTTTCTGATGGTGGAATGAAAGTAAGTACAGTTGACTACCTCAGGGACAGCTACATAGTCTTCTCCATAATTTCACATAAAATTAAACTACTGCAACCTTTAAGAGTTGTTAGACTTGTGGTATATATTCCACTATCATCATATTTGAAATTTTCGTTGAGTATTACCGAGAAAAGATTTTTAAGTGAACTATTTATAATGGTGATTACTATTGTAAAGTTTTTTTGAATTATTATTGAAAAGAGTTGTCAATTTTTTATTTTTCCTCTTCTGGCTTACTCTCAAACATAACTTTGCCTATTCTTTTTTATGTTGACATGCTCTACATTTTCTTTAAAAGTCAATTATTTCCTTTTGTGAAAAATGTTAATACTTTTGTGAAATTGTCGGTTTTCCCATTAGTAAGAAAGAGTTAAATTGATATGCTTTACTTTAGTAAGATGATATCAGTGTTCATATTTAATAAAATACAACATGTTTGTTTATTCACTCATTTCTTTCATTCATTCATTCATTCATTCATTCATTCATTCATTCATTCATTTATACTAGTGATTGAACCCAGGGGTGCTTTACCACTGAACTACATCCCCAGCCCTTTTATTTATTATTTTATTTTGAGACAGTCTTGCTAAGTTACTGAGGCTGGCCTCAAACTTGCAATCCTTTTTCCTCAGCCTCCCAAGCTGCTAGGATTACAAGTGTGTACCAGTGTGCTTGGCACATAACCTGTTTTCACCACCAATAAAGATTGTCAATTTAGAATAGCAAAGTAGCATTGAAATGACCAACTCTGTATGTTCTTTGTTTTACTGGTTACCAAATAGTTGAGCTAGAGGAAGCCTCCTTCGACCAAATTAACACTTTTAAATAGAAGTATCTCATGAAAATAGAAGAGAACAAACAGTACAGTAGAAGAACCAGATCCAAGGGGAGTGGGGAGGGGAGGAAAAGAGAAGTTACTGGGGAATGAAATCGACCAAATTGTGCTATGTGCACGCGTGAATACGTCAGAATGAATCCCACTTTTAGAATTAAAAAAAATTAAAAAACATAAATAGAGTGGAGGAAGGGATGAACTGGGGAATGAAATGGAGCAAATTACGTTATATGCATTTATGAATATTTCACAGTGAACCCCCTTATAATTATAATGCACTAATAAAACATAAAACAAATAATTGGTATGTTATTATAAATAATTTACAGTTCTGAATTAGGTATTCACATGTACACTAAACTTTAATGCTACTAAACATTTGTGGTGAGCTTTTTTCTCACATCTTAAAAAATATATGATGGCATGAATATTTGAATACAGAAGCAGAATTTTTGTAGTAAGTCAATGGCTTTGTCCTGGGATGCTTTTATGTGTACATACATGTTAAAATTCTAATATCGTATAATCACTTAGGATACTTCTAACTGAAGATAATGAAAGACTCAAATTAGACTTAAAGATTAAGTCTATGTTCTCATGTACGAGTCATGTGTACAGTTAGGGCAGTGTGAGGATTAGTTAGTTCAAGGGCTCAGTGACATGGTCACTAGGTTCTTTAAATTTCTTTCTTTTTTTTTCCATCCTCAGCATGTAGACTTTAGACCTCAGGTGTGTCCCAGAGTTATCTCCTCACAGACTTGTGTCTGGATAGAAGGAGAAGCTTTTCCACAACATCTTTTTAAAGCAATTTCTCCATCATTGGCCAGATATGTGTCTCATGAACCTGCCCAGATCAGTCACAGCTAAGGGGCAATTGAACTAATTTTATTAGTCATAATTCATATTATGTAACCATAATTCACTACTCTGGCTGGTGAGGTGTCAGTCTCCCATTAAGGACATAATCACTTTGAAGGGAGAGAATAGAACAAGATTCTGCCTAACAGTATAGCATATATCAGATGATAGTTGGATTGGGGACAAAATCCTGTCTGTCAAATATCAAGTCAAAGTGTTTAATATAACTGGCTAAACAATAAAAACCATTGTTTCTACACACAGAGTTGCAAAATGAGTCTCAACTAGAAGTGCAAGTTTTTAGGGAATAATCTAAGATGAAGTAGGAGTTAATCCTTGGGTCTTCTGTGAAAACTGCACTCATTGCAAGACAGTTTGAAATGCATTGGCGTTTAACCAACAAGTGAAGTCTCTAAAAAATTGTCTCCCTGATATTATGATGTCAAGAATAATCATATGCAAAACATTTTTATAAGTTTCTGTTCTTTTCTCTCATATCATCTTTCTTCTTGATTATTCCCAGTTGAGTGCCAGTTCCATATACACCCACACTCAAGTGTCCTGTTCTGCTAACCCTTTCATGTATTGACTTTTCTAGTGCAAGACTTTGGTAATTTAACAAGTACTTTAGGTGATAATTAGCAACTCAAGATTAAATGTAAGATTAAATGTTAGTCTAGGGTTATGGGGTTAGCTCAGTGGTAGAACTCCTTCTTATCATATGCAAGATCCTGGGTTTAATCCCCAGCAAAACACACACACACACACACATACACACACACACACACTTAGATGTACTTAGATAACCAAGAAGAATTGCCAACATTAATAGTTATATGAGAGACTGAAAATAGGCAATGGAGACATAAATCTTATTTCATGGCATGAAATGGCAACAATTTGCCAATTTTAAATTATCCATTGAAATTCATATATATTTATATATTATTTATTTTTATATACTTCATATATAATATATGTGTGTGTGTGTGTGTGTGTGTGTGTGTGTGTGTGTGTGTATTTCCACTGAGGATTGAACCCAGGTCACTTTACCACTGACCTTTATCCCCAGCCCTTTTAAATTTTTTTAGTATGCAGTAGGATCTCTACAAGTTGCTGAGAGTCTAAGCTCTTGAGTCAGGCCCTGAACTTGCAATCCTCCAGCCTCAGCCTCTTGAATGAATTCATTTTTTTATATGACATTTATGTTTGAATTGTGAGAAACTTAAAATCATCAAGCCCCACATACTGCCTTTAAAAAAAAAAAAGTTAACACTGTAAGCCTGAGAAGTAATTATTATGGTTGAGAAAATTCAAGATTTTTATTTTCATTGATCTGTATATCATATTTAAAAGCAGTCATTGGTTTCTGACCACATATGGCATGATCACATTGGATGCTATTAAAATGGAAGATACCAGATAAATTAAGAACACATATACTTGTATTGTAGAACACAACTCATGTTACATATTAAACATTTAGATTTGAAACATTTCTGTAAATTGGGTGCATGTATGTGTACCTGCATGTGTAGATACACTTTCCTCTCCACATCCTGTTTCTGCTTTAGGTTAGTGTATTCATTCTGAAATGTTTAACACATGAAATAATATTATTATGGTCTCCTCAGATATATAGTTCCTGAAGCAGTAGTGCCAGTGTTATTATGAAAATGTCTTTCTTCTAAAGATTTATGATATATATATGATATATATATATATATCTAGATTGGATACATATACGTGTGTGTGTGTGTGTGTGTATAGACTGGAAAAAAATATGTATATATATATAGACTGGAAAAATTCTTTTCATGAAGAGATTTGCCTAAGCCATGCCTGTACTCCTCACAAGTTAAGGCCCACAAATCCTTTCTAGAGTTTCTAAGGAAAGCTCGGTAAATTTCTACTTTTGTAGAATCCATTAGGTGATTAGTATGTTTTACAACAGCAAGGTAGTAATTTTGTACAAGTATACCTGTAAAATCACTTTCCCATAAAATATTTGCTGCAGAGAATTCGGATTCCCTATTTGGTATGCCTTGGCCTGCCTGTGTTTGAGGTTTGGGCCCCATAAGCATTTCTTTATCCTCTAAGGGCTGCATGGAAGTGCTTGTCAAACTAAGCTTTGTTTAAGAGTTATATCAGCAGGTTCTTTTCTCTTCATTTTTTAAAAAAAGAATTGGAAATATTGAACTAATTTGTGGTGGGTAACACAACAGTAGAGGCAAAAGAAAGTCACCTGCAATAGTTGTTTCCCAAATACCACTTTTCTTTTTGTAGATGACATGTGACAAGAAAAAATAAAGTTCATATATCCACATATATAAAACCAGTTACAGAAGCAAATATTTAAGCCCCGTAAAATACAGGATACTGTGTGTGTCTATTCCTAATTGTGCTTTTGTTTCTTAGCCTATTTCTGTTATAAGGAAAGGGAAATAATTAGGTTGAATAATTCTTGAAATTTTATAAAGTTGTGTGTACATTGATAGCTGATTTTATCAAACTAAGATAAACTGAATAAACACAGTGTTGTAGAATCTAAATATGTTTAAATATAATTTTTTTTACATTTTGATATATTAGATCCCAGGAGCAAACTCTATAATTATTTCATTTACAGGCATTTACATGAATATTTTTTATCTGTATTTCTTTTTGAATGCCAAGATTGAATTTTTTAATTTGTTCTTTTTAGATACACATGACAGTAGAGTATATTTTAACATTTTATATATACATGGAGATTAACTTATTAGGATCCCATTCTGCAGTGCCAAGACTGAATTTTGATGAGTCAGGAAATTATAAGTTGAAATAATAATACTAAAAATGGAAGAACTAATAAATTATATAACTTAATTTATAAAATAAGAAGAAAGAAGCTAATGGGTATAAATGGGTAATATATATCAGTGTAATAATTGAGCTTATCAGTTTGTTTACTTTATGGATTTAGAAATAGAATGTAACTGACTGGATATCATATTATATATGTATCACTACTGAAACTTGTTTGTGAAAAAGGTTGAAAACATGATCTGTCATAGGATAGTCATATCTGTTAATCTATTTGTATATTCAATAAAATGTTTTTCATTGAACTAGCTTCCTAGTGGGTATGTAGTATGGGTGCATTTGGATATGAATAAATTGATTTCATGATGTGTTTTAATTTAGGTACTAAAATTCCTTTTTACTTTTATATGTCATTAGTAAGTCAGTATACAAATGTTTAGAATAAAATGTTAGATGATAGTGTTAACAAATATAAATACAAAAATATTGAAATTTCTTATTATTTTTACTTCTGTGTCTTTTGCATATAAAGTATGAATTGACAAACTATCTTGATGATCTTGAATTTTTTTCTTCCTCTGTGGTGATTATTTTACTCCTTTGAATCCGGTACTGGACTCTTGAAGTTGTTATGGATTAGAAAGAGAAATGGTTGGAAGCTAAACTCCTATCTATGAGTCAGATTTTCCTCTAGTCTGACAAAATATAACTGTCTCCCAGACCAGGGCCTGTGTGCTGTGTTAGCAGCAGGACACTCCAGGGGAAAGTCACGTACTTTATTGCTGGCCCTCTGAGTTTCTGCATGATGATCTTGGAAACCATAGAAAGCTTTTCGCGCAATCTTTAACTGGTGTCCGAAATGTGATGTGTTTTTTGTGTCTTTGCCTAGGATTCAGTCCTAGGCAATTTTTTCATTCTAGCTGGGAAGGAAATAATTTGGGTAAGATGATGGGAAGTGCGATTCTCAAATTCATTCAGAAGGCACAAGGCCACCCTTGCTGTGTTTGTGATCTCCTAACTTTCCTCCTGATCCTGTTTAGCTTTTCTGTTTGGAGGAAGTCCACAGCAGAGCATGAACTGAAAGAAGGGACAGGATTTTCAAAGCAGTAGAACACTTGCCATTAATTCTAATACTAAAAACCAGCATATTAATTCTGAATGGTCTATGAAGGTAGAAATCCCTAAGTTCATTCTCGAGACTGGTAGAGCACTGTTTGCCAACAGAGACCCCTGTCTTGCAAGGATTCTGGTTGAGTACTGTCAGCAAAAGTGAGAGCTGAGAAGGAACACAGCGTCCCTGAAGGACCCCCTATAGGGATGATGATGTAAATTTAATTTTCAATCAGTTGAAATAAAAGTATGGAAAATAATGGTTTAGATTAATACATTTAAGACATTGAGAGAAAAATAAAAACAATCTCAGATCATCACAGTGTCTTTATCAAGGAGAAACTTAAGGAAAAAACACAAGACTACTGTAATTCATTAACCTGTGTAATGAATGGTCTGTGGCAGTGTTGTAGTTAATTTGTTATCTTCTGCATGTTATAAATGGGAGCTGCAATCAGTCAAGGCAATTCATCAATGCTTAAATGATTTTAGTTTTTCTACCAAAAGAGTTAACAGAGCCTCTGCTCAAATTTATCCTTTATCAATTTGCAGGGAGGCAGAAGTAATCATGAGAAACAGGAGATTAGATAGCAAGCTGGGGTGAGATGTGGGAATAAGAATCTTAAGGATCACTTAAGATCATTTTCAATTTCTGTACCCATAAAACCCTGATGACTTTGATCCAATATTTGCATTGATTGTAGTCACTATCATCTGTAAGTCAAGACTGTTGAATCTGATGATTTCTAAGGTTCTTTTCAACTGTACAATGTTATAAAGTAATAATATAATGTAGAAAAGGATGCAGAAGAGGTGGATCTAGACAGGGACATGGTCAGAAAAATGCTTAGAAATGAATGATGATTATGGCTAGATAAGGTATAACTTCAGTCAATGAGTGACATTTTCTAAATTTTATTGTGGAACCTGAAAGGTGCAGTATCTACTGAGACAAGTAGCAATTCATGTGAACGTGTGCTTAAAATGGTTTTAGAGAAATCTGTTTCAAAATTTAATGTTGCTTACTGTTACAGAAAAGGTTGACATTGAATAGAATAACCATTTGTAAGAAGGGAGAGTAATCTTTATCAACATGTCATTTTCTATCATGGTTAGTGTTAACATGTGGTGTGTATTAGCATTGTTCCCTGTATATGTATTTCAGATAGTAATTTTAACTATTTCATAGTAGTATGTTTCTGAAATCTTTCTTAGGTTATCTTTTATTTAGGGTGTCAAATGCACATTTAAGGATAATTGCTTTAATATTATTCTTTGTCTTTGCATTAAATGGATTATGTGATCAGTTGTATTTTTGTATTATTTTGACTTCTTTGAGTTAGGGAGGGAATTATCTTAGGTTTATGGTCTTTATTTTCCTTAAAATACTTTACTCAGAAGATTCTTTATTTAGAATTATCTTCAAAGGACTTAGAAAACTCTGCTTTCATATTAAAACATAGATTTCTTAACAGTATCTTGTTTCGGGTTGGAATAAGAAAACAGCAGAATACGTAAAATTTGGGAGACTTACCATCTTAGATATAAAAATTCATCCTGGAGTGTATGTCTGGAAATGTGTGATCAGAAAGTAATTGATAATTTTACTTTGTATATTACTAGAGACTTTGAAAGAACTTATGCATATTTCAGGAAAGGAAAAATAGTGTGTAGTTATTGAAAATCCGAAACAGTAAAATCTGCACATTCTATTCAGTAACTAGGAAATATCCATAAATCATGTTTTAGAACCCTGGAATTTGAAGTAAATGCTCCATTGTTTGTATAAAGGTTTAAAAACTCCGATCAGGTCTTTTCATTGTTGACGTATCATGCATGCTGCTGACATGCACTTGTCTGAAGGTTTTGGGGACTCTTGGAGAGTTTATTTTTGTCATCCTTGTCACTGTTATGCTTCTTACTAAAGGGAGGGATTCTTTTAAGTAAGCAACTTGAGGGAAGCAACAAAGAACTGAAATATAAAATGTTTTGCTTTCTCAGTTTGGCTTTTTGCTGCTTCTGCTTTTGCTGTCTAGGATTGACTGATTGATTCCATTTCCTGGCAGCTCATTTTTGTTATCTATAAACCTGGAGGTCAGTCTTTCAGAATCCCCCTTTTAAGATAACATAAATTAATTAGTTCCTCTTATCCATTGGCAGAAAGAAACCTTTCCTTGGTATGATTTTCTAAGAGGGATTGTTGATTTAAGTGTTCAGTTAAATTTATTTTTCTTTTCCTTCCTTCCTTCCTTCCTTCCTTCCTTCCTTCCTTCCTTCCTTCCTTCCTTCCTTCCTTCCTTCCTTCCTTCCTTCCTTCCTTCCTTCCTTCCTTCCTTCCTTTCCCTCCCTCTCTCCCTCCCTCCCTCCTTTCTCTCTCTCTCTCTCTCTCTCTCTCTCTCTCTCTCTTTCTTTCCAGGTGAATATTATCTCTAGTAAGAGTTCGTCTCTCATATTTTGGTTATATCCTACTTTGCCAAACCATTTCATTGTCTATAATAAGTGCAAAATTATTGGAAAATGGACTTCTCTGCTTCTTGCTCATGCTCTCTGGGACACATCTCTTATCTTTTCTTTTCTCAAATTCTGAATCCTAGATCTCAGTACCAGTACCATCTGTCTGTACGGACATCCTGGCTTCCATTGACTAGTTTCAAAAATGCTTGTTAAATGTGCTCCATGTAGAAGGCCCTGGAAAGCCCTGGAATATGGAATTTAGCTGTCTGAGTGGGAAACAAGAAGACGGCTTAGTTGAATTACATTGCTTAAATGTGCTTTGAAAGACAAAGACAGCATGCAAGGGAAGCAGGTTTCAAGGGCCTATCCTAACATGATAAATGAGGGAAATGACATTTGCACTGTGATCTAAAGAATGAATGAAGTTAATTGAGAAAAAAAAAAGTGAGATATAGGTTAGCAGGAGAGTTGGAGGTTGGCTAGAATCCTCAAAAGTATAATCTTAGAAGAGGATGCATATTCCATTTTATTTTCCTTTTGTGTCTTCCAAATTTCCTAATCCTTTAATGTCTGTATAAGTCATTTAGATTTTATTAAATAAAAATATAAAGTAGTATATTATGCCTCACCTCACTTCCTGTTTGTACATTCCTAGGAAATGGCAATTCATATTTTAACTACTACAGTCTCCCAAACAGTGCTTTGCATATTACTTTGCTCAGCTGATACTTGATTTAGTGTACTAATAGCTTTTGCAAGATTTGGAATGGAGTCAAGAAGGAAGAAATAATTATCCTATTATAGGCCTTACTTATCCTATTATAATTTCATAATTGACTTTGAATTATTTAGTTATGGTCATTTGAATGTGCCACTTAAAATTTGTCATGAGTAATTTTTGGATTAAAGAAGAGCAGTGTTTTACTATACTGGGTACAGTACTTAGGTTTGTAGAATCTATACAGTTAAGTGATAGTTGAAGTTACTAATTTGAGAGGTTTAGTTACATGGACTACTCCTTTTTGGATTATGTATTGTTTTTGACCTTTGAAAAGCAGAGTACGTGTAGATTTGGTTTGTTCATTGAAGATACATATTGCTACTCTTTTCTTTCATGGCATTTCTGTAAATAAGTTACTAACAAGATACATAACTTTAGTAAGGATACTTTTTCCTCACAAGATAAAATTAAAAATACAAAGTTTTAGATTCAAGCACTTACTCTTCCAAAGTCCTCACCAGAAATTCTGTATTATAGAAAAGGGGCTGATGTTATAATCTTCTATTTAAAAAGCTCAACAGGGAAATAAAGGGGAAATAAAGCAGAAACCCTGGTGACAAAAATCTTAGCAATGTAAGCAATGACTGAATGGCTTTCTCAGTTTTTTTTTTTTTATTTTTTATTTTACAGCACATCAGTCTTGCCCACATGGTGCTTTGTAATTCTCCATGGTTCAGTTTTTCAATCTGTAAAATGGGGGATTAAATAGTACCAGTTACAGGGTGTGTTGGGAAGATGCGTCAGAGTAAGTAACCTGAAGTTTAGAACTTGTCTATTGCTCAATGAGTACCTAGTATACAAGTGAGTGTTGCTAGTGGTAGTATTTTTTCTCATTCATTAGAAAACATAATCAGGCAACTTTTTCTAAGACGGAAACACCCTTTCTTTTCTTTTCTTTTTCTTTGTGTGGTACCAGGGACTGAATTCCAAACCACTGAGCCACATCCCCAACTCTTTTTTATTTGATTTGACTTTATATTTGTAGACAGGGTCTTCCTGAGTTCTTAAGAGCCTTGCTAAGTTGCCAAGGCTGGCTTTGAACTCAAGATCCCCCTGCCTCAGCCTCCCAAATCACTGGGATTACAGGCATGCACCACTATGCCTGGCTAGGAAACACCCTTTCTTAAGGAGCATATTCATGAGTTGTTTTAAATATCTTAAAACAACAAGAATAATTATTTGGGTTAGTTTTGTTTCTTAAAGAAAAATATTGGAAGATTATGCCTTTCCCCCATTTTTCTAATTTAAAATTAGATTAAATAGGAGTAGATCTTCTTTTATTAAGTTAGTGAAGGAACAGGAGCCTGCATTCTCTGGTCAGTGTTTTGTATTGTGTGTGACTTTTGCCTTTGCTTCTGTTTCTGTTTGAACTCATGTTTTCTTCCCCAGAGCACCTATCTTTCTTGGTTTGAATCATCTTTCTGTTCGTTCTCTGTCTGTTAAATTTTCTCCCATGTCAGGGTAATTGGTTTCACTGTATTTTCTTGATAATATAAAACAGTTTTAAAATTGCTTTTTCTACTCTCTGTGCCAAATCACTTTTGAGATAGTTTTTCCTCTGATTTGTCAGGATCCAATCACTTTTGCTTGTGCAGTGCTTTTTCTTTCATTATCTCCATATTTGTGTTTTACTGTTTACCCTGTTTGAATTACGATATGTGTAGTGCAACCTGGTTTGTACTGGCAGACAGCAGAAACTTTTTTTGAATGGCACAACATCCACCTTAATGAGGGTCCCATACTCTTCTTAAGGTTGTGTCTGGAATGAAGGTCGATAGGCTGAGAATCAATCTGATGCCCAGTGACTTGCATCATGTGAAATGAAATTGGTATATAATTAGTGTATTTTGCCTCTGATTCTCATTATTCTGACCCCAAGGAGGGCGTCAGAGACATCTGCAAGTCCTGTCCTGTGCAGTTTTACCTGGGCCTTCCTGATGTACCCTGTTCACAGTGGTCAACTTGGAGGTACACCTTCTGCACTGCAGTTCCAACAGTCTTCTCTTCCTTCTTTTTGTTGGTTTTTTTCTTATTTTCTGGTAACTGCAATATTTGATACATGTAAGAGGTTGGAAATAGTTCTCTGGCCATTTAAAAATAATTTATAAAATAGAGAAATATTCATTTCATCTGGTGTAAACATGGTGCCTGACCTAAGCAGGGGGGCAGTTAAGACAAAGATCTTAAGTATATTCCTGCCCTTATCCAGTTACGTTGGCTTTCTTGTTTCTTGAGCTGAATCATAGGTAGACTGCTGTAATTTATTTATTTATTTATCTTTCATTTTAGCAGCTTTGACTTTGCCATTTGTGGAAATTCTGACAAGAACGTAAGAACTATCTTGCTAGTAATAGGTTTCAATTAAATAACATTTTTCATCATTTCCCAGGGTCTGTCTTAGAAACCACTAAGAAATCTTAAACTAAGCTTCTTTTATGCTTGAGTCCTCCAAATTAGCTATTTAATAAATGATGAAAGCATTCAAATAAATGTTGATACAGGGCTTATGATCTGTAAGATTTTCACTTATTCTTTGAAAAACATTTTATGGTCCCTAATGCTTTTCTTTCCTTATATTGTAGTTGTCAATTTATTAACTGTATAATTCATAGCTGTACTTTGGTATTATCCATCTCATTTTGTGATCATCTTGCAATATGATGTCATATGTAACAGCTCATGTTCAAAGGGCTCTTAGGCTGTTTATTTTCCTTTTACCATGAAAGATTTAGCATGCCAACTGTTTGGCCACATCACATTTCCTATGTCTTTATTAATGTCCTGAGAAGGACTGCTGCAAACAAAGAAAAAGGCATATATCACAATAAACACCAAGTTTGTTACATAGCCATGAGTCATAAGGCTGGCTTATGAGAGTAGCAGACCTTTTAATGAGTAAGAAAACCTTTAGTGCACTTAGACATTAATATTCTTTTCAGAAGTCTGCATAGAGGATCTTTTTGTTGGTGAAACTACTTAGCCTTAAAGAAGAATGAAATGATGGCATTTGCTGGTAAATTGATGGACCTGGAGACTATCAAGCTAAATGAAATAAGCTAGTCCCAAAAACTCAAATGCTGAATGTTTTCTGTGAAATGTGGATGCTAATTTACAATAAAGAGGTAGGGGTTTAGGGAAGTTACTTTGGATTAGTCAGAAGGGAGTGAAGGAAGGGGGAGGGGGAATAGGTGTAGGGAGGAGAGTAGAATGAATTGGACATTATTACTCTATGTGCATATATGACTATACAACCAATATGTACATTCTACATCGTGTACAACCAGAAGTATGAGAAGTTAGACTCCATTTATGTATGATGTGTCAAAATGCATTCTGTCATATATAACTTATTAGAAGAAATAAAATGAAAGCAATACCAAATTAAGCTGTAAGTTGGGGATAAATGAATGTATTAAAAAAGGTGTGGAGGAATGTACATGGAAATAAAATATGATCTATATGTATTTAATATCCATAAAGTGAATGTTCAACTGTTTAAATAAAGAGTATATCTGTTATGCATTACCTTAGTCACACTGAGAACCAATACTGTTGTAATTATCCACTATTAGAGACAGGACTCCAGAACCACAATTCTGAACCCAATAGCCTAGAAGCACCTTGGCTATCATACTCACTTGGGAGTTGGTGATAAGTCTATTGCTAATACGCTCCTAATACTGAGAGTAAAAAGTAGTTGAAAACACTAGTCTTGGAAGTGGGATATGTAATAAACAGAAATGTTCTGTGTATTTTGTAATCTCATTATGCATTTAGCATTATATGTGTATGTGTTCTTTCAATGCAAGAATTTTTAACAAAAGACTAAAAGTACAAATTAATTTTTACATTCATGACAATTCTAAAATGGCTATATACACAAATGATTATTTTGTACAAAAACACTATTTATCAAAGATGAAGTCTTTGAAATGCTGTATTTAGTAGCATTAACATGGAATGATATTTTAATAAAAACTATTTAAATAAAAAGACATATTTTGTAGTCTTAAATATTTTACACGCTAGTTAGGGAGATGAAACATAAACATATCTTTCAATTAAAGAAAAGGAAAAACCTGTATGCTTTAGTTATAAAAAGTACAAATTTGAAAAATGTGTCTTAGGCTTTCAGATGGGATGAAAGCATTATGTGTCTTGGGACCAGGGACTTCGTGCATAAGTCAGACTCTGGGTGGCTCTTTGAAGTCTTGAGTTAACAAGGTATTCCAATCAGAGTGCATCAATAATGTGGCTAATGTATGTGTTGTAAATAACATATACTTAATCCTTTTTTTTGAATCTAAAGATCTAGTCTTGTTTTTGTTTCTTTCATGCTATAGACTCATTGTTTGGTTACCCAGAAATCTATTACCTATTCCATATTGTTTGGAATTTGGGTTCATTGATATGTGTGTGCAGTGTGTGTACCTACGTAAATTTCAGTATGTTATCCTACTATCATATATAAAATGGCAAGCACAGCAAATGGAAGCAGTTGTGACTATTGTGGGTTAAGTGTGGACAAAACTATTATTTTTAACCCATATTCATAAATTAGAATTTTAATAATCTTATATTGCATCTGGTCATTTATGAAGAGATTCAATTTTGCAACCTTGGATTAGATTTTTTTTTTTTTGGTTAACTTGTTTATGTTAATTTATTAGCATTTATTTAAAATTTGCCACTGAATTTTTGGGATCTTTAAAAATATAGATTTATTAGAAAACACATTTTGAGAAGGTAGCCTTCAGAACTATATAATAGTCAGTAGTGCAGAATTATAAGCATTAGATGAATAAAACCTTGGTTTACACTTTTTCTTTCTATTATAAAACATGGCTGGTATTCTAATGCTTGTTTACAAGAATGTTTACATACAACACTCTGCCCCATAACTTATAAATCGTTTGCAGACTAATCTAGGACATTATTTTAAACATAGTTTTTATTTAAGCTCAATTCTCAAGAATTTAAACAGCATATTTTAAACAATAGATTATCCTTTAAAATTATTTTCTTGAATCTATCTGAACTAGATTCATTTGAATTAACTGTATTTTAAGCACATTTCATATTTAGTTCATATATAGAAACATAAATACATACATACTGAGCAAAATGATGGGAGGCTTTACGAAGCTGAGAGTGGTAACAGATGAGGTCTCTTACCCATGGCCCATTCACCCATGGTGAATTTCTTCATTCATTATACCTTTCAATTATAACTGCACCATTACTTATCTTCAGTCAAATTTGTAAATCAAAAATCAAAATAATACACTATTTGGTCCGACTTACTAGGTCCTCCTGATACTTGTTTGTTTTCTTGATCAGCAGCCATCTTTGCCAGGAAAAGATTTTAGGGCTAATATTTGCAAGGAGCTTTTTCTGCTCTTTCTGTCATAAGGCGATTAAAAGTCCTCTGTTGGCATCTACTTAAGAGAAGTTGCAGCTGCCACTTCAATCTGAGCAGTTAATCGGAGGGAATACCAGGCTTATGGCCTTTTCCTTCCCACCTTGTTTTGCACCAGACTCTGTACACACCAAAAGTTCCCGCACGTGAACATCCTGTTTGCCCACAGGATTTGCCCTCTACTTTGAATATTTCAGACCATTCAGCATTTAATGTATTCTCTTATTTTTTTCACCTTTAACTTTTCCTTTGTACAGTTTCTTTATTGAAACTTAGACTTTTACAAAGCATTGCTTTTTCAGTTGTACAAATATAGCAAGATGTGATAGACAAAACATATTAAAATTGGGTTAAACTTTAGAAAACGACGTGGACATGTACTGGCGAGAGTCACTTGGCCGCCCTTAGAAAATGGCTTTGTGTTAAAAGGATTCTTAATCTTTGTGGTGTTTAGGTATCAACTGTTTAGGATTGAGTATTCTTTTGAAGCACTCATCCCGTATTTCATTAAAAAATGTTTGGATTAATAAACCTTGTGGAAACAGCTTTATAATTATCAATTTATTTATAGGTGAGGAAGATAAAAGCCTTTGAGATACAGCAGGGATAATACGTTGTTTCAAGCCGATTATAGAGAAGAGCTAGTTTCACAGAAACGGTAGACCTGAAAGGAAAGCTTCTTAGAAGTGGACGATAATATAATGTCATGTGCTCATCTTTTCACTCAAGACTTAAGACAAAAATATTTCCTTAAGCTTGCTTCAGTCTTGTGGCTTTATAACACCAGGAAATATTGTCGGTTGCAAAACACTTTAAGTTTTATTTCTAATGAAATTCCTTTGGGTAAAATATTGGAAGAGAAGAAGAAAATTACATAAAAGTAAAATAAGAGTTTAAAAAAGACATTAAAGAGTAATGAATACATAGAAAGAAGTGAAGAGAAGAAGGAATGGATAGAGACATGAATAGGGAAGTCAGTCAATCATTTCTGTGAGTAGAGTCTTGTAATTTCTTAATGACTCCTGGCTACAATCTCAGTTTTCTTTGGTATCCTCTTATTGGATAAGAGGATTACAAAGTTATAAAGCTATTAAGACAAACTGACTATTTACATTTAAGCCATATCATTAGGTAAATAGAAATGTATTAGTTCAACAGATATATGTTCTGTACCCCCTATGGGCAATGTACTTTAGTTGCTGGGATGCAGCAGTAAACAAGACAGACAGGATCTGATTTCAAGGAATTTACCTTCTGGAAAGGAGAGAAGAATAAAGCTATCCTGTGTTGCATAAGGTTAATTTCAGAGTTGTAAGTACAAAGGAAACACTTAATTTGATGTGCAGATTCCCATGGTAAATATAATGAAGAGAAGATTTCATTCATAACCACTGCAAAATTCATACTTTTTCAAAGAAGGTATGTAAGATCTTTGTGAAAATATTTAAAACTTAATAAAATAGTAGCTAGAGAATTTATAAAGGTTGTGAATGTGACTTAAACTAGGGTAATATCTTTTAAATTCAGGATGAGGCAACCAATATTTAGAAAGGTTCAACATGTGAGATTTTTGAAGGATATAGCTGTGGTTACTTTTTCCACTATCCATCTGTTTTATTCATACCCTTGGAATAGTTGTTGGAATATTGTCCCAAATCTGGCATTAGTTTTTCCCAATTGGCAGGGCCTAGTGGATTGCTGTTGCTCATTGATTGTTATAGATAGTTTTATGCTGAGTGCTTTTATTTTTAGTAAATGCATTTGGAGTTTTTCAAGTAGTATTAGAAGGAAAAAGATTATATAAAATGTAAACAAAGGGACAAAGTGACGTCATGTTTATTGGTGAGAGAATTTAATACTATAGTTATATGAAATCTTTCCAAGTGATTTTAAAAAGTATGACTGCAATGAAATCCTTGCAGAATTCATGGAACTTGATCAGAAAAATCTGTAAACTGATGTAGAAAATTCAAGGGCCAGGCAACTGTAGAGTGCATGTTTAGTATGCAGGAGTCCCTGGGTTCAATCCTCAGCACTGCCTCAAAGAAAGAAGGGACATTAGTAGTCAAGGTATTGAGTCTTATTATAATTACAACAGTATATTTTTGTGCAAGAAAAAATAACAGAGAGGCTAAAAATTTATTCACATATGTGAAACATTGTCTGATATGAGACAGAGAATAGGAAAATCTGACCTGCGCAATAAGTGATAGAATATTGACTGTCTGTGTGGGGAAATAAGTTAAATAAAGCATAATTCATACCATATACAAAAATATTTTTAAACAATAAGTAGAAATATAAAAGAATGTCTTTTTGCATTATTAAAGTTCTATTTTTTAATTAGAAAAGACTCACAATCTGACTACATTAAAATTAGATATTTGTGACTGCGTGACAAAAAAATCACCCATTTTAAAGAATAAAAGACAAAACAGAACCAGTCTTTCTGTAAAAATTTTTCACTTATAAATTTGGTTAGAACAGACATGAACAAGTTTATTTGGTGAAATATTTTTACTTCCTAAATTGATTCTTTAAGGAGCTAGGAGGTTACCTGTTCATTTTAATGTAGTTTTGTTTAGCTTATAGATATGTACAAATAGTATGCAAATATGGCTTTGCTTAAAAATAACAAAACTCTATTGGGTTAAAGGACTAGAAAGCTGAAGACTTATTAAAGAAGAGAAACATTCCTATGTGAGTAAGTGGAGTAATTCACATCAAAGACAATTGCAAAATAACAACAAATATGTATTGAGTATTAACCATATGTTTGGCCATGTTTAACTTAAAATTTTTCTCAATCATGTTAAAATGGCAACACTGTCATAAACAAAAGTAAAACAGGATTATATTTTTGAGGCTGACTGGCTGGTGAAATGGTAGTCCATAAGTAGAAATTAAATAATAAAGCAGAAAAGGAGGTAGGGCTCATAAACAGGTCATGAGTTTGGAGTAGCATATACTGAATTTGAAGAGTTAGTGAGACACCTGGGAATGTGATTCTGACTTGGAAGAAAGTTCTGAGCTACTGCTATAGATTTAAAAGAGCATATGCTTATGAAAGATATGTATTTGAATCTAGAAAGTACTTTGAGATGATAAAAAGAGGACAGAATCTTGGAGAAAAACCAAGACCAGGCATTAAGAGGGTGCAGTTCTATTGAGTATCTAAAATAGGAAAGATTTCCCAAGTGTTGTCATATGACCCAGTGAAATAAACCATTAAGAGAATCAGTAACTCATATCTTCCCATTGCTGATGCTTGGTTCATTAATAGAAAACGATTATCAAATCAGTCCCTGAAAATGTGTATTTTTAGTTGTACTAAAAACGACAGCATACTTTGAATTTCAGGGGAGTTAGTAAATTAATCCTCATTGAAATATAAGGATGCAGTTGAGACCTACTGTATGCTTTTATATAAACATTTCTTGATAACAACTTTAAACTTTCTCTTCAGAAGTTAACTATTTTAGGTTGGGGGCTAGGTTTTGGTTGCTAAGAATTAAACCAGGTTCTTCTGCATGATAAACAAATGCTCTAGCTGGATTTTTTTTTTAAATTAATGACTGCAAAGAATTATTACACTGTTCCAAATTATACATTGGAGATACGCTTTTCTTGACAATATATTAAATACTTTTAAACAGTTGCTTTGGAAGAGTGTGAATTGTCATTACTTTTACACAAAGATTTTGTGTTTGTCTGTGTGTGTGTGTGCATTTTCAAATGTCAATTAGGGCTGAGCGTGTAGCTCAGTGTAGAGCATTTGCCTAGCATACTTGAGGCCCTTGGTTCCATCCTCAGAATTGCAAAAAAAAAAAAAAAGAAAAAGAAAAAAAAAAAAAAAAACAAGCAAAATCAAATCAAAAAACAAAATCCCTCAAATGCCACCTAGCCCTTCTGATCCAGGAGCAGAAAACCCATTGTTTGTTTTGCCTTATAATTGCTATGTTATTTTTGAAGCAAGTGTTTTTCACCATGATATCATAGATAAAAGGGTTAATAGAGGGCTTTTGGGCATTGGGTGAATAGTCTGGAATTGTATGCTCTTGTGTGAAAACAATGAGAGTATATATTTAGATCTATCATTTTCCACTTTGAGCATCCATACCTTTCATCAGATTCTCAAGAGTTTCTCAAGCCATTCGTTTAAAAGGATCAAAAAATGTCTTTTGTTTTTAAATACTTGGTTCAGAAGTTTAACATACTTGAGGAGTTTTGAAGGCTAGTTTTATAATTGGAGCCATTATAAAGGAACAGAGGATTACAGACATTATTTAGCAAATCACGTTAAGGTTTGTTTTTGTCTCAAAAGCTTCCTACATTATTATGTTCCTCTGTCTAGGTCATCCTGCTGGCATGCTCTTTACCATAATGGTGCTACTGTATTATCCAGCCATACTGCAGCACTTAAAACCAGTTCTAAACATTACCATTTATACTTCACATCTGGCACAGAAAAATAAAAGCATCAGGCTATCTCCAACAAGTTTTGATCTTGGAAATGTGGAAGGAAGAGAATCATGAAGAGAAAAATCTCAGACTTATCATTGATCATTAGTATACATGTGCTCCCTCAGTCTGGCTAAGATAGTGGAGATTTTATTTTTAAAACAAATACTTGACTTTTGAATTCAGAAAGGAAAGAATAATTTCTTTTCTGAAAGTGACACATATTAGATGAAGTAGTGCAGTTGTTGGAGGTTGTATTTCGGAGATTTTGAAAACCCTGTTGAAGTAATTCCAGACATGAATTTAATATAACTGTGCTCCATATGGACAGATTTTATGTCATCAAAATAGGTTGCTGGTGTCTTTTCAAATGTAATGTGGAGGATCTTTATTTGTTCTTTTTATGGCAGAAAAACAAAAATGAATACTACGACAACAACAAAAAAGGAACTTTCATAAGGCAATGATAGTCCAAGAATAAACCCACATGACATCTATCAAAAACTCTTCGTACCTATGTTGGTGGGTGAAATTTTCTTAGTTGAGCCATTCAAGAAATATTTAGTGAGTGCCTGTTCTGTGTGAGAAACTGTGGGAAAGCTTTGGGTGATACAACAGTAAACAAAAGCAGCAACCAAACTGGCAAAGAGAAAAAGTAAACAGGCTAAAACCATGATTTTTTAGTTTTTTGGATAACATTGCACACTTACACTTTAAAAACCAAATAATCAAATAAGTAAATGAATACACACCTGAGTCTTACATTCATTGTAAAGGATATAAAATTTTTACTTTCAGTATAGTTCCTTTCTCCATATTTTCAACACATTTTAAATATTTTAAGTGATCACTTGCCTTCTCTAAATTAATGAGGAATTTACCACTTTTTAGAGAGTACCAAATTCTGGAATAATGTGATGCTTATAAGTAGAATTAACTCTTGATCCAACCATGAGAAGAGAACCAGAATCCAACAAGTCAATAATAATTGGCAAAAATGTCTCTTCTGCATGGGAAATGTTTGACAGATCTCACAAATAACTTAATAAAAAACAATCAAAGAGAAAGAGTTTTTAGGGTCTTCATTTTGTTGTTTTAAACTATTTTGAAAAAGTACTGTAAATGTAATGGATATTACCATGTTTATGAAAACAAAGAAAAAGCTTTTTCCAGTGGATAAAGTTGAACGTGATGCAAACAGGAAAACACACCTGTGAATTAATCACACAGATTTCCAAGTTGAAGGACTTCCTGAGTCCTGTGATGTAGTGAAAAGAGAACAGTTAAGACTTAGACCCAAGAGCTTTGGGATGGACGTTAATGTTCTCTTTTGTCATTAGGATAATTGTGTATTCCAGATTTCTGGGAATGGCAGTTGATTATCTCTCTTGCTCTGACACAATCAATAGTATTTCCTTTCATTCTTAAAAATGTTTTGGTTTGAATAAGAAACTATATGGTTACCTACTCACTGTATGCCTCACTTATTTTCCTAGGGGAAAAGAGTGTATGCTACTTTTAGTTTTTTTAATGATATGTATTTTTTTAATTTTAAAAATTGTATTGGTTCTTTTCAGTTAAACATGACTGTAGAATTCATTTTGATATACAACCATAGAATATGTCTTATTTTAATTAGTACCCCATTCTTACGGTTATTCACAATGAAGGGGTTCACTGTGGTGTATTCATATGTGTACAGGAAAATTATGTCAGATTCATCTCACTGTCTTTCCTTTTTCCATGCCCCCTCCCTTTCCTTCATTCCCCTTTATCTAATCTACTGATATCTATTCTTCCCCCTTTCCCCCTTATTGTGGTTGATTAGCTTACACATTTGACCTTTGACTTTTTGGGACTGGTTTATTTCACTTAGCATGATAGTTGCTAGATCCATCCATTGCTGGCAAATGTCATGAAGTCATTCTACTTTATGACTGAGTAATACTCCATTGTATTACTATATATACACCACATTTTCTTTACCCACTCATTTGTTGAAGGGCATCTAGGTTGGCTCCATAGCTTAGCTATTATAAATTGTGCTGCTATAAAATTGATGTGGCTGTATCACTGTAGTATGCCGATTTTAAATCCTTTGAGTATATACCGAGAAGTCGGGTAACTTGTTCAAATGGTTGTTCTATTCCTAGTTTTTTGAGAAATCCCCAAACTGTTTTTCAGAGTGGTTGCACCAATTTGCAGCCCCACCAGCAATGTATGAGTGTACTTTCCCCCCACATCCTTGTCAACATTTATTATTACTTGTATTCTTGATAATTGGCATTCTGACTGGGGTGATATGAAATCTCAGTATAGTTTTAATTTGCATTTTTCTAACTGCTGGAGATGTTGAACATTTTTTCACATATTTGTTGACCATTAATAGCTCTTCTGAGAAGTATCTGTTCAGTACTTTTATTTATTTTATTTTTTTTTACAGCCTGCATTTTGATTCATTGTACACAAATGGGGTACATCTTTTTGATTCTATGATTGTGCACAATGTCTAATTGGAAATAAGTTTTTTGCATAAGCAAGTGTTTTACAATCCCCAAATCATTATAAGAACAACTATGTGATATTTAAATCCTAGTATATGCCTTTGAGCAGAATGATTTGGGTAACACTATAAGAGAGTAGTTTCATTTTAATCATGTCATTCTTGAACAAATTAGCATTATTCTCAATTAGTTCTGTAATGCCTATATTTTCCAAATTGTGTTGTGTTGAAACTAAGTTACAGACCATGACTATAAGTAATGCTGAGATTTAGACTGTCTTGGAATAAAGAAGAGGTACAGATTCCATTTTTATGAAAATTCAATGGGTTTACTAAACTGAGTGAGAAAAATGGAACCAATTATTTCATAATTTCATCATTGTTCAATTCAGTTCAGGATGTTTGTATTTTGCCTCTTATAATCTTCAAGAGGTACTTATGTGAACTTCTATTAACTTTCGAAAATGATAATAATGTTATTCTTAAGTCATTATCAGCAACCACACATTTTAATGCTTTTCCCTATGAATTTGATCTCAAGTGTGCAGTCCTAAACAAAAAACTTTTTCATGCAGCTCTATTTCTGAATCCAGTTGTATTTCTGAAAATCCATTTAATCTCTTCAAAATGAGAGTACTTTAACTTTTTAAATTTCTTCCTGCCAAGCCGTTGGAGGATTTGTATTAATTTAAAACGAAATAAAACAAAACCACTTTTTATCACTATCAAATGAGTTTCCAACTTGAAAGTTCCTTTATCAATAAAAGAAGAAGCTAATTTTGCCTAAATCTGAGAATCTTGACCATCAGGAGGACTCCAGAAGCTTGACACACAAGAGGCAGCTCATCATATGGAACTTTAAAAAACACAATTTCTGGGAAAAAAGTTATGGGATAGCAAATAGTACAGAGCTTTATTTAAAAACATTAATTAATTAGATACTGTAATGAAAGTATCTGGTCACTACTTGTAGTTTTTATTTGATACTCAGTGGGTATTAGTTGAGTGAATGAATATGAACTAGGAAGACTGAAGAGTCAAGGGATTGTATAGTACCAAATAATGCTCTTTCTTTTATTTTTTTCTATGCCAGCCAAGACCTTCTCCTATAAAGATTAGTACAAATGACCAATAACATAAGTTCATTCCACAGACTCAGATATTTTTACAAAAAGCTTTATGTGTCTTTTTCCATCATTCAAATTATTTTTTTTTTTACTTCCAAAATCTGAAATTGAAGATTCTGAACCACCTAGATTAGGATCTAAGGTCACCAAAAGACTCAATTTTACTATCTCCGTCTACTGGCAGGGAGGAACTATACCCAAGCATCTGGACTGGCATAGAAAAGAGGAGAAAGAACATTTAAAAGGTAAGCAAAACATATATCTTTTTTTATTTACTCTGATTATTTTTAAAAACATGTCTTATCATACACTCTATTGTGATTGAGGTTGATACAACAATCCATCTTAAAGCTAGAGAATCTGTTTAGGTGGAATAATGTTCTTACCTGAAGCACTAATAAAAACAAGTGGAGACTGAACAACTTCTTTGATGATGGCTGTGACATCTTTGCTCTTCCCAACTTCTGTCTAGTCTTTCCAAGACTGGAGTGCTACTTTCATATCCCTGATGGTCTTCAAACTGCAGTGTGCTTGCTGGAATGCCTATGTTCTCATTTCCTGGAACCTCTGACATGTTAAATATGACTTTACCTGGCAAATTGAGAGAGTAATGTTCTTTATCAAGCTGTGATTTGTTATTCTGGTGTTTCTCTGTTATTTTTCCATTCTTCATTTATTAGTATTTTTGTTTGACAGAAAGTGCTAAATAATGGGCTCAGTGGTAGAATGCTTGGCTAGTATGTGTGAGGCACTGGGTTTGAGCCTCAGCATCGCATAAAAATAAATAAATGAAATAAAGGTATTGTGTTCATCTACAACTAAAAAAAATATTTTCAGAAAAGTGCCAAATATAAAACTTTCTTGGTAACTATTGAGTAAGTCTTAATATATATTTGTATCAGTATATTTTTTGGAATTTGGTATTTTGCTTGGTTATTAGAAATCTTCTGAAATTGTAATGGTTCACATTTAACAAGATTATGACATTGTAATCAAACTTTGCAGTATGATAACTGCTATAAAATACTTTGGTGGTTTGTGTGGTTGTACAATAATAGATCTCTGTAATTCATGTATTTTAGATGATTAGTACAGTTGTCTTCGAGGCTTATGTTATACATATCTTTTGTTTTAAAGCCCTCAACTGGAGAATAGGAATATTAGCCCCATATCAAGGTAATTAATAACATTACAATTGTTGCAATAATTTTTACCTTTTTCTGCATAGTTTTCTCCTTCCTTCTCTCCCCTAACCCTACTTTGGCTTATATCTTTGTTCCTTTTTTTTTTTTTTTCCTGGAAGATGTTACATTTCCTTCAGAAGAGGAATGGGCAGATTCATAGGGAACATGGGTGGAGAGTTTTCAACTTCAAAATTAGCTTTCAGAGGCAAGAATTTTCAAGGCAATGCTGTGCTCAGACAGGTCTGTTCACTTCTGGGAGGTCATGAATGCAGCTGTTCCATTTGCTCAGACGGGGATTAGACTCATATAAACAGTGCAGATGTCATAAAGAGGGATTCTCAAATCTTGTGGTGTCTGACGATGTCCAATCTGACAGACATATCCTCAGTCTACCCTGAGATCAGAAGACAAGGAAGTAGATATTTTCGAACAATTTTGAGAGGACTAGTGATAATGGAGTGTTGGAGAAAAATCTCACCTCACAAATGGAACTTCTGGTGGACTTGGTTAAGTCGAATTCAGTCTTTACATTGAGTTAAGCATATATATCTCCTGCAATCTGTTCCTTCCTCCATTTCACCTCTTCTTTTTAACCCTCCTTTTCCTTGACCTTTGGCTTAATTTAAAAATTATTGTGATAAAACTCATTGCTGAAGAATCCAGCTAATGGATATATTCAAGGCAATTCTAGAATTAAGGATACTGAAAATCTCATTTATATGTATTCACTCTTTAATTGTAACCCTTCTAGTGGATGAAATAGTGTAAGCGGGAATCAAATAGCTTGGCATAATGGGTATCCTCAACATTATTTACATGTGTGTTTTGAGAAGGACCCTATTTTCTCACCAAAATGTATGTCTTATTATTAATTTTCGGTCATTGTTTCTTTTAAAAACCTCACATTTATATTTGTCATATTTTTACATCACTGAAATGGACAAAAATTGTTAAAGTGTAGAGTGTTGGGTGGGGAGGCAGTGTTTTTTACCATAGCAGAATGGTTAGGACATTCATGAACATATTTTATTTATACTTTGTCTATGAGGGGTGCTTGTCCCAGTGTTTTTATTCCTGATATCATTATGTGGAATTCCTGATTTAAAAAAATGTAGTAATCTGTTATCTTGCTACAAACATGTTATAAATAGCAAATATTTATTACAGAAATGCAAGCACATTTAGCACTTATTGACAGCTCTTAGTAACTCTAAAATACAAGATAGGAGGATATGCTTTGTATATAAATGACTGAATTTGTTAATTTTCTTATCTTAGGGTAGCATTCATGAGAAAGTCATGGACTCATTACATATACATTGTATGCATTCACTTTTGAAGGTGAAATGCTAACTATAAACAGGAAGCAGTAGTCTCATTTTTCAGCAATAACATATATGACTGAATATATTGACACTTTAATAACTATATTCCTATCTTATTTTTCTTTAGGATTCATTTATTTGCCTAATGTGCAGCTAGCCTAATGCACAGCTTAATCTAAAAGAATTTTAAACCTTTTAAATTTTAATTAAAAGCAAACAATAATGAACTTATGATTCTGTAAAAGACTATCATTTAGAGCGATTGTCATTTTATTGTAATTTTTATTGTTAAATTCTAAACATCCCATTAGAATGTCAATACTTTACCTAGACATTGTGAACTCACAAAGAAATAGGTAACAGGCCGTTTTTGAGATTGTTGGTAAACTCAAGTCTGAATGTTGTAAGTTATATACCCCAGGCAGATAGAAAGTTTGGTAAATACTGAATCTCCAGAACAGATGTTCTTTATTGAAAATATTTTCTCTTAAATTTATTTGTTTTTTAAGAAGTATATGTAATATGAATTTGTGCTTCATCATGTTAGCCATTTTTGTCATAACAATATATCTTGGTATAAATGTATTTGTTACTTAAAACATTTCAGAGCTCCTAATATTTTAACTTTCTACGTTGAATAATAATATAATTCAGTAGGAGAGTTGATTCACTAATTTTTAAAGTGAATTTTTTTTTTTTTTTTGTAACGTGGACTACTCCTAAATTATCTCTCTTCTATATTCTGGTTTGGCCTCTTCGTGGTGTCTAAGTAAGGTACAACTTAACAGAGAAAGAAAATAACAGCATTGCCTAAACATGTTTCACAATATTAGGGTGTGTGATTATATGAGTATGCAATTATATTCATTACTAATTGGTGTAAAGGCCTTAAAGAGATTGTGTTTATATCCTTGGCTATTTATCCTGTGCCATAATAGGTACGAACACTATTGTCAGTTTTTCTTCCACAGTTGAGCATTCATTTTAAAGGCACCCCATTGTATAAAACCAAAATGGGTTATTTTTACGATTAGTCAGAAGCTTAAAATACCATGCTGTCAAGCCCTGACCATTTCTAAATCATATGTCTCAATACAAGAAGAATTTTATAGCTCTTATTTGATGGGTCTTTTATGATGTAAGGTCAGGCCTTTTTGAGTGTGAAAGTGGATGTGAACAGTAATCACATCAGGGAAACAGATTTAAACCAGTGCTCTACCAGGCAAACCCAAACACTTCCACTACAGAAAGATTTTGATTTCAGTTATAACAAATTGTAACTGTTAACTACCTTAAATAGTAAAAGTGATTTATTTATTAAAGTACCTGAGATGCCCAGAGAGGGGCTAAGTTTATTGTGTGATTTAGCTCAACTTTTTTGTACAATGATATATCTACTCACTTTTTTGCATTAACTTTTATTTTTTTATCAGACTTTTATCAGGCTAAATGACTACCATAGTTCTGAGTCTCACTTCTACACCCAAAATTGTCTGGTCTCCAAGTGTTGAAAAATGGCTATTGAGTTCACTCTGATCTGCCCGTTAAGAGTGATCCATGCAACAAGGAAAATGGGCTTGTGTTGATTTCCCAGTATACTTCTGGGTAGGGTCAGTTCCACCTTTATCCAGAGTTGCTTCATAGTAATGATGAGGGACCCTGGGGAAAGACTCAGTATTTTAACTTTTCCTAGTGCACATAGGAAGGTTTCCATGCACTTCCCGAACACATTCACCACTATTTCCATAGACTGAGAAGAGAATAATGGTTTAATTCTTACACTTTTTATTATAGTCAGGAGAATGCCATGACTACTACTACTTCTTTTTTTTTTAATGTTAGCATCAGGAAACAGTAAAACTTCTACAAATTTGCTTCTTTTCCTCCCTCTTAAATCAGCCTATAGAAAGAAAGCAGGACTTTTAAATCATTGCCTAAAAAATCACTGCTACTTGCTTAATCGTTTTGATCTTTGTGAGATAGAAATTTTCATAATCCAGTTTTGCATTATGTTTTACATAACATTCTTGTGTTCAAGGGCATCAGGAAACTGGATATTTGTGGTACATTTTCACTCTCATTCTGTTGAAATTAGAATTTGATGGACCGTGTTTCTCCTTCATTTATAAACTGCTTTGTAATTATTTTTATTTTGTACAGTTATCATATCTTTTGAAGTTTTAGGCAAATCTCTGATTATTTCCATTTGATACAAAATAAACTAAGATATCGGGTGACCTGCCTAAAATAACAGATTTTGTCATTCACCAATTCATACTTCAGTTTGAGTAAAATAATTACTGTAATTGTAGCATTTCTCTGAGTGTGATAAATTATAGAGCATGTTCCAATTTTACAAATAAGCAAGCTTAATAAGAAAATGGAAAGTCTTAGTAATGAGTACTCTATGACCTGTCACCTTCAGCTGTAATGTATGTGTAGATTATAACAAATGAACTTGGAGTAGGGTATCAAATGTGAATTAAAGGACTTTAATTGGGGGGGGCAGTCATTGTCAGATCTTCTTATTTTTATTCTGTACAGTCTCTGGAAACTGAGGAATAGAAGATGAAATGTTAAAATAAATGTAAAATTGTTTTCTGCCATGCACCAGGGTATCAAGTTTCCTTATACTATCTATGTGTTAGGTAGTGCCAGGTGCCAGTTACAGAGCTGGATACTAGTTATGGATGTCAGTAAAAACAATTTGCCACCTGGAAGTCATAGCGTTAGAAAAGAAAAAAAGTGAACACGTGCATCATAATTAAAATATACATTACGTTAAAGGAATATAAGTGGGAATCAGTGATTGTGTATGGAAGAAGCTCACATTTGAACCGGTTTTTGTTAGTTGAATATTATGTCACCAGTATGTGCGGTCTAGGAATGGTACTAAATTGCAGACCTAGAAGTGATCACATTAAGAGGACAGGGCTTTATTTTTTGATGTTCTAAGCTCCTGGATAGTTGTTGCCACGCAGGTTCTAGGAGCAGAAATGACTATCATCTGGAATAAGTTCGAGAACCTCAATTGGACATATCCCAAATGATTGTTAGTTTTTGTGGTTTACTTAATATGGCAGTCCCTTCTTGGAATTTGGAAGTAGTTTTGAGGTAAACAAAGCTTGGTTTGTTGATTGTTTTTGTTTTATTTTGATGTTGTGTTAAAGATACGGGAAATGGTAGATTGAACCCATAATAAAACAAAACTAGAGTCTGAGTTTTCTGTCCATTATATTATCTTACTTTTGTATTAATAATTAGAATCAAAAGTATTAAGCATTCTGATAGGTTACTTCTATAGAGATTGAATTGATGGGAGAGAGATTTGTCAGTTTAGAGTTCAAGTGTATCTTGCTTCTGTAGAAAATATGGTTAGGATGAAATTCCTCTGGATTTTCTGGACAAAAAGGAACTAGTTCCTGTGTGTTTGTGTGTATGTGTGTGTGTGCCTTATGATTTTAACCAGCTTTTAAAATGAAGAATAAGATACAGTGGCTATTAATGAAATGCTTTTTACATAATTGCAAACATTGGACTAGTAGAGAGCTCCTTGGGTTCAATCCCTATCACAGTTAAAAAAGAGAACATGTCAGAAACCTTGGCTTGGTTGGGGAAAGTGCTGTCCGGAGATACAAGTCTCCAAGGACACACATTTTTTCCCACTGACTCTCAGAAGGCTGAGGCAGGAGGATTATAAGTTCAAGGCCACCCTCAGCAACTGAGTGAGACCCTAAGCAACTAAGCAAGGTCCCATCTCAAAATTAAAAATTATAAAGGCCTGGTGATGTAGCTCAATGGTAAAGAAACCCTGGGTTCAATCACCAGCACCAGAAAAAAAAAAAAAAAAAAAGAAAAGAAAAAGAAGAGGAGAGGTGAAAAAAGAAAAACAGCATATATTTGGAAATGAACACATCAAAACCTCACCAGACATACGTGAAGTCCACCGGCTTATGGGTGACAGGCTGTTAGTTTCGCCTTTGTGAAACAGAAGCAGAATTATTAAAATTGCAAAACTAAACCAAGATTGGAGACCTGTTTCTTTTTTGCCACGTTCTCATTTCTACACTTTTCTGCTAGGTCAACTTAAAATATTAGAATACAGACAAACTTGAATGCTTTATCTTCTTTATGAGTTATGTTGTCTGGAATCTTCTTTTTTAGTGTTATCTTTTCTAATAGTATAGCATCTTGAAGTATTATAATTTTTATTTCTTTTTATAAATCTCTTACTATTACTCTCTTTCAGCCATAATAAATAAGTATTTAAATGTGTAAACCATGTGTCATGTAAGGCAAACATTTTGGAATTGTTATGATTTTAATTGCTGTTATTTAATACATACAGAGTGTATTATGTCTCTATAATTGAATTGTATGTGTATGTGTATATAGATGTATAATGAACTATTTATAGTATTTACATTATTAATCACTTTTGTTTTCCTTTTTAATATATTTTCTTTCATTTTAATGTTCATTATTCCTACCTTGAGAAGGGTTGGACCACATAATATGACTTTGTGCATAATTATAATTTCCAGAATTTAGTGTTTACATATATTTTCCTTTTATAATCTCTAAGTTGTACAAGATTTATTCTTGTAAATATAAGAATAAATTGTTTTCAGTATACACTGCAAGGATCACGTTGTCAATGTTTCAGTGATTTGACTACAAATGGGTCTTATTTCCTTAGTACGTTGAGTAGTCACAAATATACCGCGTACAAGTTTGAAAAGATGACGATTAAAACAACAGAACTGTTAAGTTCAGCGTCTTATTTTGGTCGAACTTCATGTTTGTTGCTTCTTCTTTCCCTCTTTGTCTTCTTGATTACAGGCCCTAGTTGCTTGAAATTTACATAAAACATTGACAGTCATGTGCAGATCACATGTATTTGGTGGCAAACCTCATTGCATGTTGAGGTGAATTTTTTGGGAGCAGCAATTTAACTGAAAAGAAAATTTACATTTGCTTTTAAACCACAGATAGAAGTTAGATTCTCAAGTCTTTAAATTATGTTTAATTATAGTCAAATGAAGTTATGAATTATAAGGAAAAAAAAGATGTAAACACAAATTTAAGTATATACATTTTAGCTATGAGCAGTTTTTATTGAAGGTATAAAAATAGAATTCAGATAGTTTTCTAGATTGTATATGAAAGAATGAACACAGTTGTTTGTGAAGCTAAGTCATTTGTTTTGGGGCTCAGTGAGTAGATATTATTAGTCCCTCAAATATGAGGGACTAAGAGAATGATAGCTCTTTTTTTTTCTTTTTCTTTTTTTATACCGGAGATTGAACCCAGGGGTGTTTTACCACTGAGCACATCCCCAGCCCCCTTTTTAAAATTTTGAGACAGGAGCTCACTAAGAGGCAGAGGTCCTTATTAGATTGTAGAGGCTGGCTTTAAACTAGTGATCCTGCTGCCTTAGCCTCCCGAGAGGCTGCTGGGATTGTAGATATGTGCCACCACACCTGGCAAGACCTTGTTTTTAAAGGAAATTGTACAGAAAGTTAAAGAATTTAATTTTAATAGTTAATGATCATAATTTCCTTAGTAATGTTACAGTTTGTCAGTATGTGGAGAATCCATCTCACTTCTGTGTTAGAAGATATACTGGTGCTAAATTGTGAGCATAGAAGTAATGACAATTTCATATAAATTCTTATTGTCAACAGTAAAATTGTATTAGCATCTAGTGAGAGGGAACATGTTACTAAAAAAATTGCTTACTGCTCAAGAAAATTTAGACATTGAGAAGAAAGGCAGCATTAGATTATGTAATTTAAAAGTCACAAATACAGCTTGTTAAAATAGTTTTGAGTTGTGTAAGGATAAAACAGGTCATTTCTTAACCTTACCTTCTAGGTAGTTCATGACTTTTGACATGAAGTCTCTTAAATTCAAGCAGTTTCTCAGAGTCATTTATCAATGTGAAATAATGTTAACATATTTTGCCTAGCATGAATACCAAAAGAAAAGTGGGTGTAATTACTGTAATTATTGCTGGAGATTGGAACACAAAGAAATACTTTCAATCTAAGCAGCTTTCCACAACAATAGAATGGGTATTTGTTTTCTAATACTACAGAAGATATTATCACAACTTTTGCAGCTTAAAATTGCCTTTGTTAATTCTCCTGTCCACACATCAGAGGTGAAGGCCTCTTGTGACTGCGTTCTTGCTCAGGGTTTCAGGAGACTAAAATCAAAGTATCAACCAGACGAGGCTCATTTCTAGAGGCTTTGAAAAGAATGTGTGTCTAGGTTCTTTGAGATGGCAGGTGTTTTAGGACTGAGGTCCTCCTTCCTTGTCAGTCTACCCTTAGCTTCTAGAAGCTTCTCACATCCCTTGCCACATAGCCTCCTCCATTTTCAAAACCAGCAACAAAAACTCTCTCTCCTTTTGACTCTCCCTCATGCTCTGACTTCTCTGAGTTTAAGAAGGACCCAACTTCCTTTATGGGCTCACTCGATTAGATTAGGCCCACTTAAATCACCTGCCTCTTGATTGAGTTAAAGTCAACTAACCAGTTCGTGGGAGCAATAGCCCATGGGTTGCCCACTCCAGGGAGAGGTTTATTGAGAGATGAGGAATGTTGGGGATCATCTTAGATTTCCTCCTATCGCTTAGGAAGTGTAATGTCTGGTGTGCAATTAGTAAGCTTAAGATACTGAGTAGGGAAACAGAGAACTAGGAAATTCATTCGTTAAAAGGGAATTAAGTCATGGCAAATGAAAGCAACTGAAAAGAGGAAAGGGGAGAAAACTATAATAGAAACAAAGAAGAAAAACGTGGAGGGTAAAATACGACAGTTTAATAGACCTTACTAAATTTGTATTGAAGTTTGAAGGGAAAGAATGAGAGGAAATGAGTTAAAAGAGTTTTATCCTATTTCTGTTAAGTAAATATAAATATGACATTGGATGTTGGGAGAGGGGGAAAGGAATAATAATATTCTTATCTCTCTATAACCTAACTGCAAACACAATGTTCAGTGTTGTGCAGTATATCTCTAAGCCATGAAAATGAGCGCAGAATTGCTGTGGTGAAATCTGTTCTTATGAAATTATGAGTGTATAAATTTTGACCCAGAATATTGACTGTTAGATATCTTGTTGTGAATATTTCATTATATGCATTGCAGTTTGAAGGAACAGAAGAAATGAATAAACACCCCATTATGTGTTTGGGGTGCAGTTTAGGGTTTTAAAAGTTTATAAAATCGCACTGCAAATTGAATGAAGGATAGTTTAAAAGTTCTATCACAATTATTATTATTAGCGTGTAGTCTTCTTAAATGTACTTTCATGGCCTGAAGACAATAGCTGTCTTACTTCTTGTGTTTTTTTTTTTTTTTTTTTTTTTTTTTTTTTAGTTAGAGAATGACTGCTCATTTGACTAATATCCATTAAGAATTTTCACTTATTGACTGTCAAATAGGTGGGTATAAAAACCCATTTATTTCAGCAATGTTAATTTACCCTTCCCCTGAATTCTTTCCCCAACATTCTAATCAAAGGAAAGATGTTGTTAACAACATAATTTAGTGGATGGAAAATAATTCAAGATGTAAAAATAATGTAGGCCTAATAATCTTGGAAGCTATTTCTCACTATCCCCTGAAAAATTCAAAATTCATGTGAGTATATTAAGGCTCTGAGATGTTCTGCAAAATTTCCTATATTTTAAATATCTTTGATTAGTGCTTATTATTTCCCTAATAACAACAAGTAAAGATCATAATTTGACCTCATTTTACATTTGAAGTTCATTTAGTAGTTCTAGTTGATGTGAATGCGTAAGGATCAGGTAAAAAAAAAAAACCTTTAAATGGCATGTGGTGTGGTGTGCTGATTGACATTTAATAGATCAATAAGAAAAGGAAATAGTTCTTTCATTTCTGCCTCTTTTATCCTCACATTTCTTTTTCTTCAACTAGTTCATATTTTCTCACATTTATTATTAATGCAAACTTTTAAATTACTAATTCCCAATAGCTCTGCAGCTATTTTACAACTAGGATACATTAATCATTGTTTGCATTTTAAAAATCAAAAGTATATAAAGCTTATTTTTATTGTAATATGGTTTATATTTGATAATTTCTTGGTGATTTAAATCTTAACTCAGCTTCATTGTGATTTTTGGATTCCAGGGAAGTGGTTATTGACATTTCAGTAATTAGATTTAAAAAGATAAATTTACTATATACATAGGATTTTATTTAATAATATTGAAATAACTCTTTTTTTGGATGAGTTTTGAAAAGAGGGGTGCTTGTTTTATATTGTTTATAAGTGTACTGAACACTTGTTTGGGTTAAAATGTGAATAGTGAAAAACACTTATTTTGAAACCTATAATTTTCGAAATGTCTGTTTTAAAAGTATGTCTATCTCTATGTTTTTCCTTTAGGAGTACAAAATCCCCAGCATGAGAGAATTATTACTGTGTCTACAAATGGGAGTATTCACAGCCCAAGGTTTCCTCATACTTACCCAAGAAATATGGTCTTGGTATGGAGATTAGTAGCAGTGGAGGAAAATGTGTGGATACAGCTTACATTTGATGAAAGATTTGGGCTGGAAGACCCAGAAGATGACATATGCAAGTAAGTTAGCATATTTGCCTTGGAATTCCAACAGAACTTAACAACTATTGTCTTTCAGATTTCTTCCTTGATGTGATTTTAAATGCCACTTTTTGTTTTGATTTTTTGATGATCCAAGAAAGTTACCACCTTATTTATGCTCTATTTCATTTGGTCTTCATTTAAAATGAGAAGAAACTTAAATACACATATACGGTTATTACTGTTGTATTTCTAAAGTGACTTGTGTTAATTTTTGGTAAAAAGTGTGTAAAGTATGAAATTATTTAAAATAAGGAATGGAGAATTAAAGTCTATATAAAGGAATGTAGTTGTGCCAGAAAACCTAAATTAACATTAGTGCTAATAATTTAACTTTGAGCTTCCCGACAGACAAATCAATAAGAGAGTTACTAAAAGGAAAAGCTGTATTTGGGTATATATTATCTAGATACACCTAGTGATACGTGGTACATAGTGATACATGATACATATATATGGTACACACACACGGGACTAAGAATTTTGAATATTTCATCACAAAGAAGGAATACAGTTCTGAAAGCAGAATTTGAAGTTTAAGTTAACATTAGGCCTTAGGTTGGAATTCATCGTAATTCTCCTAGCAGCATCCGTGAACCAAAGTCAGCTGGAATGTTTCACCCACGCAAAAGACCACCTACTGCATGTCATACAAATATTACTCTTCAAATCCCATATGAATACACTTGTCAAGGTTGGGTGGTCTTATAGAAGATTTTTCACTTCAGTAGCATTTGTGTATCATGAAAATATTTTACTTGAACTTTGTTGCAGGGTCCTTTATTTTTCTCTTTGATATACAAGTTAAAAGAGAATTTTTATTTTATCATACAATACAGATAAATATTTCAGTATTGATGAAATAAACTTTGTACTTGCTGTCATCACAATTTTTATCTTTGGCATTTACATACTATTTTTCACATTTCTTCTTTCAGTGACTACATTTCATATTATTTTTTTTCCTTACATCTATGATTTTAGACTTCCAGAAATAGGAGCTAGGCTAACCATCTTCAGAAGACAGTGTTATTCATCCCTTCATCCCACAGATAAGGAAAGAGAGGCCAGGGACGTGAGCTAGCAGCACTAGATCTCATTTACATTTTGTAACTAAGCAAATGCTAAAACTAACTTTTCCTTATACCTCTGAGGGGGATTTTCTACCATGTTAAAGCATCCTCTTATTTACTTTTCATAAACAAGATCTCATAGTCTTGTTAAAAATTGTGTAGGATCTAAGATTTTGCCCTACTTGCAAAGTAGTAGTTGTGTCCACCAAAGTTTCATGGACATTAGCAGAAGACAGAGACTTCTTGCTCAGAGACAATGGTGGTTGCTAGAATATTAGCAGTTTCTTGTGCTTTTTTCCTGAGTTCCATTTCCCACAGATCAGTACCAGGAGGGCCCATGTGACAACTTCTCACCTAAATGGTTGTGTTATAGAAAGGAAGCATAATATATGTGTGTACATATTTATGTGTGTATATTGTACATTATTAAATAATAAAAATTAGACTATCATTCCTGCATGTCATAAGTAATGTGTGACACAGCTTTACCCAGAATGTGACTCAACTTTAGAAAAGTGATCCTTCCAGTAATTTTGAGGTCCCCTTTTCATGCTTCTCCCTGATTACCCTTGTGTCTGCAAATAGAATCATTGTCCTAAATTCTTCACCTATTTCCCTGATTTTTTCTATAGTTTTAAATGTGTGTATTTTCCAGTGTACTGTTCTATGATACACATTTTATTGTTAGCCTGTTTTAGAATATGTATCGGTGGATTTATATTACATGATATTTGGGTGACTTTATTCATATTTCAAAACAAAAAAACCCTAATAGCATTATGTTTTTAAAATTAGTTCATGTTGATGCACATAGTTTAGGTCACTTGTTTTCCTTGATGTCTAATGTTCCTCTGTATAACTAATCAACCTTTTCTGTCTCTCTTCTACTTTGGAGAACATTTGGCTTATTTCCAATTCTCCTGTGTACAAATGCAAGAAAATTTGTCTGTATCTAAGAATAGTTAGACTGCAGTCTTAAGATACTTATATTTTTGACTTTATTAGGTAAACTTTAGTTATTTTAAAAGTGACCAGTTTACACATTTACCAAAAAGACACAAAAATTTGTTGTACTCCATTCTTACCAATGTTAGATATGTCTTTTTAAAATTTCTAGTAATATGAAATTGTATCTTATCATCTAGTTGAATTCATTTTCTTGGTTACTAAAGGGGCTGCAAAATTTTCATATTTATTATTGGTCATTCTTGTTTCTTTTTCTCTGAAATGTCTGGTCACCTCTATTGTCTAGTTTTCATTTTTCTGTTTGGTTACCTAAATTTTTCCCTTTCACATTTACATCCGTGTTCCACTGAATTGGTTTTTGTTTGTGGTCTGTAACTTTTCTTTAGGGTGTCTAGGAGCATCCCATCAACACTGATTGACCAAGAGGTGCAAAGCCAGATTTCTTCCTATGATCTGATCTGTTCTGCACTCAATTCTTTTCCTTTGATAGTTTATGTGAATCTTAATTGAATGACACTGTTTTAATTAGTTTTTACTTCATAAATGCTTATGGTAGGGGAAGCCTAACCTCATTTCTTTTTTGGGGTGGAACATTTTGACTACTTTGACTTTCAATATATTCTTTAGATAATAATAATGGTTCTTATTATCCTTGATAATTTTACACTTCTTCATTTATTGGGGTCTTCTTTTATATCTAAATATAAAATTGAAAATTTTATTTATGAAGATGTTGAACATCAATTATTTAGATTTATTTCTAGATTACTAATGAATTGTTGCTAAGCATCTCTTTTTGAAAACTATGTTTGCTAATTGTATATTACTGGTGTATAGAAATGCAATTTTTTCGTGTTGATCTTTTATCTGGCAAAGTTGTTAAGCTCTTTTATTCCTTATAATAATTGTTCTGGGAATTATTTTGGATTTATGCAAAAAATCATTTGGGTTGTGAAAAGAAAAAAAGGATTTCTTTCCTCCTTTGTGTTCTTTTACTCTTTCTTTTCCAATTCTTTTTAGGCAGTTGATTGTGTTATTAGGCCACTATCTACTTGCCTGGGTTAGGCAGTTTGCCTTTTCAAAAGCAATTTAAAATTTGGAAGAACTTTGGATTTACAGAATGTAGAAAAGAGAATACAGAAAGTTTCCATATACACCTAACCCGGTTCCTCCAATTTTAGCATCTCACAGGACAACGGTACATTTGCATAATTAAGAATTTAACACTTGCATAACACTATTAACTAAACTACAGTCTTTAATTGGATGCTAGCAATTTTTCCACTTCATATCCCTTTCAGGATATGCACATTGCATTTAATTGTAATGTCTCTTTACAATCTGAATTTGTACAATCTGAACTCTGTTAAGTTTCTCCCTTGTGTTTTATGACTTGACAATTTTGAAGAGTGCTGGTCAGGTTTTTTTTTTTTTTTTTTTTTTTAAGAATGTCCCTCAGTTTAGATTTTGCAGATCTTTTCTCATGATTGCACTGAAGTTATGAGTTTGGAGGGAGAATTCCAAAGGTCATTTGTCCTTGTTGTCATACCAGAAGGCACATGTTGTCAATCTCACTTATCTGTGATGATGTGATGATGTTAACCTTGTTACTTAGGTATGGCATTATCTTCGGGGTTTTTCCCTGGTAATGTAATGTATTTCACTTTCTAGACTGTTATTTGGAGTTATATAACTAAGTCTTATCTGCCCTCAAGGAGATAAAACTCCACCTCTTAAATGTCTTTAATAAAGAAGGTTTTGTGTTGCTTGCCTTCTTTCCTTCCTTCCTTCCTTCCTTCCTTCCTTCCTTCCTTCCTTCCTTCCTTCCTTCCTTCCTTCCTTCCTTCCTTTCTTACCTCTTCCTTTAAGATTTTTGTAATATTTATTGTATGTTTTAAAATCACATGTAATATAGAAGTTAGGTTTTTTCAGTCCTGACAATTCAATCCAGGAGTGTTCTATGAATGAGCTACATACCCATACCTCTTTATTTTTAATGTTAAGACAGGATCTTCCTAAGTTGGGAAGTGTGGTTCAACATTTGTGATCCTCCTGCCTCAGCTTCCAGGTTACCTGAGATCTCACATGTGCCCCACCATGCCCGGCTAGAAACAATACATACACACACAAACACACTTGACTTTCTAAGAATGCATTTTTATTATAGATTTCTAAATTAATTGTGTTTTGGATAAAGATTTTAGCCTATTTGTATTATTTGGAGTTTAAAATTTGCTTTGGAAATATAATTATTCCCAATATGTTTAAAAAGGATGCATGTTCTTCAGTTGTGGGGTATAGAAGTCTATACATCCATTACATCAATTTTGGCAATTTTGCTGCTCATTGTATCTGAATATTCCCTTATTTTGTTTCTCCTTGATATGTCTTCTTAACATATCATCTTTCTGAGAGACATGTTTTAAATTTTCCTAGTACAGGACAAATAGATCAGTTTCACATTGTAGGTGTGTTAATATGTGCCTTATGTCTTTAAACATTATATTATTCAGTGCATATGCTAAGCTGTGTGACCTTGTTTACCTTTATTAATGATTTGTTTTTGCTTCAAAGTATAATATGCCTAATATTAATGCTGCTACAGCAGGTCTCTGGTTACCTTCTGCCTTGCTGTCTTGTTTTTGTGTGTATATGCATGTTAGAATGTGTGTCTTCCTGTGTGTTGACTGTCTTTTCTGAAAGGTATATGAGTAGAATCAAAACGAAAGATTCAGTGAAAATAGCTTCATATTTTCATTATGAAATTTAATCTAGTACATTGATTTTTTATGGGTATTTGGATTCTGTTCCATTACTTATTTTGAAGGTCTTGTTTATATCAGTTTTTCCGTTTTTTTAGTTTTCTGTCTTGCGTTCATTTAGTTTGTCTTCTTATTCCATTTCTTTCTTTTCTACAAATTTAGAAAACATACATCAATTTCTATGTTTGATTACCACCATAGAACTGTATGTTTAACAAAATAACATTCAAATTTGAACAATGTTTATTTTACCCTCTTCCCACTATATGAATTTATTTTCCTGGGACAACTCTGTTCGCCCTCCCAAAACTGATCCCAGTGTCCCCTGAAATACGAGAAAGGCAAACAGATCCAGAATTGCACAGAGCATGATCTACTGGGGACTGACAGAAGTGTGGTCCTAGGTGACAACAAGACCAGTAGATCTCTCAGATTGGGTCAGAAGGAGGCGGTGTGGTGAGTGGGCAGGACAGAAGTTATTTTACTCAAGCTGGAATGTACCTGGTTTACCTTAAACTAACATCAGACTTCAGACACATTCCTGGCACTTCTGGTGTCACAGTCCGGTTGTATCACCCGTGTTATTCTGGTTTTTGTTGCTGTGACCAAAATACCTGAAAAGAACACTTTAGAGGAGGAATCGCTTACTTTGGTCCATGGTTTTAGAAGTTTAGTCCATGGTTGGCTGACTTCATATCTCTATGCCTGAGGTGATGCAGAAGATTATGGCAGAAGGCCATGGCCTAGGAAAGCTTCTTGGCTCATGGCTTCCATGAAGCAGGGAGAGCTCCACTCACCACAGACAAAATGTAAAAATGTAAAGTTAGCACACTCCAGTGACCTATTTCCACCAGCTACCTTCTACCTTCCTACAGTTACCACCAATCCATTAATCAGATTGATCCACTGTTTAGGTTAATGCTTGCATAACCTAATCGCTTCACCTCTGCACATTCTTGTCATTGTCTCACATATGATTTTTGGGGGAACACCTCATGTCTAAACCATAACAGCCATGCACACCACTCTGAGGGTTTTGTTTAATTATAGTATGCTGGGGAACCTGTGCAGCAGAAACCAGTCAGGGTTACTCAGGGTCAATCATGGTGGTCATCGCTCAGAAGGACCTCAGTCAATGTGAATTCCTATGATCTGAGGATGAACATTTTTACCTTAGAACATATTAATTACTGTTGATTGCCAGCTACCCAGTTATTGTGCATCATGTTGGTAGAATAGAACTATACCATGTTACGGAGAATACCACCTGCACAGCTGTGGTAGTATACAAGAGAGGAAAAACAACACCAGATTTTGTTAATTTGAAGTTACTTTTAAGGAGATCTTTTATTTTGGGGACCTCCTTGGATAGAAAGAATTTAGATATCATAGTTTAGAATTGGTGGAAACAGCAAAGCAAGGGTAAGGTAACGAGGCCTGAGTTCAGCAATGTTGGTTCTGTTGATGCTTTCAATGGAAGGAGTTAGTGCTTCTCTGAGGAAGGTTTGTAGAGAACAGTAATGTTTTTCGCTGGACAAGAGTCTCCTGGATTCTACTGAAGATATGAATAGTCAAATCATGTTACTGTATGTAATCAATAGGGTGGGGCATTGATTTTAGTCCTTTATGAGTGAACTCCTATTGGTTCTCTCCAAGATCATTTCTATACCTGATCTACTTGCAGATTTACTGAGGATATTAATTTTCTGTTTTTTTTAACTGAAAAAATGGTTTATGTTACTGCATTATAATCCATTTTTCTCTATATTTCTCTGTTCAGAGCCAGCTATTTCTTCGTACATTTCACAAATTGTTCACGGGATTATTTTAGTTCTTTATGTACTATCTTAAAAAGAAGTTTCTTGAGTGAAAGACTGTTGGTATTCAGCACTTAGTAATTACTTATTTGTAAATGTCTTTATTTTACCTTTATTTTTAGATATTAATCAGATTGAAAATCACATTTTATTGTTTTTCCACTAGCAATAGGACTTTGAACCAGATGAGTAGAATTTACAATTGTTCAAATTTTAGGCAGCCCATATTGCTACAAAATTGCCTTAGTAAAGTCTGTGGAACACCATATATAAGTTCTAGCCTCTGCCTTGCTGTATCACCTGTAAAGAAAATAGCTACCTATTTTATAAGAATGATATGTGATTCAGAATAAAAAATACCTATATGGAATATGCCTAGGAACTGTAAATCATGATGCAAATTAAAGGTTCATATTACCAGTTTTTAAAAATGAAAAAAAAAAAAAGAAAGAAAATTGAATTTTGTGTGTGTGAAGTGTTTTGTCAAAGCCTTGGACATACCATTCCCCGCCTCATGGCTGTTGAGAAGTCTGTCATCAGATTCAATTGCTGCCATATCACTGTGGTCTCCACTGAGGGTTACTCTTTACAAAGAGACCTGCGTGGGTGGCAGAGGAGAAAGGGAAGGGGCAGGTTTACATCCCTCTCCAGGTTTCTCTGGTAACCCCTGTGGCTCCATAAACTTTTCTGCGCTCACCAGAGCTCAGCAGAAACCCCAGGAATCCGGCATATTTGCCTCACTGAAATCTCAAATTCTTACATTTGTTGGTCCTCCAAACAATTATCAAATTCTCATGATAGTCGAGTATTACATTAAAAACCAGTTTTCTTTCATTTATACAGCAGTTTTACTTACTATATTTCTTGTAATATAACGAAGAGGAATTTCTCTGCTTAACTATGTCTACCACATGACTGGAATGTAGATGGTTGTCAAGCAAAATAAAGTGTTTCATGATAGGGTCTGGTACCATTAAGTTCAAGTTCAAATTTGCTGTTTAAAAAAAAAAAAAATGACAAGAAGAACAGAGCAACACCAAAAGTAGTAGAAGACAGGAAATAGTTAAAATCAGAGCTGAGATCAATGAAATTGAAACAAAAGAAACTATCAAAAAAATTGACAAAATAAAGTTGGTTCTTTGAAAAAATAAACAAAATTGATAAACCTTTAGCCACACTAACAAAGAGAAAGAGAGAGAAAACCCAAATTATTAAAATTGAGAATGAACAAGGAAATATCACAATAGACACGATTGAAATAAAAAAAACATAATTAGAAGCTATTTTGAAAATCTACACTCCAACAAAATAGAAAATCTTGAAGACATCAACAGGTTTCTAGAGACATATGAATTACCTAAACTGAACCAGGAGGACATACACAATTTAAATACATCAATTTCAAGCAATGAAATAGAAGAAGTCATCAAAAGCCTACCAACAAAGAAAAGTCCAGGACCAGATGGGTTCTCAGCCGAGTTCTACAAAACCTTTAAAGAAGAGCTCATTCCAATACTTCCCAAAGTATTTCATGAAATAGAAGAGGGAACCCTGATACCAAACTCATTCTATGAAGCCAATATAACCCTGATACCTAAACCAGACAGAGATACATCAAGGAAAGAAAACTTCAGACCAATATCCTTAATGAACATTGATGCAAAAATTCTCAAAAAAATCTTAGCAAATCACTCCAAAAAATATATTAAAAAGATAGTGCACCACGATCAAGTGGGTTTTATCCCAGGGATGCAAGGTTGGTTCAACATTTGGAAATCAATAAATGTAATTCACCATATCAACAGACTTAAAGTCAAGAATCACATGATTATTTTGATAGATGCAGAAAAAGCATGATAAAATACAGCACCCCTTCATGCTTAAAACACTAGAAAAAATAGGGATAGAGGGAACATTTCTTAATATTGTAAAGGCCATCTATGCTAAGCCCATGGCCAATATCATTCTAAATGGTGAAAAACTGAAAGCATTCCCCCTAAAAACTGGAACAAGGCAGGGATGCCCTCTTTCACCACTTCTATTCAACATTGTCCTCAAAACTCTAGCCAGAGCAGTTAGACAGACCACGGAAATTAAAGGGATATGAATAGGAAAAGAAGAACTCAAACTAGCCCTATTTGCTGTTGACATGATTATATATTCAGAGGAACCAGGAAATTTCACCAGAAAACTTTTAGAACTCATAAGTGAATTCAGTAAAGTAGCAGGATAAGATCAATGCTCATAAATCCAATGCATTTTTATACATAAGTGATGAATCTTCAGAAAGAGAAGTTAGGAAAAGTACCCCATTCACAATAGCCTCGAAAAAAATAAGACACTTGGGAATCAATCTAACAAAAGTTGTGAAAGACCTCTACAATGAGAACTACAGAACACTAAAGAAAGAAAGAAAATCTTAGAAGATGGAAAGATCTCCCATGTTCTTGGATAGGCAGAACTAATATTATCAAAATGGCCATACTACCAAAAGTGCTACACAGATGCAATGCAATTCTAATTAAAATCCCAATGACGTATCTTACAGAAACAGAACAAGCAGTCATGAAAATCATCTGGAAGAATAAGAAACGTAGAATAGCAAAAGCAGTCCTTAGCAAAAAGAGTGAAGCAGGGGCTATCGCAATATGAGAACTTCAACTATACTACAAAGCAATAGTAACAAAAACGGCATGGTATTGGCACCAAAATAGACAGGTACATCAATGGTACAGAATAGAGGACATGGACACAAACCCAAATAAAAACAATTTTCTCATACTAGACAAAGGTGCCAAAAATATGCAATGGAGAAAAGATAGCCTCTTCAACAAATGGTGCTGGGAAAACTGGAAATCCATATGCAACAGAATGAAACTAAACCCCTATCTCTCACCCTGCACAAAACTCAACTCAAAATGGATCAAGGACCTTGAAATCAGACCAGAGACACTGCATCTTATATAGAAGAAAGAGTAGCCAACTCGTTGGCTTAGAATCAGACTTCCTTAACAGGACTCCCATAGCACAAGAAATAAAAGCAAGAATCAGTAACTGGGATAGATTCAAACTAAAAAGCTTTCTCTCAGCAAAGGAAACTATCAGCAATGGGAAGAGAGAACCTACGGAGTGGGAGAAAATATTTGCCACTCATACTTCAGAAAGAGCGCTAATTTCCAGAATATATAAAGAACTCAAAAATCTCCACACCAAGAATACAAATAACCCAATCAACAAATGGGCTAAGGAAGTGAACAGACACTTCACAGAAGATCTACAATCAATCAACAGATATAAGAAAAAATGTTCGACATCTCTAGTAATAAGAAAAATGCAAATCAAAACTACTCTAAGGGAAAAAAAAAAAACTACCCTAAGATTCCATCTCACCCCAATTTGAATAGCAATTATCAAGAATACTAGCAACAATAAGTGTTGGCGAGGATGTGGGGAAAAAGGTACACTCATACATTGCTGGTGGGGTTGCAAATTAGTGCAGCCTCTCTGGAAAGCAGTGTGGAGATTCCTTAGAATACTTGGAATGGAACCACCTTTGACCCAGCTATTCCACTCCTTGACCTATACCCAAAGGATTTAAAATCAGCATATTACAGAGATACAGCCACAACAATGTTCATAGCTGCTCAATTCACAGTAACCAGATGTGGAACCAACCTAGATGCCCTTCAATGTATGAATGGATAAAGAAACTGGTATATATATACAATGGAATATTACTCAGCCATAAAGAATAATAAAATTATGGCATTTGTAGGCAAATGGATGAAATTGGAGAATATCATGCTAAGTGAGATAAGCCAGTCTCAAAAATCTAAAGGACAAATGATCTTGCTGGTATACGGATGATGATACATAATGGGGGGTGGGAGGGGGGCAAGAATGGAGGAAGGAGGGACTGCATAGAGGGATAAGAGGGGTGCGAGGGGTCAGGGGGAAGAAAAAAATAACAATGAATCGAAAACTTACCCCAGGTAAATGTATGGTTACAAAAACGATATGCCTTTATCTCATGTACAAACAGAGAAACAAGATGCCTCCCATTTGTTTACAATAAAAATGAATTTTAAAAAAAGAAAGAAAAAATGAAGAATGATTTTAAGTTGTTAGTGTTGAATAGCAGCAGAGATTTTCCATTAACTGAGATGGAGACAAATGTAAGAAATAGTGATTTTGAAAGGAGTACCAGAAGTTTCATTTTAGACAATTTAAAATTTGAGATGCATATAATTATACAGTACATACTATGTATACTATACTATACTATAGTTTTTTAAACATCAGTCTTAAATTATATTTCTATTATTGCAATGTATTTTTGCTATGTCACTGTATTTGATATTTAAAAAAAATGAGAAAAATCAACTCTTGTCAACGACAGTGCCCATTCCAGTACTTTGAAACTAAAATAGAGGTGTGCTCCCCTATATTGCACCTAAGAATTTAAACTGCCACATTTGAAATTTTTTCTCAAGTCTGAAACATAGGAGAATCTAAAATACCTGAATCGGTATTGTGGCTGTATCTTTAAAAAGGATAGACTCAGCTGAGATCTTTGACTAATTTCCCCATGATCCTCTTGCCCTTCTTGAGTCGTCTTTATAAAGACAAAGATAGGGTGAGTTGTGTGCTCATGCTACTGAGAAATCATTACAAAATGCAAAGTATGTCAGATACAAATTAGGTTTCATTATTCTTACAGCATGACCAGGATGGGCAAGCAACGTGTTGAGGGGCATTGGGGTAGGACAAGCAGGAAGAGGAGAGATAAATGTTAAATATACATATGTGCAAATATTTTGCCCAGACTAATTTGGCATAAAAAAATAAAGACATGTATTGTTTTCCTGTATTCTCATTCTCTCTCCCTCCCTCCTGCCCTCTCAAGGAGAAATAGGTGGATGAGTTATCAGTGGACTTGGATTCTGTTTTACTCAGTCATCTCTCACGTATTACTTATTGATTGTGTTTCCTCCATGACTTCTGATGTTTGTGACCCATGATTCCTAAAAGCACACATTTCAGTGGAAAACTTTAAAAATACTTTTTTCAAGTAAATAATCTATTTATTGTAGATAAAATTTTCCCAAAAGAAAGACAATGAGACACAAGTTTGTAAAGGATGACTTAATCAAACTATTCATATAGTACCATGTCTTCATCAAAACCCCAAGTTTCTTTATGAATACATACTATAACTGGTCCAATGCAGAATAAAATAATGGGTTATAAGGATGTTAAGTCAGCTATGATATATTTTTTTAATATGTAGAATTTGAGAGCATCAAAAATTGTGTTTTTCTTTACAATTAATAAAAACCTTTTAGACATTTTCTTTTGTACCTCCTGTCATACTGTAATTAATATGGGCTTATTATTTCCTCATTCATTTATTCTTATATTCAACAAACGTTTATTGAGCCTGTGGTAGGTAATAAAGTAACATCAGAGAATAGAAGATGGTTTATACCCTCAAGTAGCCCATAATCTGGGTAAAGAGACAGACATGTAAATAGGCAATTGAGATTAAATGCCCCCAATCCCAGTTTGTGGTAAATACAGACTGCATTTATTACTGTAATTGGTTATGTTTAGATTGTTTTGTTGTCAGTTTTCTAATTCATACTATTCTGTGTATTTTTACCAGCGACAGTCTCTAAATAATTATTACTAATTTATTCTGGACAGACGGGGCTGGATAGATGAACTCTGCCTTGCCAACCTCAAAACACTCATTTTCTGTGTTTGGGTCTGGTAGATGCAGCTTTCAAGAATAGTATAAATTTCCTATAGCAAACACACAATGCCAGTGCAAGCTATGCATGATAATATTTTAAGGAAATATTATTTTAAGAGAATAATAAGAATTTTCCTTAGTTGGATACTATTGGCTGAAATAAAGGTGATGTTTATTTAGCTGAAAATGACCATAGTGACCCTTAAGTGCATCTTAAGAATTTATTTCTCCAGTAAAATGGTTTCATGGGCCCCTTATAAGGACTAAGGGAAAGGAAGGCACCACTAGTTTATATTTCGCATAAGCAATCTCTGGTTTAACCCAGAGAAATTCAAAGTCCTCACATGAAGCCCTTTTACATACATAATTCCCAGCCTACCTGCCCACCCTAAGTCTTTAGAACTGAGCCTCATGATAAGTAGCTGGGTGTAAGAATATTACTGTGAAATTTCATTATTTTTATGATGAAAATAAAGAGAGTGATTAAACAGAAAGATAGGTAGCTTTTTAAGGTATGCCGAGGGAATCCTGCTGTAATATCAGAAAAACATTGTTTGCTTGGTGGTAAGAATGATGGCATGGTGACTCTCAGAGGTGTGCCAGTCTCACCAAGGGGAGCCAGACTGGCTTAAAGCATCATTACGTAATCCTATTGAAGACCTGCCTTAGGAGGTCATCTGTGCTGAGCGTGTGCATATTGGTTACTGTCTTAGTTTGTTAGGGCTGCTGTAACACAATGCCACGGGTAGTGTTGCTTATAAACAACAAAAGTTTTATTTCTCACGGTTCTGGGGGTTGGGGAGTCCATGATTGAGGAGTGAGCACATTCAGAATCTGATCAAGGCTGTCATCTTGGTTCTTTGAAGGTTGTCCTGCTGTGTCCTCACATGATGGAAGAAAAACGGGTTTAAAATTTGTTTTTTTTTTGTTTTTTTTTAATTTTAAGAACATTGATCCCAATTGTGATGTAATCACCTCCCAAAGCCATACCTCCTAATACCATGATCTTGGGGATCAGAACTTAGCATATGAATTTTGGGGAAACACAGACATTCAGATTATAGCAGTTACTTGGAACAAATTATTGCTGTTTTAAGGAAGAAGGGGAAGGAGCATTGTAGTTTTGTAGACAGAGTAGTGACTGCTGCAATGCTGTGACATCAATAAGAAGTGATGCAAATATTAAAGTATAAGAAGATTAGCTATGATCAGGAATGTACGGGAATGCTGTGGGTATTGATAAGACTTCCACAACTGACTAGTAATTAAGAGAAACCCAGTGAAAGTCAGATAAAACAAAAGAACAGGTGAGTAATAGAAAAATGAGAACTCCAAACAGAGTTAGTTAGACTGGACATAGAAACTATAGGAAATGATTTTTGAGAATGATGAGTTTCCCCAGAGCATGAGATGCCTTGGAGGTGTGGAGTGTGGAGTATGTGCAGCAGTGGAAAGAGCCTGTTGTGAAGAACTTCCAACATTAGGCTGGGTATGAACTTCCTTTCTCATTGTCAGAAGCTAAGGGTTTTGTTGCAGTGTGGGGTTACATACTGATCCATATTTTAGGAAGACAGTTCTGACAGAAGCAGGCACCAAAGGTGAGAGGAAAGAGTGAAGGCTATCGAGATCGTTGGAGAATTGTTTTTTTCTTAAACACAAAACTTTACAAGAAGATATAATCTCTCAGACTTCCACTTTGCCTAATTCTTTTATGATGGATTCAATAGTAGAACATATTGCTCCCTTTCCACCACTCCCTTCTTGGTTAGCAGTCTCTGTGGTGTGGGGGCTGGGGTTGCCCATGCACTTGTGTGTTTAGGAAACCTAAAAAATGTTCCAGTGCTTTCTGTTTTAAGTCTAGATTCTCTCTTGCCTCAGGGCTCAAGTATTAGAAGAGTCCAAGTTCAGCTTTAGAAATGTCTGTATTAAAGACAAACCAAAGAATAACTTAGTTTGCTAAGTGGCTAATTCTGTCATCACAGAGAAAGGATGGCCTTTCTCTTTTCTCCTAGAATTGAGCAGGGAAGTTTTACATGAGCCCTGAGAAGAAGAGAGACCAATATTTCATCCTATCTAGAAATAATATGCTGGAGGGGTGCCATACCAAAATGTTTCCCCGGTAGGTAGTGGTATAAGTTGAAAGATAGTGGAATTCATGCAAGGAATTTCAAGGGATCAAAAATAGTTAGCTAGTTATTCTAACCAGTTTTGAAAGTAAATGTTTGGACAATGTCACTGAAATTCAGAAGATAGACTTTATCTGAGTTCTAAAATAATGACAAGTTTCTGTTGCTTTTCCTCTGCCTCTATAGATTTGCTTTCCCTCCAGTTGAATCTATTTTTAGGCTGTCCTCACACGGTGACAAAGAGAAACATGGAGACAGGCAATTTTCCTGCAAAACTTCTGGGAAGAATTTTTATTGGCCAGGTTTGGATCAGATATCATAGTTCATCTATATACTAAGGAAGGAACTAGAAGCCTGTGTCCTGTTGATTGACATGATTTGGGTTGCAGGCCCATCCCAAGAGCCAAAGTGATGCAATCTGATTGGTGGCAAAATGGTTCCTGGAAGTAAACTGTTTCTTTTTCTATCCAAAGAAGGAAGAAGTGCTGGTGATGCAAAAATAATGTATTAAGTACAGATAGGGATTGCTGCTTCCAAATTTGCAGTTACTGTTTTTCCTACCTGCTCTTTGGCCACAGAATAAAGTTCTCTTTCCAACACAGATTTTGCCAGTGGCCTTTCCAGCAACTCTTTTGAGTATAGTTAGCTGAATGGCATAATTTATAGTTTTGTTATCCTTTGACCTCTGTAGCATTTACTTTTGTAACTTAAAAAAAATAAAAGTTATTCCCAAGAGGTCTTAAAATGAAGGGTGGGGATCTGACCAAGTCTGAGATCAAGGGACTATGCTTTTGGCTAATGAGATGTTTTGGTTTTATGTTTGGAACTGTTCAAAATCAACATTCCAAGTAGAGAAAGAATGTATCCTGTAACTCCCAAAACTCCTGTCTGGCTCACCCAGTGTTTGTCTCTCACCAATCCTTTATCTTTTGTCCTGCAAGTTATTCTCTTCTTTTCTACTCCCCAAACCTCTCTGTCTTCCTTGCCTCTCTTTTCCCACCATCTGGTTTGATTATTTCCCAGAGAACACTTACCTGCATTTATTCAGAAAGAGTTTTGTGGTTTGCAGGCTGCAAGGATTTAGGGAGGAGAGCAGTGCTAGTCATGGTTGTTGCCCTGCCTGCCCTGGGGTAATGATGCAATCCCTTATTTGGGATTGGCACAATGGCTTCAACATGGGAAACTCCATGGAGTATTAAAGAGATAATTGGCTTACCAGAAAGGAAGCAAAGTCATAGCAATAGAGCGGTAATCATTAAAAATAAAGGATTTCTAAATGTGTGAATCTTAAAATATACTATGGTCATATTGCCTTACCCTTCTCTGAATCAGGCCCCTCTTTAATGTGTTGTATAATTATATATATGATATTAAAACATTATATCACTTTGCTTTATGAGCTTTCAAATAACATACTTTCTTAAAATTTACTTAGCCCTTCTTAATCTTGGATTCCTGGAGCGCTAGACTTTGTTTGGGTTGCAGTGTCTTCATGGAACAGCTTTCTATAATTTATTTATTTATTTATTGGTGCTGGAAATGGAATTCAGAGCCTCACTCATGCTGTACCACTGAGCCACACCCCCAGCTTGAACCCAGTCTTTAAGTAGGCCATCTTCCCTGCCTTTCATTGTGCAGGTAGTTGCTGACTTAAGTATTATCTCTAATTGTTTGATTGATTTCATTTCTAATTGATTGATTTATTATTTCTATTTGATTTCCCTCTAAGATTTTTGTCACAGTGATTCAATAAAACTATAACTTATACCAAGATTATTGTTTTGCTACATCCTTAACAAAGGATAAATGAACACATTTAACAAAGCCCTTACACGTTAAGCGTGGAGAGATTTTCTTGCATCTGTTTGATGTACAAAAGAACAGAATGGAAGGACAGCTCACTTCCCAACTACACTGGAAAGATGGGTCATACTTACACCTCCATTTTCAGCAGAAGGAATGATGTGAATATTATCTCCTGGTGAATGTTTACTACAGGTAAAGCATTCTAACTGTAAACCAGTAGACTGATTCTGTGAAATTGGATACAACTATTGTCATTCACTGAAAATGGGTGAAAAAGCAAAGAAGGAGGAAGAGAGGTTCCAGAATGGCTAAATAGAGGTGCCCTGTGCTTCCCTCCTCCACCAGGAAGAACTAAAACAACAAAGAGAAAACTGTATTTTGAGGAGAGTGGCTGAGGAAGAGCACTGGATCTCAGCAAAGAGAGGCAGGAATCCTTTAAGACATGTAAGCACAGAGAGGGGGAAAAGATGAACTGGTAAGGTGATGCTGGCTCCTTGGTCCTGGGGTCCCATCACAGGGAAAAAGATGAATCAGAGAGATGCAGCAGATGCCCATGCCACAGAGGTAGCCATCAGCGCTAGCAACAGGAGAACTGCACTGTTGTCTGGAGCCCAGTTATGGGTGGCTGCTGCCTGGCGTCCACATGGCTTTGCTTCAGAGAAGGAACTTACATCGTGACCTCCCAAACATCAGAGCCTGGGCTGCCGCAGCATGGTGCCATTTTGCCAACAGAACCACCTTTACAGTCCGTTCTGCCTTAGGGTACAGAAGCCTCTGTATATCCCCATCCTTGGGGATTCCATAGGCATTCCACCTCACTTTTACCAAAGGCTGAGCTTCATAAATTCAACCACACTCAACTGAAATGGGAACCCAGTACCCGAGCCTGTGCAATGCCCTGCACTACAGGAAACAGGAGATCCAGCACATCAAGAGGGCCATACTAAAGACCTGAGGAAAGGAGATGCTTGCCCCTTGGACCTGGGACCTGCTCCCCCTCAACATTGCCGACTGCCACAGTGCTCAGCACTGCAGGGACTGAGGACACATCTGAGGTTCTTGTCCCCTAGGACCTCTGCTGCTTCCAGTGAGAGCACATACTATGTGGGACCTGCTGTGACCAGTTCTCAGTGCTGCAGAGACTGAGGATGTATCCAGCATGGTCCATACCCTGTCGCTGAACCCATGGATGGCCCAAGGACATGTTGCTCAGAGTCCACAACAACAAAACTGCTATTGCTGTTACTTGAAGGTTTGGCCACCAGTGGTGCTCACCCTTGTGGTTACTAAGAAAATGCTCCACTGTCCCAGGTGCCACCACCATTGCTAGAGTTCCTCTCCAACAGTGGAGAGCGCCTAAACATGGCCTGTGGATGGTCCACTGTGCCCCATGTTTCTACCACTACTCCGATTGCTGGAGTTCCCTGCAGAATGCAGATTCTTTCCAGCAGCATGTGAAACATTTTCCAGGTGATTCCATACGTTATCCACGAGATCAATTTCAACAAATTTTAAAAAATGGGAATTGTATATTGTATCTTCACTAGCCACAAAGGAATAAAATTAGAAATCAAAAAAATTAACTAAATAATACATATGCCTGGAAACTGAATAGAATACTCTTGAATTCCAATGAGTCAGTGAAGGAAATCAAAATGGGAATTTAAGAATTTTCTCAAAAGAAATGAAAATAAAAACTCAGCATACCAAAACCTATGGATTACCGCAAAATCAGTAATAACTGGGATTTTATAGCAATAAATGCCTGTATCAAAAGAAGAGAAAAATTTTAAATAAACAATCTAATGATGACACCTGAAGGAACTAGAAAAGAAATAATAAACTGAATCCAATATTAGGAGTAAAGAAATATCAAAGATCTGAGCAGAAATAAATAAAATAGAAAAATTTAAAAATCCAAAGATTAATGATTTTTTTGAACAAATAAAAATCAACAAACTTTCAGCCAAACTAACTAGGAAACAAAAGGAGAGAGGAAATCCAAATAAATAAAATCAGAGATGAAAAAGGAGACCATGAGGACATAGAAAACATGAACAGACCTATAATGAGCTACGTGATTTAATCAGCAATAAGAAGTCTCCCAACAAAGAAGAGTCCAGGACCTGATGACGTCATTGCAGAATTCTATAAAGCATTTAAAGAACTAATACCTACTTTTGTAAATCTATTTTAAAAAATTGAAAAGAAGGAAGCTCTACCACACTCATTCTACAAGGCTAGAATTACCCTGGTACTAGCACAGTGCATCAAGAGATTGAAGAACTGAAACAATGTGATCATCTCAATAGACAGAAAATGCCCCTGATAAAATTAAAAATTTCTTCATGATAAAACCCCTTACCAAATTATGTATAAAAGGAATATACCTTAACTAAATAAAGATTATATAGGACTAGGCCACAGCCATTATCTTGCTAAGTGAAGACAAGCTGAAAATATTTCTTCCAATATCTGGAACAAGATAAGAATGTCCACTTTTACCACTCTCACTCAGCACGGTACTGAAAGTCCTAACCAGAAGAATTAGGCAAGAAAAAGAAGTAACAGGCATCCAGACAACAAAGCGGGAATTAACATTATCCTTGTTTGCAGGTGATGTGATCTATGCAGAAAACCCTAATAGCTTCACAAAAACACTTTTAGAACTGATTAACAAATTTGGTAAATTTTCAGGATACACATTCAATATACAAACAACAGTAGCATTTTATATACCAAATGATGAACTCCCTGGAAAGTGAATTTTAGAATCCATCCTATTCACAATAACCACAATAAAATAAAATAAAGTAGCTAGAACTAAATTTAACTAAGGAAGTAAAAGATCTCTCCAATGAAATTGTAAAGTACTACTGATGAAGGGAATTGAAAACAAGACACAAAAAAATGGAAAGACATACAATGCTAATGAATTAAAATAATTGTGGATTGTCTATGCTACCCCACACAGTCTACAGAAACACTATAATTCCCTCAAAATACCAAGGATATTCTTCATAGAACTATTTTTAAAAATCTTAAAATTCATAGAGACCACATAAGACCCCCAAATAGCCAGAACAATCCCGAGCAAAAAACTAAGCTAAAGGCATCACAATTACTGACTTCAAACTACACTACAAAGGTATAGCAATCAAAAAAGCCTAAAAACTGGAATAAAAACAGACACAAAGACCAACCAGTGGATCTAATAGAAAACAAAAAAATTAATCTTCCTATTCACAGTCAAATGGTTTTCAACAGTTTCTAAAAGCATACACTAGAAAAAGTTTAGTTTCTTCAATACATATTGTTGGCAAAACTAGATATACATATGCAGAAGAATGAAGAAATATTCCTTCTCTTACCTCATACAACATCAACTCAGAAGGAATCAAACACCTATAAGTTAAGACCCCAAACTGTGAAACTACTAGAAGGAAACATAGAGGAAACATTGTAAGATACTGGTATAGGCAATGATTTTTTGAATAAGGCTCCTAAAACACAGACAACAAAACAAAAATAAAGAAATTGGATTATACCAAGCTAAGAAGTTTCTGCATAGCAAAGGAAACAGTAACAGAGTTAAGAAGCAGCCCACAGAATGGGAGAAAATATATGCAAACTATTCATCTGAAAAGACTTTAATATCCATGATATATGAGGAATTCAACACAACAGACAGAAAACAAGCATGTATTCTGATATAAAAGTGTAAAATGACTGAATAACCAGTTATTGGGAGAAAATAAACAAATGGCCAAGACGTTTATGAAAAAATGCTCAACATCATTAATCATCAAGCAAATGCAAATGAAAATCACAGTGAGATGTTATCTCACCCTGTTTAGAATAGCTCTTACCAAATGGTTAAAAAAATAATCAGTGCTGGTGATGAAAAGAGAAAGAACCTTGCACACTGTTGGTGGGAGTGTACATTACTAAAGCCTCTATGGAAAACAGTGTGGAGGTTCATCAAGGAACAAAAAATAACCTGCCATATGATCCAGAAATCCAACTACTGGGAGGGTATCCAAAGGAGAGAAAATTGGCTTATCAAAGAGACATCTGCACTCCCATGTTTATTGCAGCACTATTCACCATAGCCAAGAAGTGGAATCAACTAAATGTCCACCAGCACATGAATGGATAAAAAAATGTGGTATGTACACCCAGTGGAATATTATTCAGTCATAAGATGAGTAAAATCCCGTCACTGTGTCAAAATGGGTGGAACTGGAGGACATTGAGTGAAATAAGCCAGGCCCAGAAAGACAGGTATCCATGTTCTCATTCTTTTATTTTCTATTTATTTATTTATTTATTTTAGTTCAGCCTTGCTTTATTTTTCTTTTTGTTTTTTAACTTAGCTTTTAATTTTTTACAGACTGCATTTTGAATCATTGTACACAAGTGGGGTATATCATTTCATTTCTAAGATTGTTCACAATGTAGATTCATACCATTCGTGTAATCATACATGTACACAGGGTAATGATGTCTGTCTCACTCCACCATTTTTCATACCCCCTCCCTCTCATTTCCTTCTACATATTCTATGGAAGTTAACACAATTGATTGCAAAAAAGTAGAGAATAAAATAGAGGTTACTAGAGGCTGGAATGGGGAGGGAGGAAGAGGAATAATGAGACAGTAGGTAATGAATAACCAAATAGACGTGGGGAATATTGTATAGCACAATAGGTAACAGTATTCCATATTAATGTATGGAATTATGCATTCCAAATTATTGAGAAAAAGAACTTGAATGTTCCCAACACATAGAAATGATAATATTTGAGAAGATGGAAATGCTAATTATCTGATTTTATCATTACATGTCTTATACATGTATCAAATTCTAATTCTAATTTTTAATCCCATAAAAAGTACAAATAGTATACATCAATTAAAAAATAAGAAAGTTTAATAAAGAAGAAAAATGTTTTCTGTTATGTATACATGGATTCATAGAAATCAAGGAGAAAGTTCTTTATTAGATTGAAGTACACAAAGAAAAATGTAGCAAAGACTTCATTTAAATTTACCATTTCATTAAGTTAAATCAAGGAGGAAAACTTAACAATGCAGTGCACTAAAACAAAGATATGTGGTAGGCCTGCCTTGCTTACAGATTCCTTGAAATTGAGTGTTGTCGTGGTGGATGTTTATATAAGCCATGCCCTGCCTTAAGAATTATTGGCAGAATCTCTGTGTAGTCATAGACTCAGTCAAAGGTGGGAAAGAAGAAGGCCACAGGGTATTGCCCTTAAGGAAAAAAGAATTTCCTTTTGTGAATGCCATTTCAGAGCACTAAGATAGTAGCTACTGTGGTACTGTTTCTTTAAATCACATTAAAAATACACCTTTTGGGGCTGAGGATGTGGCTCAGTGGTATCATGTGAGACCCTGAGTTCTATCCCTATCACTGGGGAAAAAATTATATATATATATAATGTATATATATATATATATATATATATATACACACACATTCATATGTATCTATCTAGATAGATAGACAAACAGTCTGTTTGTCTTCTTTAACTTTTATCAGTAACCTGTTTAGGTTACCAGTAAACAGAGGTTTGTGTACCTGTTCCTAGTTATCCAAGTCCTGAAAGGGACCCTAAGGAGAAAGGTTGTTTCATATGCGTCAGGGTAAAAATCCTGAATGCATTTTCCAGTACCCCCAGCATTGGGACTACGAGTTTGGAAAATGAAGAGATTTGCTCCAGGTACCACACTGATTAGATTTTTTTTTGTAGGATGAATTAGCAATTTATTTACATGAGCAAGTTTAATTTCCTAGCAACAGCACCCGCTTAAAATGCCTATCATGTTTCAAATTCAGGTCAGCCTCTTGCCACTAGTAGTATGTCCTTGCTTAAATTACTTTGCCTGTTTTATCACTATATTTCAAAGATACAATAAAATAAGGGGTTTGGGTTCCAGATGAAGATTGAAGATTTTGCCAACATGGAAAGATCTGTTTACTTCTATATCCACAAATAGATGGGGACACTATTTGTGTGTGTGTGTGTGTGTGAGTGTTCATCCTACCAGTGGTTTTAGAAAATATTAAATTTGAAGATATTTTCAGGTTTCTTAAACTGTCGACTTATAAATGATCCATTGGATTAAAATACATTTATAATTTGGTATTATTTTTAAATAGTAAATGCTTAAAGTTCTGATAAGTGCCATATTGTAATCAGTTCCATGGAAGCAATTTCTGGAAATGCCTAACAGCCCTGTCTCATTCTTTTATCACCCCAAATCATTACTAAGTGAATGTTGTAACATCTTTCCTGGTCCTGTTCCTTCTTGTTTTTGAGCTGTGAGAAACTTAATGTGAAAAAAAGGTCACTGCTTAGAAATTGATTAAAACGTTCAGTTGTTTCTTTTGTTAATTTTCAAACTCTTAACTGTATAACTCAAAGTCATGAAAAATTCCTAAATGTAATTAATAGAAGCCAGAATTCTTTTGATTAAATATACTGCTTATATTTATGAAGTAGTGAAGGACTTATCTACTACCTACAGCCCATTTTGAAACTTCTTTGCCCCAAAATATTTTTCCCCTAAAAGTTATTCCTCATAGCTGTTTCAGGCACTTGGAAAATGTTTGAATCGTTTTTCACATCTCAAGTATACTTTCCTCCTTCCCTGTCGAGAGACACAGATCATTTTCCCATATGGCAGCTGATTTAACCCCCTACTCCTTTCTCACCAGAACCCCCCACACTAACTTCAAAAACATCGTCTACTTCTTGACCTTTCTATCTGTAACTCTCCATCTCAGTCCGTCAGTTTGAATAAGCAGGCTAGTTCACGATATCAAAATATTTGTGTAAATGGAACCAGTCATAATTTATTGCCTCTAAAATTATTTCATGGGATTGTGGTAGGCACTGTTTTTGCTGAGGCATTGGGGTTAATCTCAGTGGAAATGAGGCCTGCACTCTATGTTATTATAGCATATTTTGAGGAGGAAAAAATCTCTCTAATCACAATTTACCTGCTATTTATCTAGATTAAGAACTTCCAAAAAAGTGACTATCGTCATTTGACATCATGCTGCAGATTGTGATCTTTCTTGTAAGCTTAGCAAAATTCAGATACGTGTTTATATCACTCAGGATCTGTAAGACGAGGAATTTCTGAAGAGATGAAAGAGAGGGTACACAAGTGTATCTTGAGTTTTCCCTGTAGCATACAAAGGGAGAAAGCAAAATAAGAAAAGAAAGAAGAGAGGGGGAATATGACATCTGAATTTCCAGGCTATTTGCAGACCGAATCCCTTTTTGAATATCCCAAGTTCCTGAGAGTCCAGAGAGAACCTAACCAAATAGGTTTCATGTACTAAGTCTTTTCATTTATCAGGAAGTGTGTGTGTGTGTGTGTGTGTGTGTGTGTGTGTGTGTGTGTAGCCCTGAATTAGGTTGGTTGCCCACTGCATCTCTAAATTTTCAGCTGTGTTTCATGGTGGTAGGTATTATTTCCACTTTTTAAAATTGGTACAATAATTGCACTTATATCTGGAGTGCATTGTGCTTTGAGACATGTATATATTAAGGGGTGATCAAATCAGGGTAATTCACCTGCCCCTCATTTCAAACATTGTTTCTTTGTAGTAGGACCTTTGAAAATCCTCTCTTGTAGGTATTTTGAAATTTTTATTCCGTTGTTGTTAACTGTGGTCACCTGCTGTGTAACAGAACATCAGAATTTATTCCTCCTCTCTCCTTGTAACTTTGTACTGGCCAACACACCTCTCCTTATTCCCCTTCCCCTCTGCCCTCTCTAGTCTCTGGTAACTATTGTTGTCTGGCTGCTTCTTTCAGAATGTCTTTCTTGGATCCACCTCTTGCATTATGAGTGTTCCCTGTTTTACAAGGGAGCATAGGTTGAAAGGTGAAATGAAAACTGCCCCAGTTTATTGAGCTAATAAGTGGTGGAGGCTGTAGTCACACCTTTGCCCTACAGTGTAGTATTATATAGGAAGGGAATCATCACTGTTATATTAGCTGCTCTATTATTTGCCAGGCAAGAAAAAAATCCCTACTGTCTTTCCTGTCCAACATAGAACTCAGTGGAAAGAATACATGATGGAAGAGTATTATGACTGCATTTGCAGCCATAATCACCGTGAATAATTCACCTACTCTTGCGTGATTTTGACAATAATGTAGGCACTGTTCGCAGCATATAACTCCATTCTCAAATTCTTTGTTAATTGGAGTTGATGGTCTTCAAATCTTCATGAATTGGTGCAGAGTTCCATTGTGTTCTGGATTGTGCTGTGGTTAGGTCGTGTGAGGTTTCTCCCCTGTAGTCAGAGAGTTAATGTGTGTTTATTGAACATTTACTAACTGTGAGGAAGCCTGAGTAGTAAAGTAGGAGCTTTAACATAATACTTGCTCTCAGGGTACATCCAAATTCACCAGAGAGCCCATGCTTTTGAAACAAAAGTGAGGAAAAAAAGATCCATTAATAAATTAAATGCTGTGTTACAGAGGATAGAATATACTTGCAAAATGTATGCTATGGTTTAAATGTTAAATGGCCCCTAAAGGCCCAGTGTTAAAAGATTGGTCCCCAAGGTGACACTACTGGGAGGTGGTAGGAAAGTCAGGAGGTGGATGATAGTGAGGGCTTTTTAGGACAACAGGTACAGAGTGTGCACTTGAAGGAACCTTGACTCCTTTTTTTCTTCCTCTGCTCCCCAGCTTGTGAGGTAGGTGGTTTTGTTCAACAATGCACTCCTGTCATGATGTGCTGCCTGGCCACAGGCACAAAATGCCAAGACCATTTCATCATGAACTAGAACCTCCAACACTGTTAGCCAAAATAAAACTTTTCTTTTACAAGTTAATTATCTCAGGTATTTCATTATAGTGATGAAAATCTGCTAACACAGTATAGAAATCTGAAGAGAAATTCACAACCTTGTAGGACAAAAGTTCATCTTTAGTCTGCCAAGAAACTTCAAACACTGACATTTATCTTCATGAATTCACCACCAGAATTTGGCCTTTAGCTGAGATGATTCAAAGTCTGACTTGAACTGCACATTGGAAGATGACAATGTTTCTCAATAATAAGCTCGTATGAAAAAAAACTCTTAAAATACTAGCCAACAGTTCAGAAATACCTCGATAATTTTGCATGTGGTATGTGGGCTGGTGTATCAGTGTGGAAAATAAATAATATACCAGTGTCATAAAATGAGGCCTGTTTCCAAGGAAGATAGGCCTCAAAATGGTTTGGAAAAGTGAGTGTTGCTAGACAGAGGATAAAGGTGATGGATTATAGAGGTTTTATGGAAGGCCATTGAAGATTTAAGTTCTGTTAAGTTAATGAGGGACTAGGATAGTGGGACTTCAGTATGAAGAGAGGAAATAGGCAAAAATAGTTTAAGTAGATGAGAATCTTTGAAATAACAATTGATAGAATGATGGTGTGTGATAAAGGAGAACTAGTCATATACCACTCCAGAATTCATTAATCTCCTACTTAAACAGGTGAAAGAGTTGAAAACCACTCAGCGTACATCCTTGTTCCTTCCTTGAGAAAGTAAAATATTGAGTCAAAGAGATGGTTTATAATCAACTAAAGGTTTTAATATACTTATGACTATATAATCAATTATATATCCCATCACAGAGAATGAGATATATAAGTACATCCCCAGTTCACTGAGTTTGCAATGTGGTCTGATAATGTCCCTTGGTGGACACAGCAATAAGGTAGGAACGAGGCCACAGAATTAAAATACAAGTTATATAACCTAGTGTACCAAATAATACAGCAAATCAAAGTGCCCATCAAGGTCCTGGTGAGTATGTAAAAAAAAAGAAGGATGATTAACATTATAATGAATTTCTAAAAACTCATGACCAATTTATTACTTAGAATGAAGTCTATTATCTTCATTTTAAAATAGCCATTTGTAGTTATTTTTGAGAAAATTAGTCATGCTCATGTTTTATGTAGATAGCCAGAATTGGAGGGGAAAAAAGAAAAAAAATGTTCAGAAGTATAATTATTGATTCTCTAAGGCTATTTGAGAACTGTATGTATAGTCATGACCGTTTGGTTGCCTACTCTATCTACATATATTTGTTTGTCAATATGTTACCATATTGTGGATGTTCCACGTCACTTATCCATCTGGCTATCACCACTCAGCAGTCAATGCTATGGATGGGCCAAATGCCAGGCTAAAATGTTGGGAATTCAAAGATTATTAGACAGGCTTCTGGCTTCCAGAAAGTACTGAAGAGTGAAGGGACAGTCATACAAAAAGTGTAATTCAAATTAGTCATGGGTGTGGTAGGGATGATGCTGCAAAGACTTCTGCCTGTGGGACCCACAGAAAGCTTCTCTGAAGAAGTCACATTTAGCAGAAATCTGAAGAACTGAAAATATGCTAAGGGAAGTGGCAAAGGTTATATTAGTGCTAGTAAGGAATTTCATCGATTAATTTAAACTATTGAATACGCAGTCCTTCCAAAGTTACCATGCGATAGTTTCTAAGTGTATCAGATGAAACGTACCACGGAAGTGCTTGGAACCCATGAGTCATAACGCAGTGATATAAAGTACGTTCTTGACCCATGACAGGGCTATTATTACTGGAGTTGCTGTACCAGAAAATATGATCATATTTGCCATCTGGTGAAATATGCTGTCTCGCCCGAGTTGAGGTTCACAAATGACTAAAGCCCTAAGTAGCCCGCAATTACTCAGTTGCCCAAAGGCCCACAAGTAGAATGGAAGTTGTCTGTGTTTCATCAGATCCTTGGACTGGAGTCTGCAACAGGGGCAGGGGGAGGATGCACACTGCTTTAACTTTAATTTTCCTTTGTAGTGTGAAATACTTTAGTCCCGTCAGCCAATTGGTTCAGGATCATGTCGTAGTATCACATACTAAGATTCTGGGAACATGAAGACAAAAAAATAAAATGCAGTCTTTGCTTTTATTTCTTATCTTTGATATGTAATTGTTAAAGACAAATATGTATTTTTCATATTTATGTTATAATTTTATTTTTAGAATTCTAAGCTATATATTTTTAAGACCCATGTATTTTTCATATTTTAAATTCTAGTTTAAGTGAAAACCTAAACTGCTTAGTAATTGAAATCAGAGTATAAAAATTGCTACAAATGACTACTTCTTCTTATACCTCACTTTTGCCTGTATAATTAACACAGCTTTTTAGATAAGTTTCTGAAATGGGGGTTTAATTTCTATTTGGTTCTGTTAAATTACTGGAGTATTATTAATGGAACTTACATGACCAAATGATTTAAGAATCTTGCGTTTTTTTCTTATTGTCTTATATATTATAAGACTAATAACAGGAAGAAGTGAAGTGCATCCTTAATTCTTGCTACTTTCAGAGAAGGAAATTGAGGCTTAGTGGAAAAGCAGGCAGATAAAATTGTTTGAATATACGAATGGAAGTAATGAGATAATAATAGCCTATATTCAAAAGCGACCCGGTCTCTTCAGTTAAAAGAAAGAAATCTGAGAGAAAACATCTGGAGCAAAAGAGGAAATGAAGTGAGTGATATGTTTTAAGCTATTAAAAAACTGCCAAATTTTCTGGTAGCACAGGAACCTATTAAAAGGGTATGGTAGGAATCCTGGATATTAAAGCACCTTGAAGGGGTAATTGTAACCGGAAAGTAATAAATAGAGAGTAAGAGGAAAATTTTAAGAGTGAGAAGAGGAAAATAAAATAAACTTAGGGCCAAATAACCCCTGCCTAGGGATACTGCCCAGGAAGGCCGATTCAGCCAACTGGGCAGTAAGCCTCGCATTTCTTATTTCCCTTTCACGCTGCAAAACGTGACGTAATCTCCTTAGCAGCACTTATTACAGTGATCGAATCACCTAACAATCCCAAATGTTTCCTTTTATGTGAAGATTTTTGTTTTGCTGTTTCTTGTGAAATGACAGCCTTTGTTGTTGTCATTAACTCCTCCTTCAGTCACCGGTTTCCATGAAAAAGCAAAATACACCCCATAATTCCTTTGTATGGGAAAGAAGGTAGTTTATGATCCTAGAAAAACAAGAATCAAAAAATATTATTTTCATATTTTTAACATGTGGGTTAACTTGCTTATCTAGTTTCTGAAATTATAAATTTCACGTTAAAGTGATTGGCTTATTCACTTTTGTCAAGATTTGAAATCATAGTAAATGTTAATAATGTGTATACTTCACTAAATTTCCCTTAAATATTTATTTTCATCTTCACAGATTTCCATTGCGTAGTGAAGATGGATGGTCTTAAAAATTGCTAAGTGAACTTTATTTTCTTTAAAAAAAAAGTATACCACCTTCATCTAATCCTGCCTGTGCAGGCTGCATGCTTTCATGATGTTTAAAGTATTTCAAGAGATTAATTCCAAGACTGATAATGAATATCCTTAAAGTTGATTTGTATGGATACTACCTATATAAAATTATGGTACTTGCTGTAACAATGCTATGTAAGTCTTGGAAAACAACATATTCTAGAAAATATAATAGTAGGTATGTTCTAATATAATGTTTTGTGTCTAAGCTGTATATTTTTTGGCATAATAGACATATCAAAGGAAGTGTACTTTGGTTCTTGAATCAGAAAAAAAAGCTAAAATTTTAAAAAATGATCGTCTAGATCATCTGCTTAGTACTTTATTTTGCAAAACAGGAGTCTTCAGCCCTTTTATATTGAACACCTATTTCCTAAAAATAATAATATGGGCTGGGGGTTAAGCTCAGTGACAGAGAGTATGCTTAGCATGCATAAGTCCCTGGTTCAAAGCCTGGCACTAAAAAGAAAGAAAATAACCATGAATCAGATTGCAATATTCTGCTCATCTGTTTTCATTTTTTTAAGTCTATGAATTTGTTCTCACTTATTTTCAATAATGAATAATATCAGGTAATCCGAAATTTCTTTTAAACTTCATAGGGTACTTTTTCAGATGCATTTATGAGAAACCATTTCATTATGAAATAGAAATTCAGTATGTATAAATTCTCAAATACTTAGAGGTTTTTGTTTTTGTTTTTTAACATTCATGTCCAGGAACTATTCCCTAATATCCTGAAAGGAAGAGTATTTTCTTATACTTTAGTCTATTCTAAAACAAACTCTTACCATTTTCACAGACATCACCAAAAAGTAAATTTGTATATCTAAACCCATGAGCCTTCTAAAATGCCTGTGTTGCTATCAGCTATTTCAATGTTCTCTTTTAAAATCAGGCCTGAAATTATGATAATGTTTTGATAAACAGTATGTGGATCCTCTTCAACCCATAATATCATGCTGCTTAGATATTTGTCAGCTTAGCTAAATTCATTTATAAAATACCTTACCATCTGCAAATATAGCAAGGATAAAGTGTAGATAAAAAATGAAAGAATCAAACCAAAGTAGTTCAAAATGCCTTGATTTGATGACACAATAATAAAAATTCGACTCATCATTAATGAAAATAATTTCCTTCATATTCATAAAAAATTGCTTACTAAGTTAAAAGAATGGAAGCAACAGGGTCATGGGCTGTTATGGATAGTTTTAGATGTTGGCATTCAGCTAATCAAAGAATATAACTTGGTTGATAGGAAACTAGTATACAGAGGAAGAGGCCTGTAGTGTGTCTTCTGCTAGTTGGTAAACTGTGGATTCCCTGTGCCCGGAACAGTCTTGATATTGAAGAGGTGAAAGAGTATATCCATAGCCCTAACTTCTTGCCTTAAATTTTTATGCCCTTTATGCCCTATAATACACCTTGACATGTGCCTTCCCATCTCAGTCTTTCTCCATATCCTAAACTCAGAAGTTGGAATGTAATGGAAGAGACCCCTACTCTCCCTAAAACCATCTATCTCTATCTCTTTCGCGGTACTCAATATGTTGAAATGAGCAGCTGGGAATTCATGAGAGAAAGATTTCGCTTTAGTTGAAATAGAATGTTAATTTCTTCAGTTTTAGTTGTCCGATTTTCTTTTCAACCATGCAATGATTCAATTACTGACACATGTAATAAGCAATTCTGTCACATGTTATTTGTTACTACTTTAATAGCGCTCACACGTTGAGTGTTTAATAAACACCCACATGCCAAAGAGCATCACTCCAGACAGGCTTACATGTTAATAAGACTTTTTGTATATTTCATTAAAAGTTATAATGAAGAGAACAGGAAGTGACCCTTAGAGTAGAGAGGGACATGAATGCAATGTACCTTGTCTTTCTAGTAAAATGTACTATGTACAGTTGTTCCTCAGGGAACAGTCCCTGAATTGGCATGGTAACAGTAACTACTTAAATGTCGGCATTATTTCAGCAATAGTACAGTGATACAAGGTTAGTTTTCTGTATAGCATCCAGGTCATAGCTGACTGAGAATAGGTAGTCATGTTTCAGGAACTCGTCATCTTAGGATCACCTTAGGTAGGTGAGTGCTTTTATGTATTAATTGATACTAATCTCCACAGCAGTCATAATGTCGATTCTATTTTATATTTAACAAAATGCAGACACACACATTAAGTACTAAGAATTTTTGCAATCTGTTGATGAATATATCTTCTACTATAATGAAAGAAGTGATTATTAATATTAATAGCAAACATACACATGCTGACATTGTTCTAGGCAGGTTAAATTTTGGACAGCTTCTTCCATGGGTAAGAAAGCAGTAAGAAGCTAGCTCCTGGTTCTGTTGTGAGTCAAAAGTAGTGATCCGTGCTCACCACCACAAAGTATAGTGGTTCACTGAAGCTTACTCCTTCAGGCTTCTTTAATTGATATCTCCCCTTCGCCTTGCTCCCAACCTCTGGTAATACTGATATTGAGTTGATTTTTATGCAGTATCTGGTTTATCCCATGTACCTTTCTATTCTGCTTCCATACAGAATATCATACAGTATTTATCTGTGTGCCGTCTCATTTATTTAGCATAATGCCCACCAGTACCATCCTTGTTGTTATGAATGACAGAATTTCCTTCTTTTGTAGACACTGTACAGTATTCCATTGTGTTTGTATACCACATTTCTTTATCTGTTCATCTGTTGGTGCTTCCTTAGGTTGTTTTCTGTTGGTTTGTTATGAATAAAGTTGAAATGAACATGGGAACACAGATATCTCTGTGATGTACCGATTTCACTTCCTTTGGATATGTACATCAAAGTGGTATTCCTAAATCATATGGTGATTCTATATTTAGTTTTTTGAGAAACTTCCAGACTATTTTCTAAAATGGCTATACTGTGTTACATCCCTATAACAGCATACAAAACATCACATTGTACCCTATAAATATATACAATTATTTGTCAAAATAATTTCAACATTTTAATCTTTCAAACCAATGGTTTGTGCAACTTATCACTTTATGAGGAACTTTGGAGTCTGCCCTTAGGGGTAAAGTCTTCCCTGAATTGTCTATGGTTGAATTAATGACATTTTTAAAAAGGAACTAGTACTTACTGAGCAACTTATTGTTAGGCACTATACTAACACTTAACATAACTTCTCCTGTTTAATACAACTTTAAGACTAATGAATATCACCCTCATTTTGTACAAAAGGCTCTACAGCCAGGCACGATGGCACTTGCTTGTAATCCCAGCGGCTTAGGAGGCTGAGGCAGGAAGATCATGAGTTCAAAGCCAGCCTCAGCAACAGTGAGACGCTAAGCAACCCAGTGAGACCCTGTCTCTAAATAAAATTCAAAACAGTGCTGGGGATGTGGCTCAGTGATGGAGTGACCCTGAGTTCAATTATCAGCACATCCCCGCTTCCCACCTCCACCACACACACACAAAAGAGGCTCTGCAGAGTTTCAGAATTGTCAACAGTAGATTCTAAATAGTTTTTAGTTAGATGATTCTTTTTTGTCTTGTTTAAAGTCAGTATCAATTAATGCTTAAAACGGGGGGGTTTGAAGTTTAAAGCTCAGTTTCTGTCCCAGCTTTATTGGTTAGAAGTATCACATTTGCCATGTTATAGAACCTCTGTGCACCTCTAAAATGGGTTAATAGTAAGAACCAGATGAGGTGTGTTTGAAGATTGCGTGAGTTAATATTTGAAGCATCTGGTTCCTTGTATGTACTATATAATGTTTGCTTTATTAGGATGATTATAATTTCTTAAATAATTTAAAAGACTTATTGCAAGTTTGATAAAGATAAATCCAGGCCCTTTTGTCATTTAGTAATATTATGCATTTCCTCATACAGTATGTATGGATTCTTTGTTGGTTAAGTTTATTACCATGCCTTTTTTAACTTGTACTACAAACAATATTTTTCTTCCTATGCAGTTGCCAATTTTTCTGTCAGAAAATATTGATATTTGTGTACTGATCCTATATTCAGACAGTTTGCTGAATTTTCTTATGAGTTCCAGGATCATTTTCAAAAGCTGTTTCCAGCTTTTGACTCCTTTCTTTCTTTCAAACCCCACACCAACTCTGGTCAGGACTACTATATGTACAGTATGTAAATATGTACAGTATGTAAACATTCCCATACAGTCTCCAAGTACACCATCCTACTCCTGAATTATTGGCAAGTTCTCCCAACCTCTGGCTTTATCCCACTGCAATCTACTCTCAAAAAAATTTACTACCAACCAAGGATCATTTTTCTCCTCTATTTCTATTGCAACTTTTTTTCTTTCCTCTATTGCTAAATCAGCTAGCGTGTCCTCCTAAAATGTTGAAAAATAATGGTGAGAGACCAGTCTCATTGTTACTATTTGAATGTGAGGTGTCCCCCCAAAACTCACGTGTAAGACAATACAAGAAGGTTTGGAGGAGAAGGGATTGGGTCATATCCTTAATTTACTTACTGAATTAATCACTGATGGGATTAACTGAAGTGGTAGGGTATGGCTGGAGGAGGTGGAAATTGGAGATGTGGCTATATTTTGTATTTGGCGAGTAGAGTCTCTGCTTGCTGATCACCACGTGAGCTGCTTCCCTCTGCCACACTCTTCCACCACGATGTTCTGCCCCAAGGAATGGAGCCAGCCTCTTAGTGACTGAGACCTCAAAAGCCATGAGCCCCTACATAAACCCTTTTTCCCCTACAGTTGTTCTGGTCAGATTCTTTAGTCATAGCAGTGAAAAAGCTGACTAAAACACCAATCTTTACTCTAACTTTAGTGAGAATGACTTCATTTTACTTAGTATATTGCTTGCAGTTAGTATCTATTAAGTAACGTTTTAGCATAATTTGAAAGTTTTCTAATATTCAGTTTACTTAGTTTTTGTCAAAGTAGTTGATTTTATCAGATTGTTTAGGCAGTTATTTTAATATGATCAGGTAGGTTTTTCTCTTTTTCATATTCCATGGGGTCATTTTTATATTCATGGTATGATGATTAAAGCCCATACTGGGTCAAAAAGTACTATACTTCTTAATCCACTGATTATTTATTTAACTAAAATTTATTTAACTAAAATTAAATAATAGTTATTTATTATAAATAGTTATTTAACTAAATAGTTATTTATTATAAACAGTTATTTAACTATTATATTTATATATAATAAATAGTTATTTAACTAAAATTAAATGATAGTTATTTAACTAAAATTTATTTGGAACTGTGTTCAGTTCCCTCTATTTGTGTGTGAAATGGGTCCTAATTTTTAATGTTTAGTTATGGCCATTTCTAGAACTTTGATACAAGATTTCAGGTGGTTTTATTTTATTTATTCATTTGTTTATTTTGTGGGAGCAGGGATGGAACCCAGAGACACTGTTACAACTGTTCTACATCCCCAGTCCTTCTTTTTTTAAAAATATTTTTGGTTGTGTATGGACACAATATATTTTACTTATTTATTTTCATGTGGTGCTGAGGATCAAACCCACTGCCTCACATGAGCTAGGCAAGTGCTCTACTACTGAGCTACAACCCCAGCCCTCCTTTTTATTTCTGAGACCAGGTCTCACTGAATTGGTGAGGGTCTCACTAAGTTGCTGAGGCTATCCTTGATTTTGTGAGCCTCCTGCCTCAGCCTTCTGAGTTACTGGCATTACAAGCATGTACCACTGCACCTGGCTGTATTTTTATTATTGTTTTTACTATTAATTGGGAAGATAGTACCATTTTCAATTTTTTTTGAAACTGTACCTTTAAATTTGAGATGATATGTTCCTGTACAGTTCAATAGAACTTTCTTAGAAGATCACATTCTGTTTCATCTTTTTCTTGATAAAGGTTTGATGATCTTTTCAATTTCTTCTAGTTATTATTCTATTCACTTTCTGTACTTTTTCAGAAAATGTTGATTATTTGCATTTTCCTAGTCATTCATTTAGTTTTTCAAATTTAATTATCATAAAGTCACATAAAATATAATTTGTAAATGTGTTCTTATCTGTGATTATATCTTCTTCGTTGTTTACTTTGTAAATTTGTGATTCATTCACTCTCTCCCCCTCTCCTCTTTTGAGAAAACAGTTTTGGTTGTTATTCTGAATTTTAATTTTGTTTTTGGTATTTCTTAGAGTCTTTATTAATTATTATTTTTATTTTTTTGTTTCAATTTTCTAACTTTTTCAGTTGAATTCATGGCTTATATTTTATGCATTATTTTATTTAGTAATATGGTTATTTTACACCACTAATTTCCCACCATGTACAATTTTGACCATTTCTCATAGAATTCTCATGTTTTCATGAAAATTACTCCACCATGTGTTTGGTAGGCCTATTAAACATGCATGCTGGTTTGGTATACTCATTTTATATGTAGGTTTAAAATTTTCCATGAAGAACTTAGAATGCCTAATGATAAATACTACCAAATTAATTGCAGTCAATATCTGTAAAACTCATATTCCCAAATTACCAAGCTGACTGATGAGTTTTATTTGTAATGGTCTCTAGTATTTTTCTAGCCATTGAATATGACTGTTTGACTGATTTGAATATAACCTCAAAAAGTCTCTACAGTAAGATCTCAGAATAAAGCAAACATAATTAAACATAGTGAACACTATGTCTTAGCACTTCACAAGGCTGGACTCTGGAGTTTGATTCCTGATATTGAAGCTTTGGCTTTTTATTTAGTTGCTGTGCTACCTTGTTCAAATTACTTAGCTTTTGTGTATTTGATAACCCATGAAAATGAACACAACAGCAGTATCAACTTTTATGGTTTCTGTGAGGAGTATATGTGTTAATATAACATAGAAAGCATCTAAAAATGCACACCACATAGAACCTTCTTAATAGATGTAAATATTATTACTTAAAATTATTTTCAACATAAATTAAGGAACTGATAAACATTGTGGTGCTCGAATAGAGGCCTGAAATTTCTATTTTTTTGTATGAATAGCATTCTTCTAAGCTGAAATATAAGCCAATAGCTCTGTAGAATAATTGCCATCTTATTAATTTTATTACCCTTTCCAACAAGCTCAGACTCCAGTTGACACTTGCAGAGCTGGGCCTTTTTAAAATCCACATTCATTTGTTGGCACAGTTTCACACTCCTGTCAGGTTCGATAATTCATGGGGTAGATTTAATTGACAGGATTTTAGTTAGTATGAACTAGAAACAGCCTGTTTTGCAGGGTTGGTTTATTTTTGTTGAAGGAAGCTGGGTGTCTGACAATTATGTTTACCAGGGAATGCATTCTCTGCTATGCTCCTTAAAATTCTTGGGAGTGAGAAAAGAGCCCTGTGTCCTCACAGTTTTTAAATTCCTACATGAGAACGAAAATTTTGTCTACAACACCAGACTTGTTTGTTAAACATAAAAGAACATAAATCCTCCCTGGGTCCCCAGGGGTATGTTAGAGAAAGGGAGTGATCATTATAAACCACTTACCACTGTGTGCGCTGTATCATGTTGCCGTGAGAAAGTGATGTTTGATTGGCTCATAAAATAGGCTTAGTAAATCCTTTAAATACTGATGTGGGCAATTGTGCACATTGAAAATTAATACCTGAGAGTGTATTATAAGGATTACTATGTCTCCAGAGTGGTCACCTGGGCATGTATAGATTTCTGAATTGGAAGATGATTGTGTTTTACATGTCAAATTTGCTTGCTTTATCATTTCTCTTTCCATTAACTATGGCCTACAGTGGGGCTTTTCATCCCTGTTTCCTCTCCTCATTTTCTTCTGCATGTTTTGAGCTGTGTTAGAGTAAGTACACCAACCAACTAGCCTCTGCTGTGAATTTGATATTCTGCAAATGGCACTTTTTAAAAACAAAACAAAGAAACAAACAAAAAACTTTAAATTAATAGGGATGTTAGCTGGATTCAATTCATTATTCTTTTTCCAGACTCCTGCATTCACAATAGACTGAAAAGAAATATTAAATCAGATGGCAGAGTTTTTTTTTTTTTTTTTTCTATTTTGGATGGAAAGCCATCAACAATGAGGCATGGGAATACTCTCCAGCTAGATCTTATTTTGATCTGTTTTACTTTAGTTTCTTGAGATTCTGGGGTTTGAACTTGGGCCTCATGCTTAAAAAGCAAGATGTTTACTATTGAACTACACCCCAGCGCTGATCTCTTTTATGTGATCCTTGATACAATTTAAGTTAGTTTTAAAAGTGCTATTTTTTTAATCATGTCCTTTCAAAGGGGAATTTTTCGTTTCCACTAACAGGAAAAAATTATGCCTTTATAAATAATTATTTTATTAACAATTTAAAATTCCATAAACATCTTAACTGTGGTTGGAAATGGCCATAAAATTTAATAGTAGAATAACTGAATGAATTTTAGAATTATATTTTTATGACAACAGTTCTGAAAAAGGCTTAAAATATGATTTAACTGTGAAACAGTAACATGCTAAGTTCTGTTGTGTAAGCAAAGAGCATGTTACTTTTTCAAAGTGCTTTTCATTTAACCTTCATGAAATACAAATCTATACAGTATTTTTAAAATGCTGTGATAAATGTATGTGCCAGACTTGCATGAGCATGTAAGAATTAATTGCCCACTATGTAGCTGTAAATCCAGAAATTGTTATAAAAATTGTTTTTAAATGGCATCATATTCAGCAGAAAATCTTCATGAAGTAAGTAGTAGCAGATTCATTGCCCCTCTCTTATTTGTGGGACAAATTTTGCATCAGTATATAGGTTAGTGAGGCCATGACTTATTTTGCAGTGCTGGGGAATAAACCCCCAGGGCATTGTGCAGACCAAGCTAATGATGTATTACTGAGCTATACCTGAAGCCCAAAGCCCAAGGAATAAGACTTATTTGTTGTTTAATAAAATTCTTAACCTTTATATATCCTAGGTAGTAAAAATATCTTTTTAAATACTTTCAAAGACGTTACAAATCAGACAAGCACATATGGTACTTCTTTTTAGCAGAAATAAGAAGTTGTATATAGTAAAATAGCTATGAAAATTGTTTATTTTTGGTTTCTTGAATATAATATTCTTTTCTCATAGGATACTTTCTGTATTAAAAAGATTATAATAGTTATTTTGAAAATGGCATCAACAAAATTTTGATTACAAAATTTTGATACAGGTGGGTGTGGTGGCAGATACCAGAAATTCCAGTGGCTCAGGAGGCTGAGGCAGAGGCAGGAGGATCACATATTCAAAGCCAGCCTAAGCAATTTAGCAAGACCCAGTCTGAAAATTAAAAACTAAAAAAAAAAAAAAGGTCTGAGGATGTGTCCAGGGACATGGCTCAGTTGGTTAAGTGCCCCTGAGTTCAATCTGCAGTACCAAAAGAAAAAGTAAATAAATTGATATTATGTGTTCTACCCAAGGTGTTTATTGAAAATGACTTTTTAATGGATACTTTTTGATTTTCACCTTCTTTGATCTTTCTTTGGTGCGTGACTCTACTGACTGCTTCTGTTTCTGGTGGAAATTGTCCCCTTCCTCTTCCCATCTCTCTGTGCCATCTCTCACTATGGTTTTCCCTTTTTTCCCTGATCGTTCGTTTTAAGGAAGCTTTTGTTAAAAGATCTTTCCTTTTGACTCACACTTGAAGTGTTTCCTGGTATTCTCAAGTACATGGTAATTCTCTTACTTCCTCCAGTTGAAATCTACAAGGGTGGCAAAGTCATATGCTTGCAGGACTGAAAAATGTAAATAGATGGAGAGATCTGGGTGTTTTTTTAAAGCATAGAAAGTAGATAAGGATTTCTAAAACTAAAAAGAATATGGCTCAACCCAAACTGTTCCGCTAGTGCTGTTGTCAGTTGGGATGAGGGCCAAGTGCCTCACCAAATACTGATACCATGTTTACTATGCCGGGATGTGGGTACTAGGGAGAAGACAGTACAGTAAACAGAGACCTCCTCTCCTGGAGCTGACACCATTTTTGGAGATGGACCCTTAGTCATAGGAAAGCTAAAGATGCTCACTTTTTCTTTTCCTTTTTTTTTTTTTTTTTTTGGGTTTTTGTTTTCTTTTGTTACTGGGGATTCAACTCAAGGGTGCTTTACTACTGAGCTACATCCCCAGCCTTTTTAATTTTTATTTTTGAGACAGGGTTGAGATTCTCACTTGTATTAGATCATCAAATAAGAAAAAAGTCAGAGATCCAGATTTTCTGTGCAATGCTACTTTTTAATCTCCTTAAAATTGTTGGAGAAACAGAGGGCCTATTAAAATTGTGCTCTCTGTTAGATTGACTTACAAAGTAAGATTCTAAAATCTTACTACAAAAACAAGGCCTTCTCACCTAGGCCTGTTTTCCCAGCATGATCTCCATTCCCTTCTTTGTTTACCATCTTCTCTTCATGACTGACCATGCCTGGTGCCTCTGTTCTTACGTTACATCTCAGGTATTGTACTTCTTGCTAGAATGCTTTTCCATTTCCCTCCCTTGCTACCCCTGCTCAGTCCACACTCACTGGCAGCCCAGATGTCAAGTCCTTAGTAAACTGACCCTAATGTCATTGTATAAAATTACTCTTACTCTTCCAGTATTCCTCAGTATCCTTTCAGTAGAGTTCTTATCGATGAAGTTTATGGACCCTGAACCCAATGAAGCTGTAGTTTCATCTTTATAGCCTGAGAATCCAGCTCAACAGTTTATACCTAAGCAGCACTTCATAAACACCTACAGAAATAGTGGAAACCTGAGTCAGGTTTACCTCCTGAGCATCCAACAAACAGATAGTCTATGAATTGAAGCTTTGTTTGCCAGGTGGACAGTCTTGATGTGAAAATTACCTTTTGTTGAAAATGATAATTATCAAGTTTTGAAGTAGATATACCTGACATATTCTTAGTTCTGTTCTTCTCAGCTCCTCTGCCCCTCCCTCCACCTCCTCCACCTCTCCCCGACACTCACACCCAAACCACTGCAGCAGGTATAATGACTGACTTACGCATTTGTGATGTATAACCCTGGACTTGTCATATGATAGCGCACAAACATTCCCTCTCCTTTACTTTCGGATACTCTTCAAAGAGGTGTCAGGGTGATGAGAAAGATGCAGGCTAGAGATGGATATAACCTTGTTTGAGTGGTAGCTTGGTGCCAACAGTGTTTTCAAAACCATGAAAGTGCTGTGAGTCTGATAGCATTGTGCTCAATTTCCTGATGTGGGAAAGGAGGTTAATTTACGTGTCATAAGGGAGTTCTGGATAATTTCGTAGAAGGAAGGTTTATAACTATAATTGGTTTGTTGTATGTTTTGTTTGTTTTCAACAATCTTTTCTTCTTTGAATTCAGTGCTCTTTAAAATACGTTCATTTTGGTTATCTGGTATCTCCTGAATTTAAACTTAAAAAAAAAAAAAAAAAAATCTCAGTTGTTTTAAACTATGCCAGACTTTCCTTTGAACAGAAGTTCTGGAATCTCCTCTTTAGTATTCTAAAATGCAATTCATAGAAGCCAACATCTATTTGTAGGTGCAGTTGTTCAAAAAATAAATATAATAGCCTGTATATTATGTGAAGCTGAAATAATAGCAAAATAATTTATACTGAAACATGTTTTAATACACACATGCATATTAACAGTTTCACTTGAAAATAAAAGGAAATGGTCAGATGTTTGCATCTTTTAAGTAGACTTATTTAAAATTTTGACAGCTGTAGATATAGATTAATAAGAATAGATTTAGCTAGGCATGGCGGTGCACACCTGTAATCCCAGCGGCTGGGGAGACTGAGGAGGATCATGAGTTCAATGACAGCTTCAGCAACATAGTGAGGCCCTAAGCAACTCAGAGAGACCCTTTCTCTAAATAAAATATTTTGAAAAGGGGCTGGGCATGTGTCTCAGTGGTTAAGCACCCCTGGGTTTATTCCCTGGTACCAAAAAAATTTAATTGTCTTGATTGTGATGCAAATATGATAACTAGCGTTCCTGTTGGTGACATGTCTTTCTAAAGTAATAACTAATTCTTGGTAAAGTTCCAAGCAAAATGCAAAATCTTTTCCTCTGTTCATTTGAAAGTCAATATTCTATTTCTAGAAAATTTTGCTTAAACTAAAATAATACAAAATACATGTGTTTATTCTTGAAATCGGTTGGGTTCCACACTCAGATGAATGGTAGTAAAAACTTCACCTGAATGACATATCCAGTGAAATATTTGATAGGTGTCGGGGACATAGGGCAAATATTTATCTTCAAGATTTTTTGGCGTTGAGCATTTCTGAATCTAGTCCACTACAGTTCAGTCATTCCCTTTCTTACCCCCAGTCATTGAGCTTACCTAAAAAGGTCCTACTGATTTCTGATGTATTCTCTCATGGGGTGGTATTGTTCTATCTCTGATTTCAGTCTTCCAAACCAAAATTGCCTTTTGTTTAAAAGAAATAATCATTTCTTACTTAGGTTAATGATAACGTGTGTAGTGCCAAGTAAAATAGAAATATATAAGAACTGATTCCTTTGTTTATTTAACAGCCTAAAAAGGTATTTGATATTAAAAACCTGTGTATATCAAAAATATAAATGAGCTGAGAAGACCTGGAAGATCATGGCAGAGGGGGTAGTGTTCAGAGTGCATGTGAAGGATGCAGATATACTGAAGAGGCACTAGAAAGTTGGCATCACAGATGAGGAAACAAAGCCAAGGAGTGTGGCACGGATCAAAAGGTTACTGCCAGCAACCAGAAGGCAACAATAATAGGAATTGAGACTAGAGTAAGATCATCATGTCCAAATGGAAATTAAATTGAATGATTTCTGAATCAAATGTGAAATTTAGTTTCTACGTAAAAACATAAGTTTTAAGATAACTATTTAGCAAATTTGGAATTTGTTAATAGCAAAACTGGAAGACTTTGGAAAGAAGACTCATTTCTTCAATTTGGATCTCAGGTTCAGTGTATCTCTTGTTTAGAATATTTAATTATACCTACCTGGTTAAATCAGAATTAACTTATTTCTGTGGTCCATAGATTCATTGCTTCCTTAGATGCAGAATTTGATTTATCAAAATAAGAAACATGATCTTCAGTTCCTTCTACCTTTGTCTCTTTACAGGTATGATTTTGTAGAAGTTGAGGAGCCCAGTGATGGAACTGTATTAGGGCGCTGGTGTGGTTCTGGTCCTGTACCAGGAAAACAGATTTCTAAAGGAAATCAAATCAGGATAAGATTTGTATCTGATGAATATTTTCCTTCTGAACCCGGATTCTGCATCCACTACAACATTGTTATGCCAGTAAGTGCCACTTTAAGATCCCCTTATTTTAATGAGTCAGCTATTTCTTTACTTATTTCTCCTTTTAAACATGAGAATCAGAAAACCAAAACTAAAAATCCTTTCCCCAGCTTGCATTTTTTGCTCCCTTAAATGTCATTGTCTTTATTATAGACAACTTAAATATTGCACATTAGCAGTGTTAAAATGCCTTATCACTGTAATTTAATAAAATATTTACTTTTGCATTTATAGGATTATAGCATGCCCTTCACCCCCCCAACTCACTGACTGGTATTTCAGCATTGTTGGAAAGTTACATAGGGATTTTCTGTTCAGAAAAATAGAAAAATTTGCATTATACATTACTCATTTGGAAATCACCAAAAATTTTTGTCTGTGTAATGTCTTTCTGAGTTACTTTCTAGTTTAAGTAATGTTAAATAATAAAATACAATTTTAGTTTTCTAGGATTTTTCATGATTAGTTATGTGATACTTTTTAGCATTTGACTAAATATTATTCTGAGTTAAAGTTGTAAGTTTTGAAGGATGCTAGGTAGTCCAGTGCTCTTATTTTCAAATCCATGTATTGATTTGGGAATGAATATATTGTAGAGCTAGAAAGCCAGCACTATTTGAGATTAATAGTACTAAAGGAGGTGTGTTTGCCTTAATATTCCATGCTTTTATGTGTTTTTATACTTTTTTCCCATTACAGCAGTATCATTTCTTTCTGTGCCCACCAAAAAACTTAAATTTTAGTTTTATTGTTCATGAATATGTAACTGACTTTTTTCCTTTTTTCTTTAAAGAAAAGTAAATTTATTAAATATTAATTCTTTTCAAATCAATGCATTAATGAAGTATATTTTTAAATGTAGTTATCCCCCTTTACCCACTTAAGACTTATTCTGCTTAATATTTATGGCCCATTGTTTCCCAAAAAAAGGAATTTTTAAAAGTCCCACTAAAATTTAAGAAATATTTCCAATATTTTGCTAATTATAATTGTGCATTGTATAATAATCTCAATGCTCTTGTATTTTGTGTGTGATTTTGAATATTTATATCTGTTCACTACACTACAACAAAAATGATTTTATCCTGCTTCTAAAGAAGCTATCCAAACCTTCTTATAAAAATATATTAATATTGTAGTGTACCTTTTAATATTAATTAGTAATATCACAATTTAAACAAATTTAAAAATTTGATATCTTTCATGGTCTTGATAATATTTAGTAAAGTAGTAGGCATGCTATGAACACAACATAATGTGGGCTGCATTTATTACAATGCATACTCTTACTGGGTATAAAAACATTTAACACATGCCAGCAATTCTTTAAGCAAATTAGAAAATATGGGATCAATAGTTGAATTTGTGTGTTACATTGTTAAGCAGCAATTTCTCATTTTTATTACCCACAGTGGAATACTATTTTGCTAACCGATTAAAAGAGGGAATTTCACATACTGGTTGAGAAAACAGCTAAGAATAAAAAATAAAGAACAAACTGAGTTTGAAGAAGATTATTTGTTCATTTATAGAATAGAATCCATTAGTATATATTATTGATACATATTATTGATGATAAAGGAAATAACTCTAAAATATCATAAATTAATGCTGTGAATTTTGATCAGTTTTCTTTATAGGTTATTTAAAATGTCCATATCTTTATGCCATTCTGAAATACTTTTTGCTATCAGATTCTTTATTATTTCCTTGTTACTTTCCAGAAACTTTCTTAATGATTTAATATTTTGAAATTTAAATGTAATAAAATTTAATAATTTTAACCTAAAGATGAAAATTATTGAGTAGATTATTTTAAACACACTATTGATGAGTAATACCTGTTTGTTTTTTTTTTGTTTTTTTTTTTTTTGTGGTTCTGGGGATTGAACATAGGATCTTGTGCATGGTAGGCAGGCACTCTTCCACTGATCCACATCACCAGCCTGATAATTAATATTTTAAAAAAATTTTTTTTTGTTCCAGAAATTGAACCCAGGGTTGCTTAACCACTGAGTCACATCCCTAGCCCTTTTTATTTTTTGAGGCAGGGTCTCACTAGGTTGCTGACAGCCTTGCTAAGTTGCTGAGACTGAGTTTGAACTTTTGATCCTCCTGCCTCAGCTCCCGAGTGGCTGGGATTATAGGTAAAAGCCACCACACCTGGTCTGATAACCAGTGTTTTGATACTGTAATGGTTTGCTTGAATAAAGCCACTGAGAATTGGTTTAACATAATTTTCCAGTACCTTTCTTCACAGAATTTATGTTAATCTTTTCTTTTAACCAAATGTGGCCTTGGGATCCATGGCTACATTTTTACAAAATCATATGATGTACAGTTTCAGTTTTAGCCTAAGGTTGTTGATATTTAAGTATGGGATGATTAAATTTTAGTATAAAACATGATACTGGGTTTTATGAGAGCAAACCTGTGAGAAAAATAAACTTTAAGTGTATTTGTAATATAAATGAACTACTATCTTCACAGTGTATTAATTTAAATGTGCATACATAATCTACTATTCTGCTACAGAACAAAACATGAAAGCTAAAATGTATATATATATATATACACACACTACCAACAAGGCCAACAAGGGTTATCTTTTTCTAATTTTCTGACCACATGATTTATCTGGTTATATAACCCAAAGAGTTGTGTGTTATTAAATGAAATATGTAGAAATAAAAATCACAGAATTCTTATAACAGTTGGCTCAGAGAGCATATTGTAGTCTCTCAATAGATAGTGGAGTATGAGTCACTGCAGTTTAACTAATAAAGGATTCACCAACACTTGCACTGTATATCTGAAAAATGTGTAGCAGACTCATCAACATTTTGTTGAGGCAGAGAACCACAAGGATCTACAAAAAGTAGATCACCGGTTCTTTTTGCAACAAGGATTTGACTTAGTAAGAGATTTACAGTGACCCTGAGGAGACACCACAACCAAGAGACATTAGGTCAAGTTGTCACTGGTTCCATTATTAAAATTAAATTCAGTGCATTTTTAAATGATTTTTGAAAGAGTTTGGTAAATGATAAACCTGGGCTTTGGTGTGCTATTGTCATCTCTACTGATGTCTATTGAACCTTCCTTTGCGAGACCACTAAATTGAACTGAACTAAGCTATACATAATGGAGATACATCAAGAAATGGCATAGGAGGTATTCTGAACCTTACCAAATTTAAGATTCTGGGCTCAGAGAAACAAGAGAGCTTGAAGGCGGGGGTCCTGCATTGCTTAATATAAATAACTTGGTGATTTTAATTTTAAGGATTGCTTTCTGGAGAAATTATTGATACACAATCTCGCAAACTTTGGTTTTTTTGCAGTTTAAGTTTACTTTCTCAGTTGACTGGCCATTTCTTCACCTGTCTCTTGTCCAGACCCCATATCCCCAACTCTCCTGACTTACAGACACATCTACTCTATACTTAATAACTGCCTAAGGAAGGGTGAGATTTGATGAGTGAAAATTTGACATGCGATTATGCTTTTAAGCCTTGCAGAATGTTTTGAATTATCATTGTATACTGCTAAGTGACATCCCACCCTCCAAGAACCCCCCAACACTTTGTAGCAGGGCAGCAATCCATCAATCTTATCTGAGAATCAGATAAATGAAAGCCTAAAGGAAGAAAGTGTGTGTCTTAGAGAGCAGACTTTAAAGTTCTTGTGGCATTTGCTCAGGGGCAAGTGCCCCTCCAAGCCCCTGGATCATCTCCCATACTTTTGTTTTTCTTTTTTCTTGCCATGGATGAACTTTCATACTAGCACCCCCAGTTCCCTAGAGGCAATGGTCCCACTGACTGCAAACCCACCCCCACTTCAAAACAGAATCTCCACTGCAGTGGTTTCTTAACTTTGCAATGATAAGAATAATATGAACCTTCAGTCCTTAGGTTAACTTCCTGCATTGAGGTCTGTTCTGAGTGCCTCAAACGCTGCCAGACACATTGTAACTGCTCATCAAGATTTTATACACATTGAGCCATTTCCCCTTAGAGTTGTCTAAAACCAAGTAGAACTGCACTGACTTCTCCTTGACCCCATGTTACCTTTGTTGCTGCTGCATGGTACAAACAACTCATCAACTGGAAAGCTGTTGAATCACAGTAAGGACACCAGGTATTCTCCTTGTTCTGATGTTAGCCTGTTATCACCAAGATCACCTTTATATACTAAAATAGTTGATCTGATGTACATTTTGTTTGTTTGTTGTTGAGAAAGGGGTTGAGTGGGGACACCCATGAAACCTTCTCTATTGTTAAAGAATTTAGTACACAATTATTATAACCATTAATGTGTATAATCAGTGTTACCTGATTTTTGCAATCAGTTCAATAAATATTTTTCATCAGCTCATACAAAGAAAATTTCAAGTCAAATCACATTGTTTTCTAGGACAAATTACAGAGAAAGTTTATTTTAAAACTATATTTTTTAATAAAGAGGTAACTCTGTAGCCTTCTTTGGGAGCTTGGGAGTGTGAATGGGTATCTGATTCTGGTCAACCTGTAGTTCTTTGTGGTTCTGGTTACCATGTGTCTTAGATGCAAAGTTTTAATATATTAGTTAACATTCTCATGGTTTGCCACCCAAGTTGCTGTTAAAAATTATGTTCACCCTTGTGAGATAATATACCTGTTCTTAATGAAGAGATATGATCTATAAATATCCACATATTTCTATGTATATAAAATATAGAGAGAGTTTATAGGTAAACAAGTGATAGAATATTATTTTTGAATAAAGTGATGCTGATATATTATTTAAGGATTTTACATGTTTATAAATACTTATAATGTTATAATTTCAGTGTCATTTTCTTGATTCCTAGGTACCTTAGAATAAAACATAAGTAAAGTTCATTTCTTCACTTTACCATATTAAGTTGGTATTATAAGCTGTTTATTTTTTAAAATACCAGCCTGAAATGTTGACATGAAATGATAGTTACTTGTAGATTTCTAAAAAAATAGTAGCAGATTTGCTACATAAATTTAAAATTTTAGCATTTTGATGGTATTTCAGAGAATTATTTATGGAAATATGATTCCCCAGTCATGCCCTATTAATAAATAATGAAAAATAAATCAGTGTAAATCAACAACAAATGAAATATACACAGCTTTGATGATTGTGCTTAAGGAGTTAATAGTGTCTTAGATTTTCTTTTTCTTCCTGTTAAAGGAGAAGGAGAAAAAAAGGGGGAAAAAAAAAAAAAAGTCCTGATAGATTAGCAGTGAGAGGTTGTTTGAGAAGAAATGAAGCAAATCTGAAATAAAACAGTGCAAGCTCATTTCTGTTTGGAGGCCACACACAGTGGGAGCCCAGGACACATTTCAGATCTCTTAAAAGAAAATTTCTTGTTTAATTTTGGAGTGAATTATAATAGATTATATATGTTTTACTCTGCAGACTGCAACATAAGCACCATTATTTAAATTGTTAAGAGACCTACAACGGCTGAAAATAACATCTTTTTCTTCAGTATCAAAAGATCTTACGAAATGTTTTATTTTGCAGCCTAAAATGTAAAATCTACCAAATATTTTTGTCAGAAAATTGCATCCAGAAGCCATATCTACATTTTAAATGAGACATATAAATTCAAATCTGAACCTTTTCAGTGTTTGTTTTAATATCTATAATTATTCTTGAGTGTAATGCTACTTATAACATTTTTTTAAATGCTTGTGAAACTTAAGGATTTTCTTTTTCCCCACTCCCATCTGGTTAACATTATTAAAAAATAATTAAAATACCACTAATTTGTCTTAAATAGTTTTATTAAATATCATATCTTTAAGTGTTTTAATCTAAAATTTCCGAGCCGAAGTAACAAAATATAATGTTTATAACACTTTATTTACTCTTTTTCCACTTAAGCTTGCTTCGGTTTTGATTAACAGACACAAATATTGGTAGCCACCATACCAACCGACTCCCAAGTATTTTCACCTTTTTCTTTACTGCCTGAAAAGGTGTGCACGGAGTGTGTGAAGAATCAGCTGAACATACTTTTACTTACAGGATGCAGTGAAACTCATTTTCTTTTAAATCCCTTTCAATTTTGTTGTTATTTTTTTTGACATTATTTAAATATATATATGTATATATATACACACACACATACACATATGCATATTAATCTGTGACATTGGTTTGGCTATTGAAGATTAGTAGTTATTTCAAAGATGAAATAAATAATGCAGAATAATGAAATACCACGTTACATACTATGTAGTACAACACTCTTGTGCTGTAAGCACATTATAAACCCAACTATGTGATCCTGTGAATGACCTGTCCAGAGTTAAGTCAGTGTGCCCACCATTGTGCTTGGTTTCCTTGGGGAGGGGTTAGAAGGACACTTGATGCCTGAGGTGCCATTAAGGAATGCATGACTGATTGCCAAACTGGTTATTAATTATGCAGGATACGGAGAACAAAGCAGCTCAGTGAATATTGAAGTTAGGGAGGGGTGGGGGAGAATTTTTTTTCATCCCTTCTGGCATAAGCCAGTAGAGTTTTTCACTGTTAATAACATGTAAAGAAAAGTTTTAACTGAAGGCCAAATTTGCATTTATGTTCAGGTTAAGAAAAATTCTAACCAACTCTCAAATAAGGTTTTTAATTCAGTGTTCACTTAAGGAAAACAAAAACAGCTTGCCTAGAGTAAAATTACTTAGACTCTTACCATAGCACTTATCCTATTGGGAAAACCTCAAGGACAGAATATGCTCAATATTTTTAAAAATTTTATATCTTTATAACAATTATGCATTCCCATATCTTTACATAAAGCTCATTTAAGTGAAAGTTTATGTGAAAATTTTTTATAACATCTTTATTTACATGAAGAGAGAATTAACAGAAAATTTAGGTGTTAAAACTTTTTTGTAGTATTTAAAAATGAAAAGGGTATTTCAAGTATTGTATATCTATGCAGTAGTCTGAAGCACTCATTGAATAATTAGATTTTTATTAAGTTATACAATGCACTTTTATATTTATGCCAGCTGTCTTGAGATGACAGTATTTTATTGTACAAAGGAAATTCTACAATTGCTGCAGAGACTAAATTCTCACTTGGCTAAGAGCTGTTTAGTGCATTTTTCAACCCAACTCCTTCCTATGGCATAGTGCTCTCTTTGATATGAAGATCATGTTCCTCTTCTATTTCTACTGATTCCTTTTGTTGTGATTAATTCCGTGCTATCTAAGAATTTCACAGATGTTGTGACTTGTATTTAGAAAGCAAAATTTGGTAAAAGTGGATAGAACACTTAAAGTTGTCTTATAAGGGAGTTGTAAGTAAAAATGTAGGTTAATCGAAACCTTGAGATTTGATGATTCTTATTTCATATTTAAAGCCATAAAGATGTAAAAGCTTAGAGTTCATAAAACAACCTAATCCTCATGGACAAGTTTTTCTTTAGAAGTATGTTTGATACAAGTTAAAATTATTAAATTGTTTTACTTTAATATCCCCATCCATTTTTCAATTTTTGAGGGGTATTTGAGGAGATATTTTATCAGAAATTTTCAAAAATGCATAGTATTGGTGACTTATTTATTTTTTTGGAGAAAAAATATGCACTTACACAAGTACACTCAGTGCACGTAAGGGATTTGGAATGATTTTGAGATACAAGGGAGGTGATTGTAGAGAGCAAAGCATTATCATAAGTCAGATCAAAGAAAAAATAATAACAAAATCTCTGGAAGTTTCACAGTATAAATTTAACATCAAATATATTAGAAAAATCTCTTAAGGACTTATTAATATGCTTATCATCACCTGTAAGAAATTCTAGTTCTTTGGTCTGAGATAATGCCCTGTTAATCTACCTCTTGGAGATTCTGATACAAAATGTTCTCTACATTATATTTAGGGGTCTAAAATAAAATAATTGAGCATGACATAGCAAGTTTTACTATATGATTTTGGAGACTTTTTTTATATTCAAGCAAGCATGAATATTTTATGGCACAGATTGGAAACTCTGCATACATTTTTAATGACTAACATACTCATGCGTTCCCTCTATTTTTCAGGATTGCAGAAAGAGTGGGACTTTCCCATAGCAGTTGATGAACATATTTCAGTTTGTAGCCCTTGCATATATTGTACCGACTTGTCTAAGATATATATTGAAGATTGTCGATTCTGTCAGCTGTCAGTATCTGTGATCCGTAGAGCATGATAGATTGTTCTGCCCTTCTTTTTTTGTTCAACACTAAACTTGTTGGTAATTCACAGATGGCATAGATCCAGTGTTGAGGTACAGTTCTAGAACAGACAATATTCTTTTTTTCTGCAATGTGATAAGACAATCTTAGTCAAACAAGACATTTCGAACCATCAAGAAATATTCTTTTTTTTCCCCTCATACTTTTTATGTTTAATTTTAGTTTTGGTCCACATTAATCTTGTACTTCCCATCACCCTATCCTCTATTATATCCTAATTATATCTGATCTAAATTCTCTGTGAACCATATGGTGGCCATGCTATCATTTATTTTTCAAGCTGAACTTTAAAATATACTATTGACCACATTTAACTTCTACCCTTTTAAAATTTTACCTACAGTTGCACTGTTTTTGGTTTACTTAGTTTTTATAGTTACTATTGATTTATCCCCAAACCATTCCTAAGATTGTGTAAATCTTTTCTTAATCCAGCAACACATTGATTTTCTAATAATTTCACATTCTTGGAGAAATCTTTGCTAGAGTAATTTGGCCTGCTCCAGTCTTCTTGGGTTGCCTTTTAGAATGTGGACACAACTTGCATCCTTGGGGCCTCCTTCTTGCATTAGATCCCTTGTTTGCCTGACTTTTTGTCTTCCTCTATTAGTTTATTTCCATGTTTGGAAAAGAATAACACGTCCATGAATTTACTGAGAAAATTCAGCATAGGAGATAAATTTTTTGGGACCAACATGACTGAAAATGCTTCTAGTTAGTCCTCAAACTTAAATGACTATTGGCTAAATCTAGAATTCAAGTTGGCTACTTAAAATCTGATTAGGCATTCTCTGCATATGAATAGGGTTGCTGACTCTGATCTTTCCAGTATTGTAAACTGGCTGGCTGAGTCAATTCCTTTAAAAAACAAAAACAAACAAACAGACAAACAAACAAACAAAAAATTGATTTCCCTAATCTCTTTTCTAGGAGTGTAAATCTTAGTTGCCAATTCTGTGAAGTGGGAGTTAAGTGTATTAAAACCCAAAGTCTTAACGTCAAATATAAAACTTTCTACTCTAGTCCCTTCCCCATAGGTAGAATAATATCACCACTCACAGACAGCTTAGGTTTCCCAGTCCATAAATTTTCTGTTTTATTCTGTTCAGAGAACAAATCTGAGCAGGGAATAAGGCAATCTTTTGCCAAGAGGGGAAATAGATGGGGGGTGTTTGATAGCTCCATAAACAGATTTTCAACCAGTTTGTATGTTTTTAACTCACTTCTGTACATACCTGGAAGTGCCCCCAAATCCAGAGCTCTGGAGGCATTTCATGAGTGTATATCAGGTTGCTTCTTGGCTTTGTCCCCTTTCATACTTCATCGGGTCCACATCCACCTGCTCTTCTGGTTCCAAATTCTATTGCTGCTGGCTTTTTTTCCAATTTTCTATGGACTTAAGGTATTATACACTTAAAAAAAAAAAAAAAAAAAAAAAAAAAACCTTTAGAATCAATAATTCCAGGAGATAACAGAGGCAAAATCACCATCTTTTCATTCCTTTTTTTATTATTTATTGAGTTTATATATTGATGTCCTTATTAGAGATTAACTTTATGTTTAATTAACAATATCTTCAGAAACTCCGCAGTTTCATTGACGTCTTAGTATGTGAAGGTGTCCTGGTTCTGTTACCCTCCCATGCCAGTTGAAGTAAACCCCATTAGAAGATGGCTTTGCATGATTGTGTTAAAATCATGTTTACTTTAGTTTTAATGTTAGAAAGCTTAGATTGGACTAATACCAATTAGCTGTATATAGTATCTTGAATTCTGTTTTAATTTTGGTGTCTTGTCTAGTCGTATCCACACACAACACAAATCAAAGGTTTACTACCTGGCACATATAAAAGCCAATACCAAGACACCGGGTTTTTGCAAAAAGATAAAGCTTTATTGAAGGCCCACCATCCAGGAGATAGGGCTCTTGCTCAAATCTGTCTCCCCAGTTGTTTGATAAGGAGGTAATTTATGAGAAGGGAGAATGGAAAGCTGCCTGTTGACCAGATGTCAAGAAGGAGGAGTTGAGGATTCTTTTGCCTGGCAAAGGCTCTTGTCATGCTTTTTCTTGGTTCACATATTCCTTTTCCACGGGAATTACGTAACTGGGGATTTTGAACTTGCGACATTAAAAGGTCAGGGACTGTGGGAGCTGTCCTCTTCTGCAAATGCTCAGTACAGGATAGTTTGTTTTCAACTGATCTCTGGAGGATTGAAGAGGTATTTCCTGAAAAACAACGTTGAAGAACTTTGTTACTTGGTTAATTTATACCTGGTTTCTAGTCAGTTTCAGGGGAACACCAACCATGCTTTGTTCGTTATTCATGACAGGTGTGACCAAACAACTAGTCCCATGATCCTCTTACATAGTCTGCAAATACTTGTTTGAGTAATAATATTAATATATTAAGATTACGTAAAATTCACATGAATCTGATTTTATATGCAATTAAATTTTTACATCGTCTGACAGTCTTAGAACAAAACTGAAAAATAAGTGCAGTTAGTGTTTTGTACTTCCTCAGAGGAGGTTAATTTTGAAAGGTGAGTTTGTTGTAAGCTTTTGAAAAGGAAGTACTTAATAGTGTCAACTTTTCTGGGGGGAGAGTTACTGGGGATTAAACTCAGGACCACTCAGCCACTGAGCCACATCCCAATCCTGTTTCAGATTTTTATTTAGAGACAGAGTCTCACTGAGTTGCTTAGCACCTTGCTTTTGCTGAGGCTGGTCTTAAACTCAAGATCTTCCTGCCTCAGCCTCCCAAGCTGCTGGGATCACAGGTGTGGGCCACCAAGCCCAGTTGGTGTCAACTTTAAACAGATGGTCCTCAACTTTTGATGGCTTAACTTATGATTTTTCACCTACTTTACAATGGTGCCAAAGTAATACACATTGAATAGAAATCATACTTGGAATTTCAGTTCAATCTTCACCTACTGGGCTAGCCATATTATATGGGACACAGTATTCTTATTGTTCCTGATGCTCAGAGGTAGCAGGAGTGAACCCCACCATCACAAGGGGAGCAACTGATACTTACAGTGGACTCTGCTACTACTCTGAGATGTTCAGTGGGTTAGGTGCACTAAATGCACTTTGAACTTATGTTATCTTCAGTTTACCTTGGATTTTTCAGGATGTAACACCTTCAGAACTCAGAATATCTATGTTTGAGTCAGACAGAGAAGAATGATCATAAATTGAAATAAATACCAAGTCTTTTTATGAGTGCCTTTGTACCATTTAATCCATAGGATGCAATGTTATTTCCATTTGCCATTTAAAATTCAGAGAAAGCCATATATTTAGAAGTGATGATATTAATTGGACTTTTGCTAATTCTATTTACAGCGAAGCTATTTCTAGGCTGGCTTAGGAAATATGAGGAAAATCACTGGGGAAGGAAAACAAATTTAAGAGCTCTTGCCATATTTGTTTTCCTTTTAGAATACCTACATACTATTTCTGTTGATTACAATGTAATGGGTACTTTGGAAACTTCAGTAAGTTTTTAAACTAGAAAATATTATATACTATATTTATACATGTATATTTATATATGTATACATACACAAACACATATATTAGTAAATGATATGGGTGGTAAATAATGAGGGTTAAATTGTACTTTCTGCACACAGTAAAAGCAAATAGGACTTTAGAAGATGATCTCATTTTGAGGCCAGCCTCAGCAACTAAGCAAGGTTCTAAGCAGCTTAATGTCTTAAATTTTTTTTTTTTTTTTTAAGTGGGAGGCTGGGGATATAGCTCAGTGATAAAGCTCCTCTGGATTCAGTCTCCAGTACCGGAATAGATAAATACATAAAAATATTCACAGTGTAAACAAATATACAGAAAAAGTGAAAAATAGAGATGAAGTCAATGTCACTTCTGTCCACTTCTTTAATGTGAGTATCCCAGCAATCTTGCCATCACCAAATTTTTAGATTTGTAATATTCAGGAAATTTCAAAGGCTAAAATTTGTACAAAGAAATAGGGAAATTAAAATTGGAAAACAGGTATATCCAGTGACTAGAAAGCCTCCTGTTGAGCACCTACTGAACACTCTAGAATGCAAAATACCCCAGAACATTTGTACTTTTAAATGGTGCAGTTTTGGAATCAGGGTATCTTTATGTCATGGCCCTATGCCACAGGTCCTGTCTGTGCCTAGGTGCTACCATTCTTGTTAAGTCAGGTTTTGTTCAAGTGGGAATAAAAGCTAACACGGGACTACCTGACTAGCTACTTTTCTTGTGCTTCTCTGCATAGTTTTTCAGGTGAGAGAGTAAGGCTGTTAACTCTTGCCTTAAAAGACTATATGAATTATCTTAAGTACTTCCAAGGCAGGTTGTTTAAGAAAACTAAGGCTTATACTAAAAACTTTTTTTTCCTTATGGAAGAATAATAGGAAAGACATTCAAATGGCAATTATCTAAGACTCTAAAACAATATCTGAGATAGAAATTAGGAATAAATGTACAAGACTTCAAATCAGCTTAATATCACCTCTGAAATTGTGCTTGTAAATTTTTATAGCATTGGTAAAGTGGAAATGCCTTTTTCCAGTGGGATAACATTCTGATCGGATAAAAAAAAAAAAAAAAGCACTTTCCTGCTGGGTATAAGTTAATGAAATGGCATTAAGTGTAATTAGTTGTTTTGGAAAAATATGCAAGACACTGAAGTGTTAGAGAGAAACTGCATGCCAAAACTTGACTTCACATACCTGAATGAGGAGGTATTAAAATCAGTGACACATCCTTTGGATGAAATTCTTCACAAGTCATCTCAAACATTCTGACACAAATATTTTCCTTTCTTTGTGGAATATGATGATTGACACTCTGAGGTATCCTAATCCCATTACTGATAAAACTAATACAAAGAACTCCCCAGTCTACCAAGGCATACGCTGCTTTATTACTTTGAAGATGAAGTTCTCTTCAGACTTGGTCTTCCACAGACTATTGACTTAACTAGTGCTTACAGGTCCCTTTTACAGCCACTTTTTGGAACACTGGAAATGTTCAGTATTTTATGACTAAATGCCATACAACTAAAAATTATGAAGTTATAACAATGCAAATTGTGAAGGTGTGCAATGTCACTGCATATTTAAGCTGGTTTCCCAAAAATCTTAGGTTCATGCTTTTCATTGACCTTTAGGTTATATTTTCTTTATTAATAGAATTCCTAAAGACAGAAAAGGACTTGGCCCTTCACTGTTTCATTGTTCCTGTTGTGTTGTTTGTTTGATTGCCATTCTTGCCATGATCTTTATTTGTCCTTAAAAGTATGGCATAATTTCATGCCACTGACCACTGAACAATTAATTTAAGAATGTTAACTTGTTTTTTTTGTTTGTTTTTGTTTTTGGTACCAAGGATTGAACCTAGGTACACTAAACCACTGAGTCACATCCCCAGCCCCTTTTATTTTATTTTTTTAAACTTTGAGACAGGGTCTTGCTAAGTTGCTTAAGGCCTTGCTAAGTTGCTGAGGATGACCTTGAAAACTTGTGATCTTCCTGTCTCAGACTCCCAAGCTTCTGGGATTACAGGTGTACACCACTGCATCCATCAAGAATGTTAACTCTTTAAAAGGTATTTTGGTATAATTCTTACTTTATTTTTTATGTCACAAATTTGTGGCAAGGTGTGATTTTGCTTAAAGAAAGCATTCATTTAACTTAGATCTAAATGTAATTTTGTCCTAGAACTGTATATTTATATTAAGCAGATTAAAAAGAAAAAACACCCTACCTATACAGATAGTCTAGGTACTATATATTATACTATATGCATAGTGCTGTATGTCCTATTTTTTGGATACTTACCATTATATTGGTTTCTTGCTGTGAGTCATCTTATCTAGTTCCATTAGTCTTTACAGTAACTCTATGAGAAATTATTCCCAGTTTACTCAGGAGAAATATATATATATATGCAAACAAAAAGAAAGGCATAGTAAAACCTATAATCTCAAGCATAGCACAATATCTCCTAATCGACTTTTTTGATATTTTGCTTTGAAATCATTGTAAATTGACACATATTTTAAAGAAACATTGCACAGAGATCCTGAATACTCTTCATCCACGTTTTCCTCTGGTGACATCTTGCATAAAGTATTACAAGCCAATGGTCCTCAACTTTGGCATGGTGGGTCAATTTTGATTGTCAACTTTACAATGGTGGAAAAGTGTTCCACACTCTGTGGAAAGCATACTTAGGATTTTAATTTTGATCATTTCCTGGGCATGAGATAATGCATGTAACACTCTTCTCTGGCTTCTGGGCCTCAGTCACAGCTCCCAGCCAGCCCTAGGATCATGAGGGTAAATGATCACCACTCTGCAGTGGACTGTGTTGCTGGCATATGGTACTCAGTAGTTTAGGTGTACGAAGTGCATTTTTTACTTTGAATATTTTCAATTTTCAATGGGTCATTTAGGATATAATCATCAAAAATTGAGGAACATCTATATTGTCTTTCACAGCCTGGAAGCTGACATTGAAACAATCCACACACCTTAGTGAGAAATATCAAATAACCAAAAAGAGAAAGCACCATAAAAGGTATGAAACACCTTTCAGAAATAAGAGTTAGAAAGATATTTGATTAGTACATCATTTTAAGCATAGCTCAATTTAAAATAACAAAAGATAATAAATATTTTTAGATCAAGAAATGGCTTTATAATATTAGGTCAGGTAGGAAACTTTTATATTGAATAGAGTGAGCTCACAATCTTCTTTATCTAAAACTCCGTAGTGTGGTATAGGATTATTTTGGCAGCTTAAAGTAGAACATTTATTATAGATTAAAGATTACAAAATCAAAATAATACCACAAATCACTCCTCTTGATGTGGGATTCAAAGTGAATGTGTGAAACATAAATAGTCTCTATAAATAAATCCATGAATGAGGCTTTGCTTCCTCTATGACAGAGATTAATGATGGTTTCGGATGCTGGGAGCTCAAGATATAATCTATAGCTTTAAACTGATGTCAAGATTCAGAACTGATTGCTTAAGAACACCTTCATTTCTCCAGAGTAGATTGATGACTTTAGTGCTGCTAAATCTCTTCTCATGCAAAATTTGTATAATTTGGTTCCAACAGGTATGGTATGTGGTAGTATTTACATATTAAATGTAACATATAATATGTAAAAGTCAAATTATTTTCAAAGACAAAATATAGGCACCTGTGACATTTTCATAATATTTTTTAATTTTAGAATTCACTGGAAGCCAGTTCAGGAGCACATTTAGAGCTTATTGCTGTTCTATTAATTGATGTGTGTAGTTCAGGTAAAGAAGAAAAAATAATATATATATTCAAAAGATTAATTTTAATTTCACCCTTCTTCATAGAGGGACAAGACCTTATTTGTTAAGGATTTGCTGGTTGGAGTTCTGATGTGTTTCTTCCAAAAATAAGAGATATCAACCTTGGTTATGACTTTCAGTTTAGCTTTCTTTAAATAAAAACTCAAAGATGTAGTTTAAAGATGTCGTTTAAATAAAGACCTCAAAGATGTAGTTTAAAGCAAACTGAATGCTGAATTTCTCCAGGATTTTATGAAATTTTCCGCCTACATTTTACAGTTATCTCTTTCATCACTAATTTAATATTAATTTATTATAGCAACTCATTTTATGTGGAGTCCTTTGAAAGCATTCATCTGTCCTTAAAGAAGGAATAACTCATACTGGATTGGGTTACATAATATTTAAATAATGATTACAACAACAAATGCTACTGATACTTTGGGGCAACAAACACCACTGTCTCTTGGGAAGTATAATATTCCAGCGTTCGGTGAGTTATGGTATCATCCGCATGAAGAGGAAAGGTGATTAGGCCAGGACCATTCAGTGCAGGTCAGTGAAGATGACCAGTCTTGCCCTTTGGGCTTTGTGCAGTTCCCATTCTGATGCTATCATTGGAAAATTGTTAATTAATCATGTGATCAGTAGAAAGGTAATTGGTAACTGTCTTGGTATGCATATCAAAGGAGACAATTAATACATTTTTGTTTTTTTCTTTAATTTCCCATGATTTAGCTTCATTGTTTTTCAAGCACCAAGTAATAGCTTACAGAAGCTCCTTAATACCAGAAACTCCTTGAAAGGCATGTGATTCCTACTAGAGCAAAGAGGGCTGTGCATATCTCCCGATGAAGATGTATAAATAGATATTTTTATCTTATTAGGAAGATAAGAATTTTCCTTCTTCCTTTCTTCCTCCCTTCTTCCCATTCTCAGTTATTTTCTTCTTTCTTCTATTTATTGTCCTAGATGCTCCATTATCCTAAACTACTTCTTCATTGGTTATGTTTTGAAAGTTGACATTTCAAAATTTTGTCCATGTCATTCGTATGCTAAAGCCAAGGGCGGCGGTGGTGTCATTTTGCCTGTCTTCATGCTTTTTTTAACTCTCTGTAAGTTAAAACAACTCAGTTCAAATTGTGCATTCTACTTCCTAAAAAATAGAGCCTGCTCTTCCAATGTGGAGGAGGCTCCGATTTAAGGAATCAGGAGAAAGGGTGGTGGAATATGTAAACTTTAAGCACCTTAGTTGATTAGCTTCTCAACTATGTCAGCAACCCCAAGGCTATGAACAGATGAAGCTGAACACAGTTTAAAGTAAGCCCAGGCTTATTTTCCTTACGTCTACACACAGCCTTGGGTGCTCAGATGTGGCAACGTATTAGAATATGAGTTACATCATCTATGTAGACAATAATGCTTACTCCTCTGAGCCCTGGGTGCTGCCAAGGCCTCAGTTGCCCTTACCTATTGATCTTGAGCAAGACTTCACTGAACCCTCACTGCAGAAGAATTGTGGCCTTGAAACTTCAGACCTGGCTTGTTTTTTCATCCTAACACTAATCTACCTATATAATCCTGGGCAAGTTTTCCTACTCACAAAATGTGAATAACAAAAGTTTCTGCCATGTGTTCCTGTGAGGATTAAATATCAAATGCTTAGCTCAGTGTTTGGAAGGCAGCAGTCAACAAATATGTGTAACCTTTATTTTAAGGTCAGGTTAATTGACATATTCTGATTCTAAGCCACTGTCCTTGCAAACAGGTATTTTTACTCCTCCACCGAGACTCCATCTTAAGGGAAAATTGTGAATTATAATCACACTTAGACACAGGATCACATTTTAAAATATGACCTGTGTGTGTTAAGTATTAAATAAATTTAATAATATATTAAACTCTATTATGTTTTTCCTTCCCATTTTTGTTAACACTGGTCATGATGTATTAATTTGATTTCAACACTCCACTAAATATGTCACAACTTGAGTTTGAAAAATATACCTAGATAGTAAAAGATGTGCTTACTCTTTGTACATGAAAGATTATAGCTGAGACTGAGGATGTAGCTCAGCAGTAGAGAACATGCTTAGCAAACATGAGGCCGGGGTTCAGTCCCTAACACCAAAAACTCTGCATCTTTGTCCATTCTATTTGCTTTTCTAGAAAAATATTATACTACACTAAAACATGTTGGCACTAAAAATATGTTCCATGTAAAACCTAACATTGATTATAGAAATACTAGATTCAAGGTTTTTCATCAATAGAATCAAAACTTACTTCTTTTAAGAAATATCCTTGTTGATTGCTTTTCAGAATTTTATCCTTCCTTTCATAATAAGTACTATTTACCAAATGCCTGCTTAGCATCTGTGCTATTAAAATTTTGACAGTTTGTTTCATTGGTACACTATTGGCTTGTTTTGCATGCCCCTTCTTGGAAGATCTCGCCCATCTTTTGGTACAGGAATTCAGAATTTAATTAGTGAAGGCTTCAGAGATCCAGAATCCATCTGTCCCCTATAACTGTTTGGTGTCAGTGGCAACAAGCATGAGTAAAGGAGGGGGTATCTTCTCTCTCCAGCTCTTTGAGTTTTTCATGAAATCAGAGAAGAGGCTAGAACTACCACTTAGAGATAGCTGGCTCTTGGTAGTACTTATAAAATGTGAAGTATGAAATCTGTTCTCTTGCTTTCCCTGGCATATTTGGAAACAAAGATTAAAGGTTTGGAAAACCAGTCATTCATCGTTTGGACAGGTCTGTAGGCTTCCTGAACTATGCACACTAAATGGAATGGGGCCATGAGTGGTATTCATTGTGGATTAATGACATTTCTGCCTGAAGATAATGCATTTTTGGTAGAAATAACTTGTCATTCAGTTGAGACATTTTGTTTGGGAGATGCTGGAATTCCAACCCCTCTCTGCTCATGCATGCTCACTTGCTTTCCTCGTTTTCTGTATTCTGATCTTGATGTGTATGTTTTTGTTTTAAATAATTGACTGTGATTTTTCATGGAATGTGAGTTTTAGGTGTTAACACATTTTAAAATTGGCTCAAGCATTCCACTAATAAAATGCTCACTTCATTTATATTAGGAATAAATTCTATTAATACAGTTGTATTTCCCTTCATATATATAGACTATAGCTGTGGTGAAATGACATATTTTTAATCTTTTATGAAAGTTGTAAAGAACACAAATATTAATATTTTTTACTCATTTTTCTAAGCACCTACCCATCCCTGGTGCTATACCTTTGAGACCAAATAAGAAAGTTCAATTTGTTACTGCATTTGTTTTGAATAGATAAAGATATTAGGTCTTTTTCTTGGATCCTTAGGATTGAAAGAAAAATTGTACAGATGGTAAGCATGATGAAACTGTTTTTCAGATTCCCTTTTGATATCCAAAAATAATAAATAGGAGAATTTCATTAGGTATATCAAAGCTTTCAGACTTTCCAAAAATGTACTTGAAATTTCATGGCCAAATGGAGATTAGGCTTCTAAGCTGATCACAGGCAGGTGTTATACTGTTTCTGCCACACCTATATGTATTAATCAGTGAGTACATGTTTATAATGTTTAAGACTTGCCTTGATATTTCATCTGTATCAGGTTACCAATACTAACATATATTATTACTTCTGGAGCAATTTCATTAATGCTAAATTGTTAAAACTAAATAATCATCACCTACAAAGCAAAATATATGGGGAATTTTAAGACTTACACTTTGTATAAACTGCGTTTGCACTGTTTTGCATTTAGCAGATTTATTTTCCCCAATTAGTGTGCCAATCAATTGGAATGCAAGGTTTATTTTATACAATGCTTCTTTATCAGATCATTTTGAAACATTGTTTACCTTATTTCCTGTTTTGCTTCTTGATGTCCTAAAGTTGTTGCTGTAATATTTTTGAGGCCTCTTACCTTGGATGTTTTAAGGCATGTCAAATGCAACATGGTCATTTTTGAATCTCCAAGTTCCTAATAAGTGCATGAAAAGTTGAACATAAACAACAATAATCAGACTTTTCTAGGGATGACTGCAGTTTATCTAAATGCCTTCAGATCAAAGACTGTCTTACTCACTATTATATTTTCACTTCATAGCAGAGTACCTACACATAGCAAGCCCTCAAAAGTTTCAAATAAATGGATGAATGAATTATAGGAACATCTAATGGCAGGCACAAATATTCCTGTTAGTCAACAGCACAAGGTCATTAAGTGGAACCTACTGGAAAAAAATGCTAGCTTTTGCATTGTATTGTGGAAAACCAAATTTCTAAAGCCCAACACCAGAGAGTGGCAGCCCTGTGTCCCTGTATGAATGTTGATCCTAGGAAAAGTCTTTGATGAATAGCCTGAGAAATCATTGGCACCTTCAAGATGTGAAATTGATGCTTATATAAGATGTAAAATTTAAGAATGAGATGAGAAAAATTCAGGTCATATGAAGTAATAAAAAAATGTCCAACTTCCAGAAGGGAATTAATTTATTGGATAACCAAGTCTCAGTTATAACCTCATAGTAGCTAAAAATCCTGCTAAATGCAAAGCAATACAAGTATAGATTTTATGCAAACTGTAGGTCATACAATACTAATCATGCCTTTCAAATTATGTAATACTGTCACATGCCTAACATGTTTAATGGGCAGTTGTGATGGGAAAAAACTCAGTAACTGGTAGAAATTCCTGTGTTTACATTTTGAAATTAATATTTTTATTTAGAAAAATTGGATTGCAACAAACTTAAAGTGGGTCCTCCTCATGGCCAACATAGAGAAAAGATTCTGTTTGTACTATTAATATTTGAATATTTTTACTTTATCCAAAATCATAAAGTTTCAAAATTGAAGGAAACTTTTATATTTTACATTTACATTGTTTATTATTTAAATTGTTAATTATTTTTTGCTTGTTTTCCTTTTGATTTGTAACTCCTTTTCCTCTGAAAACAAAATGACTTTGTGACTTGGATATAAAATTTGTGAATTCATTGTTTTGTCACTCTTGAGAACACTCCATTTTTAAACAGTATTGTTTTTAGAAATTTATCTCCTGTATTAAGCTATGATCTTTCTCTTCAATTCCTCTTACTTTCCTTTGGAAGTACATGCAGTAATTTCATGACTTTCCTCATTATTAATAATGAAGACTTATTACCTTGTAGAATGTATTTATACACATCATTTTATTTGAGCTTCAAAGCAACTCTTAAGTAGGTTGTCATATATTATTATCTTTGACTTTTAGATAAGTTCTGTCAGGGTCTTAAGCCCCCCTGCTCTTCTCAACCAGCTACAAGGGAAGGGAGCACTCCCCAGCAAGGCCAGACGGGGATAGGTAGGGCCGACTGACCGCCCACACCCAGCCCTCCTGGCGGAGGACAATCAGACGCATCGGGGAGACCAGTCCCAGCAGGAACTCGTTTATTGAGGAAGTCACATAGCTTTTATGTAGGGTGGGGGCTAGGCGGGAACCAATCAGCTTAAAGGTCAGCAAGGCACAGGGGGTTCACGCAGGCAAGAGTCCCATTGGACTATATGGCAAGCATGAGATGATCACGTTCACAGAACTGTTGTTAACCAATCCCTGACAGTGTTCTGATTCATCGTTGTGAACCTTTGAAACCGCTTTTGAGGCCTTGATCTTGCTCACCTGCCAGGGAGTAAAGAGTCAGCCTGAGTTAGTTAACGTGTCATTAGTCCCAACATATCCCCCTTTTTTGTTTTATATTAAGGGTGTGTCTGTCTTAGGTTGCCCCTGGTAGGGTCTTGCCCATCATGGACCATCACCCTAGCAGTTTGGGTATCTGCCTTACTCGAAGGTGTGCCTGTCTTAGGTTGTCCCCCTCTGAGGATCTTACCCGTCATTGACTACCACCTTAGCGCTTTAGGCGGGCCCCTCAGGAGGAGCAGGGCTTAAGGGAGAGACACTTAGACCCCAGAATCCTGATACGAGTGATCCATGATCCTATAGGGCTTCCAGTCATCATCATGAAGGGTGGTATAATGCTGTTGGACCACCATGAGCTGCACAGACTTAGCCTGGCTTTTCAGTAAATGGATTAGCCTATCAATTATGCAAGGCCCAAAGGTGAACACACGGATAATGGAGATTGGCGGTCCCATAAGCAGGAGGAGGTAGGGAAGCCACCCGTGTAACCCAGTCCAGAGGAAATTAGAGTGGAGCTCGTTCCTACGACGTTCCAGATCTTCTTGTAGGTTTTTTATTTTATCTTGTACAATGCCAGAGCAGTTGGCATAGAAACAGCACTCTTCACCAAGGAACAGGCAAAGCCTTTCTTCCTTCGCCATTGCAGGACGACAGCGGCCAAGGAATCAAGTTCAGCCTGTAGATCTAAGATGGTAGAGCTGCAAAGTGCAATGTTAGGAGCTCTGTGTAGCTCTCAAGGAAGTCCACTGTCCAAAGTCATGGGGTCAGAGACCCCAGTCTCAATCACTGTTGTCCCATTTTTGCTACTGCGCATTACGCTCTTTCTTAAATGTCATTTTAAGCAGTTTACATATATTGACTCCTGAGTCCATATGAGCATTAATCAACACAATTTAACATTATATCTAAAACATGAATTAAAGAAAGTCTGAGAGAGCTTTTAAGTTTTCTTTTGTGTGGCAAAGTGGCAACATGTTTTTATGTTTCACAATATTAACCTTTAAACAAACCAGGCTCTAACTTTTAGAAATACATTTACCAAATTTTACATATACCCTATTGATGACAGGTCCTATAATAGAACATTAAATGATAAAAATAAATCCCCAATAAAATTTACTCTTTATAAGTCTAAAATTACCATTACAGACAAGTTTAGTTTGGAGAAAAGCAGCTTGATAAATTTCCTGTTTTAAAAACTTGTATACCTGGAAAATATGAACACACTTAACATACAAAGAGTGACCATTTCACAATTACCTTGACACTCCTACATTACTAAATTTAGTTTTTAAAGAAGAATTTAGACTCTATATGTAGCACAATACTCCAACAGCTGTCCAACCATAACTGCACAAACCTCAACCCTCAAGACTGATTGTTCTAAAGAATAAAACCCAACAGACACAAAGCTAAGAGTAAATTATTGTTTCTAAGAAATCCTTGTCATTTTACCATATAGATTAAACTTTGGTTTATATCAGAACATTAGTATTTCACCTTAGGAAAAACCTTAAATAGCTTTAACTGTCTCACATACATACAACCAACTTAGTTACATGCAAACTTGTTGAAATTTGCCCTTTACTTATACAGACTTTTTTAGCACTTACTTTGACCCTCATGTATTTCATCATATAAACACTTTCTTACCCAGAAACATTTTGTTCTTTACTAAATATATTTCCATATCTAGAACCTTTATTTTTTTCTTTCCTATGTGTTGACCTTTTTGTTCACATTCTGAAACAACTCTTAAAAATTTTCTTAATTTATATAAATTACTCCATTTTAATAAGATTAAATATTTTGTTATAGTACTCTAATTGAAACACAGTTGAAACCTTTAGAACCCTTTGTATTTAGAATTATACCTGTTAGGACATAACTCTTAGTAACCTTGTTTTTAGTTTAGTGATGATACAAAACAATTTTCTCTACAAACACATTTGAGTAATCCTGTACATGTCAACTGTAATTCACTTATTTTCTTAAAAAAACCAAGATATTAGACAAGTGTCCTGAACAGTGTTTGCCATCTTTTTCTTGTTGAAGAAAAGTCCTAGAAAAATTGATGTTAGACATTTTATTAACATTAACATATTATTAGTTTGACCACCTAGAGACTTGTGAATTATTTTTGAAGACATTTTACTTTTATTACTTTACCCAATTTAAATCGAACCTTTTAAATCACATGAATTAAAAATATTTGGATCCATTTTTAAATTTTAATTTTAGGAGTGCTCAATTTTGATACAGACAAAACATGACATCATACAGCATGACATACAAATAATACAAAATCAAAGGCTTTGTAACTTTACAGGTGAATCTTCATTGCAATGTAACAGATGTTCAAAAACTCAAGTTGAATAAAAAATAGAACTGATCAAAAAGTCATGAGCTCAAAAAAAAATGTAGAATTAAAAAAAAGCAAGAGTCCTGGAAAAATGATACGGCCGTTAATTAGTAAAGCACCATAAAATTTACTTTTGCTGGAGTTCAGGTAAGACTCTTTTTACCTTTTTTTTTTCCCCTTGGGTTTGAGACTGGTCTCCTACTGAGTCTTCAGGCTTCCTCTATTTACATCTCAATGTAAACCTTGACTGAGATCTGGAAGGAGCCAACAGGTTTTAGCAGAAACTGTGCCTAGGACATTTTAACCCTTTTTCCTGGTTCAATTCAGGTCTGGACGAAGAAAATTGTGAAACAGTTATCTCGCACTACTTGTGGGGAATGGGGCTGCTTGTATCATACTCATTACTGGGACATGACACTGATGGTTGGGCTGGTTACTCCCTCCACACTGGCATAAGTGGGACCTCCTGGCAGGAGGACTAGGTGGGCTGGGCTGGGGAATAGAAGCAGAAACAGCTGAGTTGAAGTTGGAGGAGAAGGGGGGATTAAGAGGGGGAGAAGGAGGAGGCTTTCGAGTTTGCAGGAAGAGCATAGAAGCACAAGAAAGAAGAGACTTGAAGATAAGGAATCCCTTTCCATCTGCCCGCTCGCTCATGGAAGCTGTGTGCCAATATCTTTGTTAGCCACAGTCCACCTTCCTATAGGGCGATCTTTCATCCCTGCACAGGCCAATTTGTGATCGGTAGTCATTCCTTCCCAAACTAACAATTTAACATTTACCGGGAAGGCCATACAGGGAGCAGGGAGGTTGGAGTCAGTGAGTTCTCTCCCAGTATCATTTTTAGGTGGTGGCTCTTTGAGAGAAACTTGGAGCCCCCTTTGGGAGGTGCTGGAGAGAGAAGCAGGACTTAAGGGTGGGTAATGTAGGGCTGACTCCCAATGGGGGACCTTCCCCTAGTTTGATTTCCCTCTTCCTAACAAGTCGTTCTACACGATCCCATGTGGACTAGTCAAAAAGATTAGGGCTGGGGAGATAGCTCAGTCGGTAAAGTGCTTGCCTTGCAAGCACAAGGCCCTGGATTTGATCCCCAGCACCGCAAAAAAAAAAAAAAAAAAAAAAAAAAAAAATTAGTGGCAGGAAGCCAAGGGGCCACCCGAGTAAAGGTGTCCCAGGCTTTTTCCACCTGTGTATCAGACAACTCAAGGCCCCTACTCTTTAGCATCAGTCTAAGTGCTGAGAGCACAGGGTCACCATGTGTGGTGTGTGTTTGCCCCATCTTTTCAGGGATGCCCTTACCTCGGATGTCACTTGGCCTGATCTGCCCGCTCTTTCAGTTTTGAACCTGCCTCTTTGCTTTGGCTGTGGATCAGCCTTGAGGTGCCCCACGTTGGGCACCAGATGTCAGGGTCTTAAACCCCCCTGCTCTTCTCGACCAGCAACAAGGGAAGGGGACACTCTCCAACAAGACCAGACCAGGATAGGTAGAGCTGACTGACCGCCCACACCCAGCCCTCCGGGCGGAGGACAATCAGACGCATCAGGGAGACCAGTCACAGCAGGAACTCATTTATTGAGGAAGTCACATAGCTTTTATGAAGGGTGAAGGCTAGGCGGGAACCAATCAGCTTAAAGGTCAGCAAGGCAAAGGGGGTCACGCAGGTGAGAGTCCCATAGGACTATATGGCAAGCACGAGCTGATCACGTTGGCGAAACTGTTGTTAACCAATCCCTGAAGGTGGTCCAATTTATCATCATTAACCTTTGAAACCGCCTTTGAGGCCTTGATCTTGCTCACCTGCCAGGGAGTAAGGAGTCAGCCTGAGTTAGTTAACGTGTCATTAGTTCCAGCAAGTTCTCTAAAGCAGAGGAAATGAGTTATTTGTCCTTCACCAGACCCGCCAATAATAAATGGTGAATCCAATGTCTACACCCAGATCTTCTGATTCAAAGTTCCACTTTCTTTCTTGCTTTCTTTTTATGGTACAAGGGATTGAACCCAGGGGTGCTCAACCATTGAGCCACATCCCTATCCCTTTTTATTTTATTTTTTTTATTTTGAGACAGGGTCTTTCTCAGTTGCTTAGGGCCTTGAGAAGTTGCTGAGACTGTCCTCAAACTGACCCTCCTGCCTCAGCCTCCTGAGTCACTGGGATTACAGGCAGGCACTACCATGCCCTGCCCCTGCCCATGTTCTTTCCATGATTTTGTGTTGTGTCAAAATTATCGTTTCAATTTTGTTCCATAAATTCTGCACTTGTTTAAACTATGTACCTCAGTTTCCTCAGTTTTATCAGCCTTTCAAGTCACCTGAATTTCAGGAAGAGTATCTTTTGTGGTTCTAGAGGGAATGTGTAATAGTATGTGCACGTGCATACATATTTATACACATGCATTACCCTGATAAAAGTTCACAGCCTTCTGACCTGTATTCATAAAGTGTTTTATAATCATATTCAGTCTTTAAAAATACACCCTGTAGATAATGTTGGTTTATCTCACTTCCTTATCTCATGTAAAATTGTATATAAATATTTTTAAAAACAAATGTATGTATCATTTACTATTTCAGAGTAAAGAGTTTTCAAGTGATCTATTATAAGACTCACACTTTGTACATTAATGTTTAATGAACTCAGAAAATTTTATTTTTTCTGGATAACTTTTTGAGATTTATAAGTTTTTCTCCTTGTGCTCTTTATTTGATTAAAGAGAAACTCTCCCATCTTTCAGTTTTATTCTGCCTTGCAAAGGAAATAGTGCTTTCAGGTTGTAGACTCAATAGAACTAAAGTATTTCCAAAGTGCACCAAGAAGTTGCTTTGTGTAGTTGATACAGGATTATACCATGCTCTGATTATCAAAGAGGTTAGCCCAATGTCAACAGTTATATAATTCTTTACTCTAGTCCCAAGAACAAAACTAACCACTTCCTAGATGGTGAATGGCAGTAGCATAAGCAGAAAGCATAGCTGATCAACTCATATAAAACCACAGTTTTCCTGGTACTAGTTTACAGTGATTGCCATGATAATCTGCATAAAATCATCAGAAACCAGAAAGTATTTCTGCATCAATGAATACAGAAGATATTTAGAAAAATAAATTACTTTAACCATTTATGAAAACTTTTTAAATGGTGTATTTATTGCATGAATATTCATATTATCAGACTAAAAATGTCCTTTTTAAAATTAGGATTTCTCAGATTAAGTTTCAATTTCTTCATGAACTTAATTCTTTTAACCAAATATCCTTTGTTGAGGCTAATTGGTAGAAGATGATTAAAATTAGTATTTTAATTTCAGCACTTTTTCACCTTGAATAAAAATTAACATTGAATTTCTGTAGAGACTCAATTCAAGCAAGGATCTGGGGCCCTTATGAATTTTTGATACTGAAATTCAACACTAATTGCAATTCATATTTTGTACCATTTTCTCTTCAAAAATCTCTGCAATATATATTACATACTCTTCTTTAAGTTCTCATAGTCAAGTTCATAAAAGTCTTCCAAAAGCTACTATTGGTCTCCGAACACTTTGGAAGCTCTGCGAGGTCTGTGTTCCTCCCAGGCATCCTTCTCTCAGTCCCTCCATATGTGTGTCTCCTTTCCACAGCCTTCCAGCACCATAGCCTTTGCAAAGTCAAAACTCCTTATCAGTGAGACTCCTCGGCTGAGATTATTGGTTAGTACACTTGATTTCAGAAAGCTCTGGAAATACCCAACCACAAAATTATGTCTTCATGCCAAGAATGTTGCCCATAAGTGAAACTCTGTTGTCACTCTAATGGAACTTTTGGATTCAAATGTCCTATGGGACACCTGGACAATCATACTACAATTTCTTGTCTTTCTTCTCTCCAGTAATCCAGAACTGTTATTTTACATGTTCTGTCTCTTCCAACCTCCAGCAGCATTTCTCCTTCCCTCACTCTCAGATGATTGTTTTGCTTCTACTTTCACAAGGAAAATTAAGCAATCAAAAAAGAACTTCCACAAACTTACTGTCATGCTCTTTATCAACCTGTTTCATCCATACCTGGATATCTGGCTTCCTTTCTTGTAATCTTGGGTGATCTCTGGGTGCCTGCCTTATTCCATCTCTCCACCTCTTGTCTAACCAGTGATGCCCTCCACTCTTCTCTTTCTCCTGCACCATCTCCACTGTGACCTCCTCCTCCTTCTCCTTCCTGTCCTCCTTGTCCTCTCTCCCTTCTTCCTCTTCCTTTCTTTTATCCTCTTTCTCCTTTTCCTCCTCTTCCTTCCTCTCTTCCTCTTCCTGCCCTTCTATCTCCTCTTCCCCTTCTTGTTATTCCTCTTCTTCTCTTTCTACTGGTTCATTCCCCTCAGCATACAAATATGCTGTCACTTATCCCATCTTAAGAAAAGTAAGTGCTTCTCTTATCCCCACATTGTCATTCAACTTCAACTTGTATTCTCTGCTCTTCCTGCCAGCAGAGTTGCACAACATTTTTTTTTTTGTATGTATTTTCTGTCTACAGTTGCACTCTTTATTTTTTTCCTAAACTTCTATTTATCATGCTTCCCCTCCACCACCACCAGAAATCTCATTGGTTCAAGTTTTACACCTATTGCAAACCCCATGGAGAATGCTCAGTCCTCCCTTATAGGACCTGTCATCAGCAGTTGGCTCAACTGATCCTTCACTTCACTTCCTCCCACCAAAACTTCCTCACTTGGTGTCTACAACATTGCTCTCCTTACTGGGATTATATGCATGCACCACCACACCCAACTGTATTTGGGATTTTTTTGTGGCTTATTTTACCCCAGTTGAATATGTACCTCATAAAAGCAGAGAAATCGATTTTCTTTTTTCATTTCTCCATCCTCATCACATTGAGTAGTGCCTGGTCCATATTGGCTGTCCAATATGTATTTGTTGAATGATCAAATGAGTGTATATCATGCTGACAGCACCTGGATAATCAGGAGACTGTGAATGTGATTATGAATGTACATGCTTATCTACAAGGTAACATTTATTAGTTTTTAAATATCCTATCTGAAATTAGCCTATGTAATAGGACTTTTAGGGAGCAAGATAGGGAATTAAAGATGACTCTTGAGCATTGTGTTCTTATGCCATAACTTTTAGTAACCCATATGTGATGGTAAAATCTTTGTATCAGTTTCTGTCCCTGGCCAGTCCTCTATGTTTAATAGCATGGAAGTGTTTACTGTTGTCCATTGGGTCTATCCATGTCCATAAGCTACCACTTTCTACTTAAAATGACCCGACTAGAACTTACTTCTTGCTATATTCTTACTACTTTGGTCTATATTGGATAATTGTGTCACTGTCAACCCATTCTGCCAAGCTAGTAATCTCCCTCCACACCTCATCTTCTGTCAGTTCCCATTGGTTCTAACACAGAGACTTTGACACCTTTTCTTCATTTTTTCCCTTCAAAGGTGGTAATAAGTTCATTTATATAGTATATGTGTGGTTTTTTTTTTTTTTTTTTTTTTTTCTTTTTTCTTTTCTGGCACGTTTCATTGATATTTTTCTGCCAGATCCTGAAAACCATGAGAGATCAAAAATTATTCAGGGGGCATAGGACTGAGCCTCTGCCACGGATAGAACTCACAGGCAGGTAGGAAAGAGATGTGTAGTGACTTGAACTCAGCATCATGCTAGAGATATGAAGAGAACAGGATCAGAAAGGACAGCTAGCTTGATGATAATAGTGTGGAAAGAGAGAGAAGTCTTACTAGGGAAAGCCTCCCAGAGGCTCTGGGTCCTTGTTGATGAGTAAAGATTATCTATAGCAAAGGGAGAAAGGCAGAGAGTGGCAGCATGAGCAAAGGTTCAAATTCTAAAGCTTTTTTGTTCCAAAGCAAGGTCCCGGTCTTCTCTCAACTTGGAACACCTGGCACAAAACAGAAGTAGAAAGCCAAAAACATCCGCTTTGTTGTACATTGCCTTTCTTGAAATGTCTTTTGATTTTCCTGCTGTTTTGTGATTAAATCCAAGTTCCATAGTTAGGCCCACCAGGTGTATTCCTAATCTAATCCCAGTTTATTCTGGGGCTTCAGTCCCCCTCATTTGCTCTCCTACCAAAGAGCAATGCGTGTACCACATTCTTCTCAAGCTCTGGCTGAATGTTCACCTTTTCTTTGTAGATGACTTCCCCGCCATAATGATTCTTACAGGCCAAACCAGTTGCTTCCACAGTGCTGAGTTTTTCTCTCTCTGTTACAGTTGATACCTATTGTCCCCAGTTTGTCCATCAGGAGATAAGAACCATGGCCATGTTACTTATCTTTATCATCATAGGGTGAACATATAAGAGAAGTATAACTAATAGTCTGTTGAAAGATTTAACTTTTACTTTATCCCTGTTTTCAAAGCCATATCTTGCCTGTGTCAACAGATGGCAAAAACCTCTCAAGTATGTTTGGCGTGATGGCAGCAACATTTCCCAAAAGCATTCTGTGTTCTTTGTTGCCTTGGGTGATTCTTGTGATCTGCTTGAATGCTAATCATGTGAATCAACTTCATTTTCGTGTAGTGACCAATAGGAGAGAACATGATGAAAAAACATAAAGGCATTTATACTTTTATGTTTTAGAGTTGTTCAGATCTGTGGACAAACACTGAAGACTTTATAGCACAGTAGGACTATTGTAAAGTGATTTAAAAATGTGAAAAGAAATGACTTAGCATTTGATACAATGATTATTACTTCTTCTCCATTGTATCTTTTCCTCCATTGTTGAAATGAAGAGTGCATGCTGACTATTTTGTATACTTTTAAAAAGTATAATACTGTATGCTATAATTTAATAGTTACACAGTTGGCCCGATCAGTGAAATCTTGCACTTTTGTAAGGTTTCTGCTTTATTTAAAATAAAAAAAGACCAGTTAAAATATAAAGGCCAGCTGGGTGCAGTGGTGCACACCTGTAATCCCAGTGATTTGGGGGTCTGAGAGAGGAGAATGGCAAGTTCAAGGCCAGCCCCAGCAACTTAATAAGGCCCTGAGCAACATAGTTAGACACTGTCTTAAAAAATAAAAGGCACTGGTGATAGGAATGACTCAGTAGTTAAGCATCCCTGGGTTCAGTCCCCTATACCAAAAATAAAAATAAAAATAAAGTAAAATGTAAAGACCACATGGATAAGGAATATGAATTCATGACTGATATAACACATGTGGACTCTTATACTGCTATTTTTTTAAGTCTGTTAGCAAGGAGCTGTTCAAGGCCATAAGAAATTAGCTTTTAATTTCCTGAACTTCTTATTGTGAAATACCTTTTTCTCCCCATCCCAGAATAGCTTACAGAATATAAATCTGTTTTAGCTCAAAAGGAAGTTTGCTCTGATTTGATACGTCAGAGATCTCCTTGACCTAATAGGTAATGCCACTTTGGACACAACAGACAAATAAAAGTTATAAACTAATTCTTTGAATAATTGTCTATCTTGGCTGAAATGGTGCAACTTGGATAATTAACTATACAATAAAATCACATATATAATTCCTATATATATATATAGTGCTTAATTGTTTATTAAAATTTTCAATTGTACTGTTGTAACTATCGTTATAACTCTTTTTCTAGGCAAATGGTATCATCCTTGCTTTGGACATTGTCTCTGCAGATGCAACCAAAAGTTAGGTGGTCCTTGTGTAATTTAGTGGGACCCTCAATCTCTGATGGCTGGTGGGAATGGCTCTCCAACACTAAACACAGGAGCATGGTTGGCATCAGCAGCCGTCTGTAGAGGGACTAGGGAGTGCCTTCCAACCAGGTAGAAAGTACCAAAAGAGAGGGTGGACAGCAGGTTTCAGAAGGATACTGGGTAAAACATCTAAACATATCCCTTAGGTTGGTTCCATGGTGAATAATTTATAGAATGTTTGAAATAAAGGCCATTTTCCCAAAATTTTAATGTTTAAAGCATGTATACATTTCTAGAAAAATGAAAATAATCCGTAGGTTTTTAATGCCCAATCTATCATATGTGGTAGAATATATAAATTATTCTTGTTTAGTTCATGCCACAGAAACAAAGAAGAGCCCAGTTAGAAGACTGTTGTGGATGATGGCCAGGACTCTGCAGTGGTAACCATGGAGGCGGTGAAAAGTGGTAGAACCACTATCTGAAAGTAGAGCCAGGATAACTGGATTTGGGGTGTAGGGTCTCAATGAAAGAGACCCTACTGAGATGGTGACATAGTACAGGTTGGAAATAAGAATGTGCTGGCGGGTCAGCCTATAAATCATATGCAATGCTTTGAAACTATTTCGGATCCCAAAGCAAAGAATATGTCAGGATATAGAAGGAGTCCAAGCAGTAAGCCTGGGGAGCCCCACCCTAGTATGTAGAAGGAAGAGTTCAAGGAGGAGTCAGCAAATAGCCAAGGAGAAGCATCCAGCCAGGTAGGAAGAAAACGTGCAGAGCCTCGTGTTTTGAAAACCACTTGCTGCTGTTAGGTCAACTATGATGACAGCTGAGGAATGGACCATTGAATTCAACTGTCATGGGTGACCTTTACCACATTCTAACTACTTCCATTGGAAGTTCCCCGAAGGACTTTTTTTTATTACTGTCTCTATCTCAGTTACTTGTACTCGGTACCACTAAGCCATTTTGATATAAATCACTCTGTACCGGCATTTCATACCCCAAATTGGGTTTTATTCAAGTCCTACACAAAATTAGAATGGATTTAGTGTCTTCTCTATTAAACTTATTGAACATTGAATTGAAAACATCTATCAATATAGCCACCATGTTTGTATCGGATTCTCCCAAAACATTTCACAGATTTCTCTTAGGACTGCTGAGTAAATATTGTATTATATGAGAAATATTGGTAAGAACGTGCCTTTAGGGATTCTGGTTTGAGTTACACATTAGTTCAAGTTTTGAGGTGAAGATTTTTTTTTTCTTCTAAACATTTACATTCTCTTTCATTTGACATTCCTTACCATTAGTCATTTCTTGAATACTTATGTGAAAGCAAATCCATGAACATTCAATGTGATACAATTAGGAAAGAAGTCATGTGATACTTCATTGTCATATACTTGCAGCTGTTGGATGTTGTTTCAGCTTTTTATGGCCTGTCACATTTTTTTTTTTAATTCAGAGGAATAATTTTTCAAATCTTGGTAGGAAAAAAAAGCATCCTTGATTTTTGGTTTCCCACAGATGCCATTGTGGAAAATGATCTTGAGACTATGTTATTTATTCATCCCATGGAATTTTAGTTTGCAATATAGGTTATTACTTATACTCCAAATTTTTACCTAAAAATTGGAAATGCTGTGTGTTGACATTCGTTGCCAACAGTTGTCTGCTCCATGTGTGGTAAAGCATCGACTCATGCTGAGACCTTCAAACCTGAGATGCAGGCACTAGGGTGAAACTCTTAACTATTTGCACTGTAGGTAAGGAGAATTCCAGGGTAACAATGCCTTAATTTATAAATGCCATCAGATTCTGGAAGTTCTCAAGTTGCATGCTCATAGGAAAATTCAGCCCACAGCAGCTATTTCATCCACCACGTTAGTAAGAAATAATACTTATGAACATAACTATTACTGTTATTTAAGACAACATTTTTGGCAAAATTGATCATCTCTTTGGGGTGAAGAAGAATCCTGCTGTTTTCCCCAGTTTTTCTGAAACCATGAAACTCCTGGCCCTTGAAAGTCAAGTTTGAGCCTTGAATTTACTGCCTTTAAGGTTTGGATGATATACATTTTTCACTTTTCATCTTGGACTGTCAATGCAATTGGTTACATAGATATGTCAAGTTTTATTCAGTTGTCATGCTCATTTAATAAGACCTTCTCAATAGTAAGAACTGATATGAATACAATTGGCCACCTGCCCTAGGATTTCTCACTTAAATATATAATCTCCATTACCCACACAGTATTAAAACATCTGTTCTTGAGTAGGAATGCAAGCATTGGCTTTTCTTTGCTGGCTTAAAAATAATTTAAAAACATAACCCAGATAACTTTTTGGATGAATTCAGATAAGAATAAGGGAAAAGAGAAAGAAGCATGTTTAAATGAATTGTTCCAGGGCATTCAGGTCTCTTTACATAACTTCCAGCCAGTTCTTCTAGGCAGTTAGCTCTATCTGCAGTCCCGTTCTGCTTTTTAAGCTTTTAAAGTCAGAACTTTTTACAGTATATTAGCTTGGCATTACATAAATAAGAATAAAGAAGACACCTTTAAGAAGTGATGTTACACAACATTTAACTTTCTTTTTTCTTTCTTTATGAAATAGGGTCTTGCTATGTTGCTCAGGCTGATTTTGAAGTCCTAGGCTCAAGCCATCCTCCTCCTGTCAAACTCCCTAGTAGTTGGGACTACAGGCTCCTGCCACAATGCCTGGCATGAATATTGTTTTTCTTTTCCTACATCTGATTATTTTGTTGTTTTATTTTTAACTACAATGATAAAGCTAATCTGCATTCCTAACCCTCTGTTAAGTATGAATGAAGTGAAAACCTTATCAGTTTGAAATAGGATGTGAGCAGTTGCCTGAGAAAGCTGTAGCATAAATCTTTGCAGAAGTTTTGTACAAGTTGCTATGCTACTCAAGGTAAACATTTGCATGTGTATCTGTCCAAGGAAGCTTCATTGTAGATGTTGTATTTTTAAATTGCACTTACCACAAAAATCCTAATGAAATGACAAACTGCAGTCTTTTAGAGATCAGTAGCTACTTACTGTAAAATTATCAGCAGTTCAGATTACACTGTTCCAAATAGGAAGTCAACTTTTCTTTTTCTAAAGGAAGAGAGAAATGTGAATAAATGTGTAAAATGCTTAAGGCAGCCATAATGAAATACAAAACACTAAAATGATGACATTTCACACTGGAGAAGTCAATAAGTACTCACAGCCAATCTTTGTCTTGAGCTCATAACACTAACTTGGTTCATATGACTAGTGTTTTATCTGACCTTATGTCCTATTAGTATTTTTAAATAATAAAAATATATATTTATCATATATATTTTAATAATGAAAACAAATGTTTTTCAGTTTTTCTTTTTCATACCTAGCTCACCTTTTATCCTTTTATGGTTGGCATTCACCAGTGTTTGTGTGATACTTGTTCGATTAGTTATGTAATTCATAGTAGCAAATTCTCATTTTTGGCTTTGTTTAGGCAAGAGAAGAATCTTTCCCAGGATGCAGAACACTTGTCTTAGAAAGGATCAGTTTCATAGGGGCCAGACTTTTGGACTATATCATGCACAGTACTCACCTCACAGTGATGTGATGAGAAGAATATATGAATCTTTGTTTGCTACTGCAATAGATAATAAGTAATCTATGACATGTATTAGTTTTCTAGGGCTACCTTAGTAAATTTGCACAGGCTAAATGGTTTAAACAACAGAAATTTCTTTTCTCAAAGTTTGAGATCAAAGTTGAGTTGATCTCAAAGTTTGAGATCAACATGTGAGCAGGTTTGCTTTCTTCTGAGTTCTCCCTCATTGGCTGCTAGATGCCTGTTTGCTACCTGTGTCTCATATATCTTTCCTCTGTACCATGTCTGTGTTCAAATTGCTTCTTCTGATCAGGATACCAATCGTATTGTATTAGGACCCACCCTAGTGATCTTATCATAACATAATTATGTCTTTGAAGACCCTATCTCTTGGAACTGGAGTTGTAGCTCAGTGGTGGAGTGCTTGCCTAGCACGTGTAAGGACTGGGTTCGATCCTCAGCACCACATAAAAATAAAAGGCATTGTGTCCATACACAACTAAAAAAAACAAATTTTAAAAGAAGACCCTACCTCTTATATGTCAGTGGGAAAGGTTGTATCAAAGAGCTGCATTTCCCCCAAATCACTGATAATCTAAAGTAACAGGGAACACTTAGAAAAGCATAGAGCATCAGCCTCACCATAAATTTACCATACTGTACTTTTGAAATTCCCTAGGTAATTCTCCCAACATTGTATTGGACTCCCTTGTATGTTATATTACATCAGTTTTCAATACTTAAGGCCTTCTAAGAAACCAAAAGTTAGTCTGAGTGTCATGTTTTACAGAAGAAAAAACACGGAGAGAAAAGTATTTGCCCAGATTCTCTAAGTGTGAGCAGCTCCAGGGAGAGTTTAAGCTGATCAGGGCTCTTCTTTCACATCATGCCATTCAGAGTATCTTTCACTGCTGAATTCAGAGAACCTGTTTTGCTTAGGATCTTGAGCAGCTGGAGCTCCCATTTTTAGAAATGTTTTGTTTGACAGGATACTTCATAGCCTAAATAGTTCAGAAATGCCCTCTTACAAAGGAATATATCCAAAAGGGCCTAGCTTGGGGCCCACTAGTCACCGGCAGTGTCTCTATACCGCCCTGCCGGCTAGAGCAGAAGCTCTGGTACCTGGCCTGCCGAGATAAGGTTAGTTATTTACGAGCACTAAGAAACTCTGCTTCGTCCATTATCTTAAGACAACTCATAATGTATAACTAGTTATTTTTATGAGAATAAAAGAAGTAAGAGGTAAGGAATATGAAAAAAAACAATTTAAGTCAAGGCACCTTTTGCGTACGCTCACTAGTTTTACTGCCCAATCTTAAGCATTATTAAGTATCAAATATATTGTTAGAATTTTCTACATGCGTAATAGGGGAGGAAAAGCCATTAGTCTGTATTGAACAGTGGAATTTTGTAACAGGAAAATAAAAATTTAAGGAATTAGAGGAACATTCTTTTCCCTCTAACCTTTTTTCATCGTCCCCCACCTCTTCTCTTGAAGAAGCCCTCTAACCAACTTAGAAAAGCAGGACTTGCAAAGTAAACAACTTGGTTGTTCCTTGGACAGTGGGTGGGGTGACAGTCATGGAAGACCCTTAATTGGAAGCACTGCTTCCTGTGGTGTCCAGGGGTTGATTCTCAGAGAAAGTGTGCTAATTCTTCAGGTTCTGTTTTTGTTTCTTCTTTTTGCAAGGTTTGGGGGTAGAGACTGGTGGGGGCGATCTTTTTAAAATGTATGTCATTTTAATCTTAAATATTTAAAAGTTTGGGTTTTTTCCACACCCACCAATCTAGGCTTGTGGTAATGTGACAAGATACATTTCTCCCAGCTTTTGTCACGTTTCAGGGGACTGATATTCTGGTACTTCATTGAACCCAAGGTATAAGAATTTTTTTTCTGTTCCATATTAAAAACTTATTTTGTGTTGCATTCCTTTGTGTTAATAAGTTGAACTTTGTCTCAGCAATATTGATTCAGTTGTAGTCTTTTATTGCTTCAAAGGAAATACTGTGTTCAGAGAGTCCTCAACAGACTTGGAAGCAAAGTACACCAACTCATTGTTGGGTCATAGTCTAACTGAAACTAGCTTAAATAACACTTTTATACTATGCTTAAAACATACATCCACTATTTGCCACTTTGGTAAATAATGGATAATTTTGCATGACTTTTTTATAGCAATCGTTTGCTTTCTGTGAGCAGATTGTAGATTTGTTCTATAGCATCATAATCATGAATAATGCTCAGTTACTTGAGTAATACTGAACTCTTAATTTTCATTTTATAAAAATATTTCCATTTTGGCTTCTGAAAGTGTATAGGATTTTTTATTTTTTCTGATTTTTTATACATGACAGTAGAATGCATTTTGACCCATCATATGTAAATGGAGTATAACTTCTCATTCTTCCTGTTGAACATGATGTAGAATCACACCAGTCATGTAATCATATATGCACATAGGATAATAATGTCCAATTCATTCTACTATTCTTCCTATCCCCAAACCCCCTTCCTCCCTTCACTCCCCTCTACCTAATCCAAAGTACCTCTGTTCTTTCCTAGCCTCACCACCTTATTGTGAATTGGCATCCACATATCAGAGAAAACATTTGACCTTTGTTTTTTTGGAATTGGCTTATTTCAACTTAGCATGATATTCTCTAGTTCCATCCATTTACCTGCAAATGACATAATTTCATTTTTCTTTAAGGCTGAGTAATATTCCATTGTGTATATATACCTCATTTTCTTTATCCATTCATCTGTTGAAGGGCACCTAGTTTGTTTTCAGCTTGGCTATTGTGAATTGACTGCTATAAACATTGATGTGTATCTGTGTCACTGTAGTATGCTGATTTGAAGTCCTTTGGGTGTAAACCAAAGAGTAGAATAACTGGGTCAAATTATTGGCTTTTATTTTTAAAAGTTGCAAGAAGTTGTAGTAACTATGAAACATGAATCTAATTATAAGAAAAATTGGTAAAGTCAAAAATGAAAAACTTTATTAGATCATTTTTACTTATATCTAATATCATTCTTAATCATCATATTCTATCAAAGCAATGTTGTGTTTCATGGATAATTATAAAAATCACTAAGTAAATAATAACATACTGCATTTGGTTTCTACTTTCCAAAGTTTACCAATCTATGTGATAGAGCAAGAACATTGTCAAATATTGGGAAAACATCTTAGTACAAACATTTTAACCAGAATCTTGACGTTATAAAAATTAGGCCTTTCATTGCATGTGGTGGCACATGCCTATAATCCCATGGCTCCAGAGGCTAAGGCAGGAGGATTGCAAGGTCGAGGCCAACCTTCAAAACTAAGCAAGTCCCTCAGCAATGAAATGAGACCCTGTTTCAAAATTTAAAATATGAAAAAGGCTGGGGATATGACTCAGTGGTGAAGCATCCCTGGGTCCAATGAAGGAAGGAAGGGAGGAAAGAAGGAAGGAAGGAAGGGAGGGAGGGAGGGAGGACAGAAGGAAAATTAGGCCTTTAAAATTAGATGGAAATCATTGTTGGACACTGGCTGCCACACACTTTTCTGATCATGCTCTGTAAAAACAGCCCCCCATGTCCAGGGAGACTCTTCACACACAAAGCTGTGAGTCCCAACAAGGACTGTGCCTCCCCACATAAAAACACTAGTTTCTTAGCTTGCAGAGCAGTTTGTGCCCCTCAAGCCGGGTGACCCCAAGATAGCCCCCAAAGGGCGACTTTTAGCTGTGCTATATCGGACAGTAATGTCCCAGTATTGTGGATGGTTTCATGGAAGAATTGGGCTTTTTTAAAAGGCCATTATAAAAGGTAAAGATTTTATTGTGTGGATTTACAGGAGGCAAAATTTTGTAGATGTGGGATAAGGGACCGCATTTAGCCATGGGTAAAGGCACAGAGTCTGAGATGGATATGACATATGTGGCAGTTAGTGAAGAGACTAGATTGATTGGAACAAAATGTTCCCGTCTTTAATGGGAAGGGGATTAGATGGGAAAGAAGCAGAGGTCAGATTGTGGGGCCCTGGATGCTGAGGAAGGAATTTGGATTTGATCCTTTAAATGTGAAATCACATAGACATTTGTCCAAATTCATCATATGATCGGTGATATCTTATTTTAGGAAGATTAACCCAAGGTTCTATAGCACAGAGTAAAAGGAATAAGATGAAAGACAAGGAGACAAGGGTAGAAGCTGCTCCATAGAGTTCGTGACTTAGTATATTGCTCAGGGTCCCAGTAATGAAAATTAAAAGGACGAACTGATTTGACAGAGTTTTGTTACAATGAATGTTATTATTTTTATCTGATTTCCCAAAGGAGTGCATAGTTACTCTAGAAAACATTGAGAGTATATATAAGGAAGAAAGTGAAGATCACATGTTCTCATTCTTTTTAATCTTCACTTTTTTTATTATAGCACTACAATTATACATAGCATTTGGGATCATTTTGAAGAAATCATACCTGCAAGGAATTTGATTTCAATCTCCATTCCTCATCTCCTTTTCCTCCCCTCCTCCCTCCCCCTATTAACTTGCTTCCTTCCTGTTCTACTTAAATGTGAAATTCCCTTTGGTACCTTTATATATGATTGTAAGATGATTTTGTTCACTTCCTTCCATATTTCTTCCCCTTCCTCATTCTCATTCAACTTCTACTCCACGGACCTTCCCTATCTTTTTTGTTTTATTGGTTCTTTTTAGTCATGCATGATACTAAAATCCATGTTGATATAGTTATACAAGCATGGACTATATTAGGACCCCAGTCACATGTTTTCTCTGATTTGTGGAAGCTAACCCAAAATAAGGGTCCAGTGGATTACGGTTCTCCTTTGAACCATAGATTAGCTATCTTGACTATTTAAGGCACTTTCAATTTTTTTTTTTGTTTTGGTTTGCTTTGTTTTTGTCTCAGCTTATGTAACCCAGAATCATGGCATATTAAAGATGTCTTTTTTTTGTTAATAAGAATTCCTCCTTGATCATATTTTAATGGCAGTGCACTCTGATTAACTGTTCCAGTATTATGCATGTACACTTCACCCTGCTTTTTTGTTATTCTAAGTGCTGCTATAAATGAACATCAGTCAACATAACTGTTTTATTCTATACTCCTATTTGTATATTTATTTGAATAAGAGATTTTGTTGTTACTGAAATAAATGCATTTGCTCTGATCTGCCAATCCTGACCCTTAATCCACACTAAAGTTTGGGAAGAGGGAGACTCTTTTTGTGGTTTGAAAACTTTGTATTAAGAATATTGACACTAAGGTCTGGGGATATAGCTCAGTTGGTAGATGCTTGCCTTGTATGCACAAGGCCCTGGGCTCTATCCCCAGCACCACTAAAAAAAAAAAAAAGACTATTGACACTTCCCCACTTTATTGAAATTATGGTCTTATTTTGTTGCTTACTGTGTAGTTTTATGATGTATTTTCATTCATTCCCCTATCAATGGGCATGTAGGTTATTTCCAGTGTGTCTCTGTTTAAAACATTGCTGTGCTGAATATCATTGCATGCATTCCCATATACACAAATGGAAGGATATAACCTCAAAGTTAAATTGAGGGACCTAAGTCACATAAATGCCAGGTATCCAATGAACATTATTTACATCAGTTAAAATGTTTGTGACCCCTTTCTTTCATTCCTGTAGGCCAAGACCAGAAATTCCAGTTAATTCATACCCTCAGTCATTCATTTTTCTAAAATTTTTTCTAGTCTCATGTATGTGAAATAGAACCTTTTCTTTGGTGGAATATGAAATATTGTCTCATTCTGTTTTTCATGATCTAATGCATTTTAACATATTTTCTAATTTATTGACTATTCAAGCTTCTTGTCTAGAATTTGTCCTTTTTTCTCTGTGGCGTTGTTTTCCTTTTTCCTCTTTTTTTCATATATTATGTATATTAATCTTGTGACAATCATATAGTTTGACAAGGTATTCTACCAGAGTCTCTCTTATCTTTTAATCCTGGTTTAAGCCTTGTATATTAAAATACATTTTAAGCAAATGTATCAAGCTCATTTTCTATGGTTTAGATATTTTCTCTCTTGATTAATGAGTTCTCCACTGTCAAAGGATTGTCACCTGTATTTTGTTCTAGCTCTTATGAATTATTTTACATTAAATTTTAATTCACCTAACACTAATTTGCATAACTACCAGGTGATTTTTTTCCAGGCTGAGGAAAATGAAAAATGGAAAACAAAACTCTGGTAAAAATAGTTGCTTCTGACTTGGGAGTTGAATGTAGTTTCACTTCCCGTATATTTTCAGCCTTACTCCCTGCCTCCCTGAGTGGAGAGGGAATACATTGTTCATTTTAAAAGTTAACAGAAGATCCATTTTATTTTCAGCAACTCACAGAAGCTGTGAGTCCTTCAGTGTTACCCCCTTCAGCTTTGCCACTGGACCTGCTTAATAATGCTGTAACTGCCTTTAGTACCTTGGAGGATCTTATTCGCTATCTTGAACCAGATAGATGGCAGTTGGACTTAGAAGACCTATACAGGCCAACTTGGCAACTTCTTGGCAAAGCTTTTGTTTTTGGAAGAAAATCCAGAGGTAAGCTTGCTCTTTGGATTAGAACCTCATTTAATTTTCTTAGCAGCTCAATGTTTCAAATCCTTCTGTCACAGCTTCTAAAGGGGAGAGTTTAAGATTCTTCAGTGTTGTTTTTAAGCAATCCATTTTCTTATCATTGGAATGTATGTATGTGTGAAATGAGAATATAGGCAATAAGAGTTAATTATAATTCAGTGGACTTGGAAAATTAAGAGAGATATCTGCTAAAAATTTCTATCAATTTTTATCTTCAAAAAATCATTTCGATGAAGTACTCCATTGAGTTTCCTAAGAATCATTGCTTATTCCAATCTACTTTTGGAGTATATTGATTTTGAGATTCAAGAGAAATGATCAGAACTGCAAAATTAGATTTGGGGTTAGAAAAGGGGACATTTTTATAAAAATCATTATTACCATGTCAACCATGGATATAACCAGGGTTATATCTATTTATATTTCTTAAGTCTGGAAACATCTACATAATATGAAAAATAGCAGTGGCCCAACATAAATGTAATTCGAAGTTTCCAAGGCCAGATTCTTATTAAGAAAACAATAACCTAAAGGAAACCAAGCCATGGTAATTTTTCTTTCTGTATAGTTGCCTTTGAAATGATGAGTTTTAGCCAAATAGGCCTATTTCCTCTGAAGAGTGAAAGTGCAGATAATAAAATCTAATTTCACATGATTGAGAAACTGAAAATATGTTATCTGAGTTTTCTACAAGGTTAGCTAATTTTTCTAGTAAATTAGGATTGGGAAGCATCCATATCAGACACAAATGAAAATGGAATAGGAATAATTGGATGATTAGGATATACTCCAAAAAAATCTGTTTCAGTCTGTCAGAAACATTGAATTCTACCCAGCATCACTTCAGAGAATGGAATGACAGTCTGGAGAACTTATGTTTCAATGTTTAGTTAATTTTAGCCACTCACAGAGGCAGATTGCACCAGACTTGTTCTAAATCTTGTCAAAAAGAAACTGGATTCCTGCCCTTCCCTGTGCTGATTTGCAGCCTTTGTGGCTGGAGCACTAAATCTCAGTAGGTCATGTTCCAACTTGCCCAACCCCGGTATTTTGCTATGCCAACAGAGGTGGTTTCCTTTTGGCAATATTTGAAATCCGTGTTCAAGTTCATGGGCAGCCAGATCCTGTCCAGATGTTGAACGCTGTTACATATTTATAAGATTTGATCCTGATAAATAACTTGATGAATAACTTACCAACAAGGGTTCTCTTCCCTCCCACTTAGGAACAGGAAGATGAAGATCAGGAGAAACTAAAACACCCATGAATAGGGCCCTTGTTAGCAAAAGCGAAGTAGATTATCATGTGGATCTGAAAGAAGCAAGGGAGAAAAATAGGTTCTAAGCTCAGATCTAGTTTTTTCACAGCTGATTTCTGGATTCAAGCCTAAAATCCTCCCTTCTAGCCAAGGCTTTCTGCGGAAATCTTTGCCTACTGCTTAAAGATTTGGCCAGAGGCTAGCATATATTTAAAAGCATCCAACACTGAACTAGATCTTTCAAATATTCATTTAACACTTTCAAAATTGAAGTTCTTTGCAGTTTGCCAAGACTATTAACTTCTTAATCATACAGTAAGTGTGAGAAAAGTGGTGTATATTTTTGGAACTTTACGTAAACTAAAATGCAGGTGTGGGATAACATCTATGTAGACAAAATCAACTCCCCTCCTGAGAGTCTTTCTACAAAGGAACAAGGAGTAAAACTTTTAAAAGCTTCTAATTAGACATCAAAATAGATTTTCTCCAGAATAAACATATGGCAGTGTTACCACATTCATCTTAGAAAGACCACCCTCAGGTTGCATTTTGGTAATACAATATCTCTGGAGTGAATATCTTCAAAGAGTGAACAACTACCAAAATAAAATGTGACCATATTTTTTTCAGTATTATCCTTTTAGTAAAATTTACAGTATTGATGAAATTTGTATTAGGAAAAATGATTTTGATCTGTGATGTGCTCAAAATCTTTATACTTTAGAAGCATTAAACTAATGCTTAGGGGCAATCATGAAAAGGCAAAATAATCTAAAGGGTGAGTTTTACTTAAAAAAAAAAAAAAAAAAAAAAAAAAACTTCCTTAGTATTATAGTTAAATTGCTAAGTATACCTTGGGACATGAACTTTCTTTTTTTGGCCTAGAAATTTTGCAGAATGTTTGGAAAATTTATGATACAAGATTATGGTACCATGACTCATTTTAATGAAGTTTCTGAGTTCGAAGTCTTAGGTGTAGGAAGCATAAATTTCAAAGACTGTGCACGAGTTTAAATTCCTTAATTATGTTTTTGCCCAGTGTGGTCTGATTATTTTTCTCGTTTTTTCCTTTCCCTTTCTTCCTCTGATTCAAAGTTTCATTAATACATTGCCACTGCAGGAAAAAAAAAAAAAAAGTTTCTAAGTCAAGCTTAACTAGCACTTAAAAAGGGGCTTTTGACTTTTGTGTCAAACATGATAAATGAGTGGAAGCTAAGTTGAAAGTGTGTTTAAATTTTCGCATTGTAGCAGGTATCATAACTTAGTTCACTTGGGAAATCTATCTAACCTTTTATTGTGGTTAAGTAAACATTTTAAAGAGAACATATACAGTCTCATTTTCTAGTTCATGAAATAGTATGTTTAAAACTATTTGGAGTAGGCGACTATCCTTGAAAACTAAGAGCTTCATTCATTCTAAAGAAGTATAAATCTTAAGCCTTGAAAATTGTGTCAAACAGCTTTTGTGTTCCTGCATGTTTTCTCTATCTCTCCTGGATATTACCTTCCAGAGAAAAGGTTCAAATAAGATGATAGCCTTAAAAACAACAGAGCAATGTATACTTATACTATAAGTTCAGCAAAATGAAATTTGGCAAATATGTGATATCATTTAACCTAATGATCTCTTTAATTGGATTACCAATAAATTGGTCTTTGGGGGGTACTTAAAAGGATGAACTCATTTGCTTTAAAGTATTTAAAAGCTGTGCATTCATTCACAGGATTATTTACAAATGGAAAACAAACTTTTAAATATCCAAATGAAACAGTGATTTTCTATTGAATTGGAAAAATAATTATTTAGCTGAATAAATTGTTGAAATGGACCATTGAATTAGCCTTGTTTTGGAGTCTTTCTATACTTGACCTGGGTTTTAGTTAAACATATAGTTAACAATTTTGTAATATATAATTACATATGAATAATTTCACATTTCTCAGAAATACTAAAACTGCCTCCCTTTGACAATTCAGAAAAACTTGATCACATTTATAACAAAGCCAAGAAAATAAGTATTTATTATTACCTCGTCATTTAAAAATTATTGAAAACTATTAGCACTTAATTTCGAAAATTGAATTTACAGTGATTCTTACTATTTGAAATCATCTTCATCCAAATAAGTTTGGTTTCGATTCACGTTTGTTTTCTAATGGTGAAAAATTATTTATTTAACCAGATTAATTATATTTTAGTTTATATTCCAGTTTTCTTCTTTTAAGTACTTTCCGGGGGGCAGGGGAGTGTGGGTGTGGGGGCAGCTGAAAGAATATGTGTGATCCCCAAACGCTTCATTATTGTCAAAATTGTTTTACTGGAACATTTCTGGGGACAGAATAGAGCTAAGGAGAAATTAAAATTATGTTACAAGTATTTATCCTAGTAACTACTATTCATGTATTATCTATGAATTCATAGTAAACATGACAAGTTATTTTTATAGAATTTTCCTGAGGCAGTATCATTTGGTAGCCAAAAACAATGGTTCTTTGAGAATTTACTGCAGCTATCCAATGAAAGGATATTTTGTTTGGGCTTCACAAGTAGGTAATTCTTTTGAAAAATAAAGGACAACATAGTTAACCAACTTGCTACAAGAATAGAGACAACGCTTTCAAACGAAATACTTCTTCCATCTTTAAGCAGGGGAATAATAGAAATCTAAAGGATTCTGCTCAATCTAAATTGCAAAGACCACACATCCCTAATATTTCTAAAACTGCTTCCCAACAACAGTGCTCTTATAAAATGTATCCTTTTTCTCACTCATGGTCCACTTGACTGTCTTCAATCATATATTTTATTCATTTTTTTTTTTTATACTTTGTGATTTTTGGGGGGTGCTGGGGATTGAACCCAGGGTCTTGTGCTTGTGAGGAAAGCACCCTACCAACTGAGCTATAGCCCCAGCCTTACTTTATGATTCTTATTGCCATAAAGATTATGGAACATTCTTTTTACCAGCATCTAATAAATTGTTCTTCATTAATTGTCCAAGCCTATAATCCTTTAAAAATTACATTTGTTTTTTAATCAAAGCATACATCCTTTTACATTGTATTCTTCCCTCCAATGCTCTCCTTGTGTACTTTTGTACTGAGGTTAAATGTAGCCCTTTTTTTCTCTATTTATAGCTCTCAACTGTTTTGTTGTCGGCTCTGTTCTTAATATTGCACAATGACAGCTCTTTATTGGTCACTGAGTCATAATGGAGCTTTGTTTACTATGAAATAGAAAGTCTGCAATCTAGTTAAAATAAGAAGGGATACTGTTAGGATTATTGTTCATGGAATAACTAGACTATTTTATGAAATATGCTTAATGAAATAGACTCAGGCTCAAAGCAGGAACTTCTATTTTTTTTTTTTTTCTTTGCTTTCTTCTATGCCATGCAGTGGTGGATCTGAACCTTCTAAAAGAGGAGGTAAGATTATACAGCTGCACACCTCGTAACTTCTCGGTGTCCATAAGGGAAGAACTAAAGAGAACCGATACCATTTTCTGGCCAGGTTGTCTCCTGGTTAAACGCTGTGGTGGAAACTGTGCCTGTTGTCTCCACAACTGCAATGAATGTCACTGCGTCCCAAGCAAAGTCACTAAAAAATATCACGAGGTAGGTATATCATTTTCTTTTCTATTTCCTTTGAGTATTTTGTTTTAGAACCAAACAGTGAAACTGAAAAGGATTTATGTTTGGAAAGGAGGTGTGGCATTCATGGAAAAAATTTTTAAAAACAGGGCTTACAAATAGTTTATGTTTCTACGTTTTAATATTAGGACCTTTAATTTAAAAACCCAGACATCAAGGATTTAGAAAGCTTATTCTCTGGTAGTACATCATGGGTGGTCAGTGAAGCTTTTACTTCTCATACAAAAAAACAAAAAAATAAAAATTTTTCCTAAGAAAAAAATGTAAGTGAAGCTTTTCAACTTTTAAACTTTTCAAAATATGAAGGGAAAATATTTTAAAGTTGAGCTTAGAGATAAATCATTGTCTATTTTGGAGAAAGGAGATCTTTGATATTTATTTTCATTTTGGGGCCAAAGTGGGCACATAAATCCCAAGGGAACATATTCACAATTATACCAATCTTTGCATTATTCATGTTACTACAAATAACATGTTCAAAGTTTTATGAATGTTTTTATCCCTTTGCCTCTTTTTTCCTCTGGAATTAGAAAAATGAAATTGAAATGATAGCAATTATTACTTTAAGAGCATTGGGAACCTCAGAACTTGTACATGCAAAATTTTTATTAGTGCTGGAATATCCTCAATTCTATCCCACCTTCTCCAGCAACACGGTATAGTGTACATAGAAAAAGTCAGGTTTTGATGAGTCAATACTAATTTCTACAAATTATTTGCATTATAACAAGTTAAAATCTGTCCTCTGACTTCATTATTTTTACTTGTTGCATCAGAATAAATATCTACTTAAGAAAAATATCAGTGAAACACTCTCTGTTGGGTAATCTAAACATGTACAATTTTCTAACCGCACTTCAGATGACATGGTCTTCCTGCCCTTCACCAATATTGTGTTGGTAGCTCAGCAAGTGAGGAAGAAAAGCACATTATTCTAGAAGACAAGGGACCCTGTGCCCATTTGAGATCTGCCATTGACTGTCTTCAGGATACTTACCCTCTGTAACAAGCATGAAATATCACTATCTCTAAGGTTTCATTTCCATGACAGTTATTGGATGGCAATCTTTTAGCAGTTAACACCCCAAACTGGCATTCAGTGATTAAAAATAGAACTATTTTCCATCATCACTCATGTTCTAGTTTTCATTTGCACACCACATTCTTGTAAAGATCCTGTGCTGGGATAGGAGTTGCCATTCCAGATTCAAGAAATAGAGGGTCTGGGGCTGAGGATGTAGTTCAGTGGTAGAGCACTTGCTTGGCATAGTCAAGGCCTTGGGCTCAATCCCCAGCACCAAACTAACAAGGAGAAAGCAGATGTTCATGGGCACAGTGGCTTGCAGAACTCCAGACAGGTAGGCTGTGCATATAGCCCAGCCTCATTGACACTCCATGAACTGGGAATCTAGTCAAGCGGAGGAGGGGGGGACTTATTATGGTATGTCTCAAATAGCATTAAAATTAAAATGCCTCAAAAACTGGACAGATGTTAGAGTTTGCCAGGGATAACATAAAAGGATGTGATAAGAATTTGGATTAAACTGGAATGATCTTTTCCCAACTATAATCTCTCAATTTTGAAGTTGCTGAATTAAGTACTTAATAAACAAGTGTATTTGGGGACCTGACTTAGCCAGCTGGTCTTGCATTTATAACCACTATTTTAAGAACTCTGAAAATCCATATTTGACTTAAACAATTTTGTAAAACAAGTTTGTGGGGTGCTGAGTCTCTCTTATGCCTTGGTTTACTAAAGAAGTCCCCAAAGTACAAGCATGTCTCCCTTCATCCTGTATCTATACATTTATTTTTCAAATAACATTTCTGATTATACAGAAAGTTTCCACAGAGTTTGTAGTATCTGTTTTCAAGCTTCAGAAAATGAAGACATTACCATTTGGGGCAAGGCTACGTACAGGCAGTTTATGTAGACCAAGTGTTCTTCCAGAATGACATTGATCCACGTTCCCCGATCTTCCATTGGGTTGATTATATATACCTATCTACAAACATGTGCAACTATAAACATTTTTCCAATTACATTATAATTATATGACCACCCATTAGTTTTTCACAAATATTTCTAATGATTGAGTACAAAGAAATGTAATTATGAAATTGCCTAGTTGATATTTATCACAAATATTTCTGATAATAATAATGTCCCAATTTTTTAAATGCCTTTTTGGAATCATTATGTTTCTGTGATAATATTTTTGTCCATTTACCCTCTGGAGAAAGGACTGTTAGTTTAACATGATTCGTAACTTCTGAGGCCTAGTTTTTTCTCATTCTCATATTTTGGAGATCAATTCTGCATCTAGCACTACTACTAAATAAATGAAATTGCTTTTTAAAAATTATTAATTGCTCTAAGTTATTAAATAACTGAATACCATGGACCTGTACATAGAGAACTTAATCATTTAAAGACAAGCTTATCTTGAACTTTAATTCTGTCTTTTCTGGTGGAGGTGGCACCAGGGATCGAACCCAGGGGAACTTAACCACTAAGCCACATCCCCAGTCCTTATTATCCTTTATTTTGAGACGGGGGCCTTATTAAATTGCTGAAGGTGGTTTTGAACTTGAGATCCTCCTGCTTCAGCCTCCTGAGCTACTGGGATTACAGTCATGCACTGCCATGCTTACCCAACCTTAATATTTTTAATGATGTTGCCAATTGGGTTTTAAGATTATTCCACTTCATGGAGAAATGGAAAAGCAAAGACAGGCTACAACTTCTACTTTTTTTCTGCATCTATTTTTATTATAACAGCTTCTGCAAATATTAGGGTTGAATTATAGTCACTATATCACTACAGCTATAACAAGTATTCCTTGTGGTTTCCTGTAGCATTTTGCTGGGTTTTTGTTCAACAATTGTGAGTATCAAAAATAAGTTTAGAGAATTAAAGGCATCATAAAGCATGATACAATGTTGTCACTGTGTTACTAACAGCATAATAGCATTATAACATGATAATGTTATTAGTAAGATTCTTACCTCTTCTGAATCCATCATTGGATCTCTATGTTCAAATACATTTCACCAAAAAAAATATATTCCTTAATAATTCCTCTGTCTCTCCAGTAGGAATTTTCAGAAAAGCAAATCGGGAACTTTCTATGTGTACAAACTTAAATGTCTTCTTGTCCTTGACACACTTTTTAGAGTCCTGCCCACCCTCGCAGCACCAATTAGTTCATCCTTAGAGCATGCGTGGGACTTCAAAGATATTTCTATTAAAGAACTATTACTGTTTTAAAATCATTGTTTATTTTTCTGTTTCCACCAAGTTGAGGGCTAAGAGAAACAAAGATCATGTTACAGTATAGTGCTTGCAAGTACTGACTCTAACACCAGACATCCCAGATTTGAATTTAACATTCGTTTGCAGTGTGCCTTTGACCAGTAACTGAATCCCCCATGCCTCAGTTTCCTCATTGGTAAGCTGTCTTTCTAACCCTCATAACTCATGGTGAGGATTCAGTGAGTAGATATTTACAGAGTACTTACAGCAAGATTTAACACAATTTAAACCCTTAATATATATTAGTTATTCTCTCATTCTTTTAAATTTTTCCTCATTCTTCAGTCACAGTAAATGATCAATAAAGACCTAATGAATTTTGTCCAAAGGAAGAAAAAGTATTCTTCTGGTCAAAAAAATCTACAAGACATTTTGACAACAGCAATGTATTTGTTCGTTTTTCTCTATTCTTATCTTGTTTATATTTTCATATGTTTAATTTCCTTTTTCATAAACTAGTCTTGCTGTTCTAACCTTAGATCTGTTTGCATTAGGAAAAGTTTACCATCCAGTGGCCTTATTCTAGTATTGAATCCTGTTTCATCAATGCCCTGGTTCCCAGAGTGTGCAATCCACCCCATTTCCATTCCTTGGTGGTTCTTTCTGTGTCTGATCTGTTCTTAGTCTCTGGTTTGAGATGCTCACGGATATTCTTTTTCACAGACTGGTAGTTTTAGTGTACACTTCTTCCTCTTTTTTTTTCTTTTTTTGTCTTTTCCTTTGGTGCTGGGGATTGGACCCAGGGCCTTGCGAGCACTTTACCACTGAACTACACCCCCAGCCTTCCTTCATAGTTTCCTGAGAGGTACTTCTGACATCCCCCCACCCCAATCTCTCACACACACACACACACACACACACACACACACACACAAACACACACTTCTGGTGTCATTATCCACATCCTAAAAATTAAAGTTTCCTCTTTGATGTTAACTGGGACCTGCTGATCATTTTCTAAGTCTGCTTTCTCTTCCAAAGTCCAAATTTAAAAAAAAAGAAAAAAAAAAAAAAAAAAGAATTGAAAAGGAAAACACTAAGCACATAAGAATATTTTATCCAATTATTTAAAACATTTTGAGGTTTGTCTGCAATATGTGACTCTCCACAGCATCAGCAGACAAGGCTGGAGAGGAAGAGCTTTTGTTGGGCAAACCTGGTTTATGTGGGAGTGGAAGCAGAACACAGCTGGGCTGACCATTAGGGTGGTAGATGGCCTCCCTAATTTTACCTTTTGTACCATATTTTTTTCTTTGCTGAAGAGAGAAATGCAGACAAGTAGATGTAGAAGATGAGCACAATGGCTTTGCTGATACTGCAAATTATCTTACCTACCCAATCTCAATACAGGAACCATTTATAGCAAGAGTTTGATAAGGAATGGCTTGGTTGCCTTTAGTTCAGTTTTTAAGCCACCCCAACTTATGCAAACAGTGAGTCAGTACTGATATAAAATAGCACCCAAATAGGTTAGGTTTCAAGCCAAAGTAATATAGTCTTCATAATTTTGGTTCTGGAATTGTGAAGTGTCACAGATGGGGAAACCTACTTTAAAAGTTTACAGTTTCTGATGTTGTAAAATTATATGATTATAAGACTTATATGATGACAAGACTTTGAAGTTTATCTCTCTAGGAAGAAAGTTACTAAATAAATAGAATGCATGAATAGTAATATTATGAGCTTTTATAAAATAAGTATCTATCATTCTTACTTTAATAATTCATATTTGGCCTAAGTTCAAATAACTACTATGTCACTTAGTCTGTCTCTGTGTTCACTCATGTGTAAAATAGGGATAATAATTGTAAATTACTTCATAGAATTCTTGTGAGTTAAAGTATGTAAAAACATCATTGTGCCTGGCACCCAGCAAGTATTCAAAAAATGTTAACTAATTAACCTCCAATAGACCTACATACTCGAAATAAGGTATGCATTCTGTAGTTTTCTTTCTTGAGTCTTCAAATAGAATAGCCATCAGACTTGACTTGTGCTTTTGTGTATTAATGAACATTTACGGGTATGGTAGCTTTTCAAAGTTGCTTCATGAAGTCATCTATGTCATACCCAGAAAAAGAAAGCTGGACAATTTAATATTATTATGCACACTGGTCTTTTTCAAAACCCAACAAAGCATACTTTCTGAAACTGTCTCATTTCTATTATAAGAAATAAAATGTATTAGAATTGAATAGGTAGCTGCTATCCAATACTTCAGATAATCTTTAATAGAATACACTTCTATAACCCTTTGTCACAGTATTAAAAGGAAATATGTTTATTTGGGGTGCTTATTCTGCTATATTTCTTACTAAAAGCTTCAACAAGCCAAACTGCAAATAACTTCATTTAATAGAGGCGTTATTGTTGTTATTGCCAAACCTCCTTAGCACTGTACAGTAGGATCCAGCTGCAGAAAGTTAGCTGTGACTGAAGCTGATGTCTATGAAGTACATCTAATCCGTCTCATCAAGTTTATAGAGGACTTGAAGTGTAGCCAAGAAAATTAATGAGTGGCATAATTGAGCAAACTCAGCTGTGGAGTGATCATGTTTCCTTCCACGGTATTCCTGTACTTGAGTGTACTGCTTCAAGTATAAATATTTATTAAATGTGTGAATAAATGAATGAAAAGAAGAAAGTAACAAACAGAGAAACAAGATGTGCATTAGTGGTTGCAAAATACTTGAGGTGAAATTCTCTCTAGGTACATAAGTAAAATAATGAGCAGAGTGAGTCTTTCAATTTAAGAACTCCTCTTTATTCTAAGGCATTGCACTTTGCAAATTGTTGGCATTGAAGTGTCCTTTTATGAAAAATAAAAAAAAATTTTAAAGCATCCTTTTATTAAAAAAATGATAGTTTATGATTTTTTTTTCCTCTATGGAGAAATGTTTACATAACACCTTCAGGGGAAAATGTAAAAATAAGTCTTTTTGAGCTCTGAGATCGTTTTCAGAAATGTTTCCTATGCATGAAATTGAATGTTATAGACATTGATTGATTTTAAAGGTGGCTTACATTCTTCCTTTTCAGGTCCTTCAGTTGAGACCAAAGATTGGTGTCAGGGGATTGCATAAATCACTCACTGATGTGGCCCTGGAGCACCATGAGGAGTGTGACTGTGTGTGCAGAGGGAACACAGGAGGATAAGCACATTGCCACCAGCTGCCCTTTCCAGAGCCATCAGGTGCAGCGGCTGATTCTGATAGAGAACTAATGCATTTCCTGCATCCATAATCCCAGTTGTTTGCTTCAAGGATCTTCCATCTGCAGGATTTACAGTGAGTTCTAAAGAGGAAGCACCAAATGGAATTAGGAGTTGTGCGACAGCGCTTTTGAGAGGAGCCCAACTGACAGGAGGAAAGGTCTTCAGTCCTGGAAAAAAATTAAATGTTGTAGATGGCTAGCTAGTTACCATGTTCCTTTTCCACTCAATACAGTCTGTATTCCTGATGTCATGATCTGGCTTAGGTTAATATCAGGACAAGAAAAAACTGTGCAAGTGAGCACCTGATTCTGTTCCTCTGCTTAACTCTAAAGCTCCATGTTCTGGGCCTAAAGTCACAGAAAATCTGGAATTTTTTCTCTTATACTCGCATATATAAACCAGAATATTCCATGTTCTATAAACTTGGTTTTTAAAGAGGAACTTTGTTGCTATGAATTAAACTGGTATCATGCTGATAGGAAAGACTGGATTTTTCAAGTTTCTTATTAAAATGTCTGCCGTTTAGAAGAAGAGAACTACATTCATGGTTTGAAAGAGGCAAACCTGAACAGAAGAGTGGCCTTATCTTCACTTTATCTTTAAGTTGGTTTATTTGTTTTATTGTGTACATTTTTATATTCTCTTTTTGACATTACAACTGTTGGCTTTTCTAATCTTGTTAAATATATCTATTTTTACCAAAGGTATTTAATATTCTTTTTTATGACAACCTAGATCAACTATTTTTAGCTTGGTAAATGTTTTCTAAACAGAATTGTTATAGCCAGAGGAATAAGGATGATATATAAAATATTGTGGCTCTGACAACAAGTACATGTATTTCCTTCTCAAATGGTGCTAGAGCTTAGATTGACCTGCATTTAAAAATACAAAAGTGTGAAATCAATGGGATTGGGAAGTCACAATGACGTTTTGAAAATAAATTATCATATTTTCCACCCCTTTTATTGGATGTGCAAATAAAAAGCAGCATTCGAAAAGTAGAGATTCAGCTCCAGTCATTACTAACTTAACCCTGTTTGGGGGGAAATATGAGCCCAGCTCAGAAGAACATAAAGCACCTTGATAAAAGAGACTTTACAGCTTCCTGATAAAGTGAGCTGTGGAGTAGGAACACTCCTATTTATTGTGATGCTCGGGTTTCAATACCTTTAAACTCTGTTCCACACACTTGTATAAATACATGGATATTTTTATGTACAGAAGTATATCCTTTAACCAATTCACTTATTGTACTCTTTGGCAATTGAAAAGAAAATCAGTAAACACTCTGCTTGTAAAATGCTTAATATTATGCCTAGGTTATGTGGTGACTATTTGAATTAAAAATGTATTGAATCATCAAATAAAAGAATGTGGCTATTTTCGGGAGAAACTCAGTGTGTGTGTGTGTGTGTGTGTGTGTGTGTGTGTGTGTGTGCGTGCCCACGTACGCTAGCACAAGATTTATCTCTTGGACTCTGAGACAATGAAAGTGATAAAGGTTTTGTGTTACTATGATTTTTGTTACGCAAGAAAAGATGTCAATTTCAAAGCAAGGTTGGAAAGGTACCATTTCTGCTGGGGCTTCCCCAGCCTGATTCTTCTTTCCAGTGCCTTTAAACAGTGCTTTTCTTTTCTTCACTTGCTTAATAATAATGTCTGGCAAATTAAGTTGAACCTGACATTAAAGTCATAGGTGGCTTATGAAATACTTAGCAATAGGTTACATGGTAATATGCAGCAGGGACAGGACTCATAAATCTCTGTTCCTGTCTTCATTTTCAATAGCAGTCACTAAATCGGGTGAGAAGAAGTTGATTTGGTATTAAAGTATTTTACATAGCACACTTCAAATGCAGTTCCTCTTTTCCAAACATAGATTTCTCTCAAAAACTGGCATCTTCAGCACCCATCTTCACTTTGGTGACCAAAGCCATGCTGTCTACAGATTGTTCTAGAAAGTCCCCTTTTTCTGCACCTTGACATCATGCAGAACTAGCCTGCCTCCTACCACATGACATACAGAATTCTGTCTTGTTTCCTTAACCTTTCCATAGTTTTGTCCCAGCCACACAGAGGCCAAGATAGTTTAATTATGCTTCACTATTTATAACTCTCACTAGCTGGGAAGACAATTAAGTCTTACAGGAATTCATGTATTTAACTATGTTTAATCCAACATTTTTAACCATTGAATGAGAGATCTTATTTCCCTTGTATGTTTTAATGTTTATTTTTTTGTTTCCTTGTAAAATGTTAATAGTGAAAATAAATGACCCTATAAAGGTGGCAATGCAACATGCTGTTGTCAGTCAGTGAGTTGGGCAAGTGTGAGGACTAACTGCTTTATGACCAATTACCCATAGTTCTTCCTATTGTATTAATATAAAAATAATTATTTAATAGCACTTTCAACTCACTTTCTCAGAAGTCCAGGAATGAGTGACTGTTTTGATACTATTTTGCATGTGATATCTGTGGTTTTTACCTTTCACTAAGGTATGAACCAGTTTTGCATAGTGATTTTTATTAAAAGCAAAGAGGAAGGCTTAGTTGCCAAGAGACTACATTCTGTCTACATTTTTCATTTCTACCTCTCCTTTCTACCTTTCCTCTCTCATCTAATAATCCTTACATGCACTTTGAAAGCATAATAAAAATCTGCACTGAATTCATCTTGTCCTGACTTCATCACAGCCTCCAAATGCATTGACTTAAGCTTGTGATTTAGTTTAAGAAAAGGCAGAAAGGGAATGTTTTACCCCTTATCTCCAAAAGGATAATGTAATATCCTATCTCTCCTTTAATTTAGTTTACTTAATTGTATATTATAGATACAATTAAAATCATAAATATCATCATTCTTTAGATTCTTAAGGAACTGGAAAATTGAAAATTTAGTAGGTATCTTAGTTCGGCTGCTGGAACAAAGTGTCATAGGCTGTATAACTTCTAAACAGATTTATTTCTCACTGTACTGAAAGCTGGAAATTTGAGATCAGAGTACCACAGTTTTGGTGGTGGCCTTCTTCCTGGCTTGTGGTCTGCTGTCTTTGTTATAGCCTCGCACGGTGAAAAAGAAGGCAAAAGAGCTCACGGGACCCTGTCACAGGCCCAATCTTCTACCCTCGTGGCCTAATTATCTCCCAAATGCTTCTACTCCTCAAACTATCCCTTTGGGCGTTAGGATTCCAACATATGACATTTAGGAAACACAAACATTTAACTCATTGTAATAGGTTAATTCCTTTACATCTGTCTTCCCTGTATGCTCCCATGGGTTCGTTGAGTCTCATGACTTTGCCTTTTCTGTCTCTCTCATTTTTGTGTCTACTTCCACACTTCTGTAGCTGCTGGTCTAGTGGAGTCCTTCATCAACATCTCGCCCTGTTTGGGCGGCAACAGCTCCTGTTTTTCCGTTTTGCTGCCTCTGGTGTCACTCTTCTCTGATCTGCCCTCTCTACCACTATCAGAAGGGTTGTTCAAGCAGATCTGATTAGGTAACATGGTGGAAATTTTACAGAGGAACACCACAAGATTAAATTTTAATCCTTGCATGGCACACAAAATCCTTCCTAATCTCATTGTTTAACACTTTCTGCTCATTTTGCAGCATCAATCCTAACTCAACTCTAGTGAATGCTTGTGGTTTCCTGAAAGTACCCATAGTCCTTCACATTTCTGTCCAAAAATGTGCTACACTTTCTTTGGAGCACTATTCCCATGCTGACCTATCTCAGTAACTTCCTCTCAAGTCTGTTCCAATGCCAGTCCTCAGGGACATTGTCCTGCCTTCCTTCCATTTACTCCATGCTCCCAGGAATTTTTCAATTATAAATATTGTCATATTGTATTATAATAAAATACCCTCATTCTGGTTTCTCATTAGTCTCTTATTCTAATGGACTCCTATGAAGAATTAGCTCACTCTTCTTTCCCCAATGCCTCGTTAGGGATTGACTCAAATTGGAAGTCAGGAACAATTTGCATGAATAAATAAGGGAAGTAAACATACAAATGAATAAATGATTTATTTTAAAGACAGAACTGAATATGACATTGACAACTTGATGGAGTTCCTAAATATTTCTGAACCTCATTCACTGTGGCTCCTTTTCAGTTCAGTGTACTGAACTACTTTTAAGTATACCAGTGTACTAGTTCTTTTGGACACCTGCCACAGCAACTAGAACATGGAGAGAAAAATGTCTATTCCTTATGATGTAAGATGAGAGATTAATTTTCTCTTTAACAATGTTTTGTGACTATATGTTTGTTTTTTCAGTTAATAATTTTCCTACCAACACCTTCTCAGATATCATTTCTTTTAACTTTGATATTTACAAATTCATCCATTACTCATAATTTAGATACTTGTTCTACAATATGAGTAAATCTTTTTCAGTATGTACAACAATCTTTAAAATGTGAACACAAATATAACAGTGTTTAATGATCCAAAAATCTCCTTCTAAACCTCTTTTGACTCAGTTTCCATCATCAACCCTAAAACACACAGTTCTGTGAATACTCATAGTTTATGGAAAATACCCATATCCCCCTCCATGTCTGTGCTCTAGCATTTACTGTGTTTCCTTTTTGTAGGGTTGTACACTTACCTATCTCAATTTCTTCTTCTCTAGTTTACTGAAATGTTAATTTCTTTCACACACTATTTCAGAAAGTATTTGCATGCCCACCTCTACCAGATTCAATCTCTTTCATAATTGCTAAGTCATTTTTATGGCTTATCCAGTAGAAATCTTTACAAAAATTAAAGAAGAGATTTGTTCTTTTTATAGGAAATATATATTTGAAGATGAATAATCCTATTAGTTTTAAGTTATACATGCAAGTCCAGCTTGCTCTTTTACAGAAACTGACAAGCTGTTCATAATATTCATACACAAATATGAAAAACCCAAATAACCAAGAAATTCTGGAAAAGCAGTACAAAGGTAGAAGATTCAACTTCCCAAATTCAGAACTTACTGTAAAGTCACAGAAATTGTGTGGTAAGGTTAACAGTGTTAGACACACAAATCAATGGCATAGATTTGAGAATCCAGAAATAAACCTGTACATTTGTAGTCAACTGATTTTTGACAAGACGGTTCAATAGTAAAAGAATCGACTATTAGCACATGGTAGTGGGACAACTGGCCATCCACATGTAAGAAAATGAATGTGGATTCTTTCCTTACTCTTTATACAAAAATTAACCCTAAGTGAATCAAAGACCTAAATGCTAAGCTATGAAACTCTTAGAAAGACATATAAATCTTTATGACCTAGAATTGGCTCTCAGGTAAGACACCAAAAGCATGAGAGACAAAGAATAAAACAGGGCATCATGAAAATTAAAAAAACTTTTCTGATTCAAATGATCACCTTGTAGCAAAATGAAAGATGACCCACATAATCAGAGAAATATTAGCAAATTCATATATCAGAATAGGGTCTTATATAAGAATATATAAAAATTTTAATTTCAATAATAAAAAGATACCTCAGTTGAAAATGAGCAAAGTGCTTTTTATCATAAAAAAATATACAAATGGCTGAGAAGCACCCAAAAAGATAGTATCATTCGTCATCAGGAAAATGCAAATGAAAATCACCATTTACGCCCACAGAAAAAACTGAAATTAAAATTAAATAACTAGAGTTAAAAGACAATAGTAAATGTTATGGGACTAAGCAGAGAGTGGACCCCTATTTTAAAATATTGTGACCACATTGGAAAGAAGTTATGAAGTTCTTCAAAAAATTAAACATGGAATTAAATATAATTAAACAATTCCACTCCTAGTTGAAAACCCAAAATAACTGAAAATCTAGCACAAAAATGTTATGTTCATAGCAACATTTTTCAGAATAACCCAGAAGTGGAAACTACACAAATGTCCATCAACTGACAAAGGGATAAGGAGACTGTGACACATTCATGCAATGGTACAGTAGTAGTCCATAGAAAGAATCAGAGCATTGATACACACTATGGCAAGGATGAACCCTGGAAACATGCCAAGTGGAAGAGCCCATTCACTTTTATATGTTCATGACCAACAAATCAATCAATGCAGAAAGCAGATCAATGTTTTCAGAGGCTGGGGGAAGGAGATAAGTAAGGAATACTGTTAATGGGTTGCAGGTTTTTCTGTTTTTAAATGATGGAAGTATTCTGAAATTGGATAGTGGTGATGGCTTCAAAACTGAATATACTGAAAACCACTGGGTTATATACTTGAAAAGGGTGACATTGTTAACATGTGGCTTATAGCTCAATAAAATTGTTCTTAAAAAATATCTGGGCACAGTAGCACGTGCCTATAATCCCAGTGACTCAGGAGGCTGAGGTAGGAAGATTGCAAGTTCTAAGCCAGCCTCAGCATTTTAACAAGGCCCTAAGCAATTTAGCAAGACCCTGTCTCAAAATAAAAAATAAAAATGACTGGGGATGTGGCTCAGTTGTTAAATGCCCCTGGATTGCCCACTATGGAAAAAAATAAATAAGTACATGTAATACAGTACTTAAAATATGCCTACTTCAAAGCAAGAAATAAAATTTAAAAACCATCTAAAACTTTGTTACCCTATCATTACTATCAGCTCTCTATGCACAGAGTTATGTAGGTTTAAAAAACGATGGATGGTGTGGTAGAATTTCTGGTCTCAGTTCTGCTCCTTGTAGTATTCTACTGCTATATCTTTACCATGGTCTAATGGTGGGTGGAGTGTATTTTCCCACTTCTGGAATTTGGTCTTTAATTTTGTCTTGCTTTAACCAAATGGATAAAAGTGCCTGTGATATGTGCAAGGGCTTCAGATGTGCTCACAGATGGGTTGGTTCTTTTTGACTCCCGTTGTCATCAAGAGAATACACTCCCAAATGTTTGCCAGTGCCAGAAAACATCTGGTGCAGTTTTGAATCCAGTTCATGCCATGGAGTCAAGTCCAGTCGAATCCAGGCAACCCACAGATGCTTGGATAATAAAGTAATGCTTCTTGTTAGAAACCAACAAAATGTTGAGAGTGTTTGTTACATTATATGACAATAGTTGACCAATAGATACTTCATTTAAAATGGATGCCAGGCATGCTATTTTTTTTTTTTAGTGCATTATTTTGTACATACTTTCAATTGAAATTTAGGGACAAGAAAATGAAATGGAGCAGAAAAAAAAACCACGTACTTTGGAAAATGTCTCAACACAAGATATAACTTTTAAAATAATCCCAATAAAGTTGTGGGGAAAATGTTATTGAAAACATTGAATTAGGAAATTATTTGCTAAGCACTTGACTTTTATGTCAGCCAGTATCTGTTCATTCTCTAGGACAAAAGAAGAAATAAACCCTCTGACTACCTAACCCACCTTTTCAACCACTGTCTTTGCTTTGAATAATGATGTTTATTTTATAATTTAATGAATATCTAATAACAATTAACATTTAATGAAATAAAACAATAAAAGCATTCAGTAAACATTTGATTTAAAATGTTTCTTGTTTGTGTTTTAATAAAAATTTTATAACGTGAAACACTTTGGGAAATTTTTCTCTGTTCTTATTTTTCTGTCCAAACTTGGTTATTGCCTGTGTGTGCCTCTCTGGCTCTCTATCTTCCCAAATCTTCAATTCCCTTCTTTCTTCCTCTATTTTTAAAAAAATAAAATATTTGCCTAATTCCCATGTCTTTAACTTTTTTTCTGATTATTTTCATAGTACAAAGTTTATGTCCAAGCTACTATTTGCTCGGATGTAGGAAGAGTGAATTCTTGATTCCATTTTTACTTTTCCAAAATTTCTTTGCCAAAATGAGTTATAGTTTAAGGATTAGATATACTCTATTTAATTTTATTTCTTTTGGAGCAAGGAGGTTGAGAGCAAAAGGAGGAATGTGCAGCCTTTGATGAAGGAATTCTGCTCAGCTCTCTCAAAATATCTTTTGCTGGGATTAACTCTGGCAGAGGCATGTATCCATTCCTCATGGAGTGGAAAAAGGGGACAGATAAAATAGGTTTCAGATCTTATTCATAACTCAGTGTGAAGACCTTCAGGCTACGCTTTTATCTAAGGGCATCAGTTCCAACTTTTCAATTTCCATGTTTCATCTGAATCTCCCCAGAAACCATTTCTCATCCCTTTCTGCACATAATAGAGAAAAAAAGATAATGCTACTTCTTTGTACTGCTTCTCTCCAAAGTTAGCAGTAGTCCTAAGGATGCTCAGAATTTTATTTCAGTACTATTTCTGGAAAGAGAGGTTAAAATAAGCGTTTTCTTAAGCTTCACTACAAGTAACTTTCGTAGCTTAAATATCCGTTCTCTGAAGGTTATAGCATGGACTCTGTTTCTCTAATGGTATTAGTAAATTAACTGTTTGTGATAATTTTATTTTTATTTTTTCCACTAACATAAGCTGTTTCCATTTTGTACTTTTGAACTAAATTGCATATAAACCTATAAAAGCATATATATTCTATATTTCAGTCTTGTTATTGATTTAATGCTACTTAGTAAAGGGAGGGTTCTTGATATTCTGCCTGTTGATGGGAAACATTGGGATCTCCCTATAGTCCCATTTGTGAGATAAGGTCTTCCATGGAACTTGTATAGAAAGTACAATAATTTCCTAAGCTAAATCAAAAACAATCCTGTAAAAGAGTTTTATTATCTGTTTAGGAAAAATATGAAGTTAATGTAAATTCTACAATGATCTCAATCTTTAAGTAATATTTTAATAAGAATTCTAAATTTTAACTGTTTAAAGAACTTAGTATTAATCTGTGATGCCTTGATATATAACATTCATGACAGCTTTCTTCATGCTGTTAGAATTCCTGTTAGTCAAGAGATCCTTTTAAAAAATAATTTTTTTATACCTGTTGAGAGAAGTATCTTGCTGGCCTTACCAATAGACAACCAGCTCTAGTGACATCCCAGATAGATGGATATAAAATATCTTTTACACAAAATAACCTTGTTGTAATATAGTTCAAATATCTATATTAAATGACAATAGGTAACAGAAAAATTTAGAAAGGCAACCTCTCCAAAGTATGCAACGTAAGATATATTCCTATTGCCTCATGTTTAGCAAGGAATATAACTAATATTTCCTAATCCAGATGCTAGCTTTTTAAATGATGATGCCAAAAGTAGTGATTATTTTTCAAAGTTCTCTACCAACAATCTTAATTTCACGTGTGTTCATAAATCAGCAACTACATGTTATATTATTGAGGGAAAGTCCTCTTATAAAGGAGAGTAGAAATTACATGACTAATTCATTGACTCGAGTTTGATGTCTTTGTTTTCCATCCCAATACTCTGATCTGAAATTGTGATTTTGCCAGCATTTGAATAGAAGCATAAGGAAGGAAGCTAAGTGTGCTTCTTCCATCCAGCTCAGCAACTCCAGACCTTGGGTCTGAGTACTAATGCCATTCACCACTGTGAGGAGAAACTGACCTTAAGCAAAACCTGTAAAATGAAAAGGCTTAAATTGATCAATTGTATATTGAATATCTTGAGGAGTTTTCTGGAAACCCATAATAATCTAATCAATGAAATTTGATTGTCATCATATATTTTGATAGGTTAATATAAATGTCTTGGATAAATCAAAATTTTAGTATATTACATAACAGTTACTTTTTGATGAAATATCTTGTCAGCATGGGGGACTAAAGTTATACAAATTGTTAACAGGACCCGAGTCAGTCTTGTTGCAACCTTAAATGGCATGGTAATACATCATAGTGATTTGTTTTTAAGATTGTCTCTTATCCAAAGACACTTAAGATACTTGGTAAAGATTACTTTTGTGGAAAGTTTCATCTTAACTTTTGCAGCTGGAGATTGAGTCACAAAGTGGGAATGTGAGGACTGAGTAATTGCTTAACATCACACACAGACATGTAAAAACCTTTGAAGAAAATTATGAGGTTCATATTTTGGTTTCTATTCATGGAAGAAGGCAAACTGTTTTGCATGCACATCCATCTGCTTTTAAATTTAGCTACATGATTCCCTGAGTAAACAAAGTCTGTGTCCTCCTTTCTATAAAGCAAACTTCAATTTTAGTTGTGAACTACATCAAAGATGTTTCTTAATATCTATTTAGGAAAACCTATATCCTAGGTGCCTAGCCAAATCCTGGGATCAAAACAGTTCATGACCCTCTCTAAGCGCTATCCACAGCCTATTGCGATTTCCATCAGGCATGACAAAGGATGAAGTCACTAATGTGCCATCTCATCACCGTGTAGTTACAGGCCATCAGCTTTTGGTCCAAAAACATTTAAACACTTTGACAAGTAATGACTTGAACCTTCAAGCCCTACTCCTCTCCTCAAGTTTAATGAGCAGACCTTGGTCCCACAGTCATCCCAAACTAGTAAATTCATCACAGTACATTTATACTTCAGACTAAAGTTTCACATCTTCTAACTGCTCAATTAATTTTGAATAAATAAACATAGAAGTCAATATCCAGTTTATTTTTCTCAGACCTCTCAAGCTTTCAACTGAGTGATGAGATTATTGATAGCTATTTAATCATATATAATCCTGAATAATCTCCTGATATTATTATACATGCAAATCATTGATATTTCACAGAAACCCACACTCCACAAAAATTTCATACTATTCTTTCTCATTGTTTAAGAAGTTGGCCATCATATTCCACCACAGTATCAAGAAATGGACATAATTGCTCCAGTTTATCAATATAGGAAGTAGGGTTACAAATGGCCTTTGAAGTAATCAAGTTTTCAATGTAGTAACCAGCTTTAGAAGATAACTCAAGCGCTAAATTCTACTTTTACCTGCATTTTCCATGTGTTGGATTAGAGAGTAGTTTGAACCAGATAATCTCAGAATTTCTTCCAGCATTTACATTTAAAGCTTTATTTGGGAACATTGGATCAGGATTCTGTTATATAAATGGAATAAGAATTCTGCCTCTTTAGAACTTTCATTCGTCAGACCAGGTTCTAACCTTTGTACCATTAGTACTAGTTTGAGCAGCACTAATCTAACAAGAGTTATCCATGTGTTCATGTACCTTAAACTTGTAGTCAACTACAACCAGTAGATGTTTTATAAGCTAGAAACCTTAAACCCCATTCTAACCCTGCTAACATCTACAAAGAAGTGTGGGATCTGATATTGTCAGGCTATATAAGTGATACCAATCACTAGCCTTTCCAAAAACTTTTATTGTTTTCCAGTACACTGTGATGCTTGATTCTCTTTAGTGATCTTAGCATTGTATTTCAGTTTCCTCTGCTGATTCCTGTCTATGTACTCTTATTTCTTTCCTGATTTGAAATACTACCTGTGCGTTTTCATCTCATACTCTTTATATCCAGCCCTGCTCCTGCTTCTGAGTTCCATTTCAGCTCAATGAAGCCACCCACCTATATCTACCACTTAAATATAATTTATTCTTACCCTCTTCCTTTTCTCATGCCTGCTCTCCTTTGCTGTTTTTCAATGAATTAGTGGTACTGACTTTGAATACTAGTTATTGACTTTGGGAAGCTTCCTAAATGCCTCCCTCTCCATTTCCATTGTACTTCCTATCAACCACCCACACTGTCAGCCCCACAGTGGAATTAGCCTTTTCTGTAGCCAAGTCTTCTACTTCAGCTTAGCTACCATTGTCTTTCAAGCTTTATTATAAGTTTCTTAGTTGATCTTTCTTCTCACCCATGATTAGTCTCTCTGCCCCTCTTTCAGTCCTCCTTTCCCACCAATCATATAAATATTACGTATTGCTGTAAAGATGCATTTCAAACAGAGATCCCTCCTTCCTCAAAAGTCTCCTGTCATATCATGCAATGCAGCTCACACTTTACTAAATCTACTCTTCCTTTGTTTTTATTTTTCTACCACGCATTGTCTCAGCTAGCATCTTCACAGGTGCTATTTATTCTGCCTCAAATGACTTCCCTTTTTTTATTGCAAAAACCCTTCAGTTTTCAGGTCTAGCTCAAAAGTCACTTCCTGTGCAATTCCTTCAGTTTGTTTGTTTGCTTGCAGTGTGTGCTAAGTGTATGCTTCACAGAGTGCCCCTAAAACAGTTAGGTTGTGTGGTTTTGCAGGGACTTTGGAGTCGACTCAGTTCTGGCACTAATCAGACACTAATAAATGGCACTAGGTGGCCCTTTGATACTCTCTTTTGATTTTTTACATTGCTTCTGTGTAAAGCAAATACTAGAGGACCTCTCCTGAGAATCAGATTATCTAAGTAAAGTGTTAAGGAAAGAGGTTGATACACAGCGGTTGTCAGCAACCGTCCGCCTTACCTGTGACCATTATAACTGACATATCCACTCAGCAGATCGTGACCAAAGACCCAAGGAGACATAGGTCTTTCTCAACATATACCTCTCCAGCTTATCATGAAATAAACTTCAAGTAAAATGTATTTTAAATCAAGATCCTTCCCATATATGATGCTCTATCTTGGTGTTTGTTAGTGGTCTATATGAAAACAACATTCTTCTGTCCTTTAGAGGGCACATTATGCTCCTTTTGATTATCTTTACCCAAATTCACTCCTATTTTGCTGCTTCTTTTTTTTCCTCCATTGCTTTCTTTCTTTATTTTCTTTATTTTTTTCAGGTGGGATCTTCCTTTGTTGCCTGGGCTGGCCTTAAACTCCTGGGCTCAGGTGATCCTCCTGCCTCAGCCTCCCAAGTAGCTGGGATGACAAATGCATGAGTCCAGGTTCTTTCACTTTTAACAGAGGACTTTCTTGTATTTCCTGTATTTCAATGCCTTTTTTTTTTTTTTTTTTTTGGTGTTGGTTGCTGGGGACTTAACCCCAGGACCTTGTGTATGCTAGGCAAGCACTCTACCACTGAGTCACTCACTCCCTTCATTGTACTCGTTTTTGCCTGAGTCCGAATAATGTGTTTGTAATCCTTTCCTATCTCAATTCAGATGAAATTTACTGGGCATATTCTGTGTATTAGTGTACAGATATTTTAGTCAAAAAGATCCTCCTACCTGTGTTCCTCAAGCATTGCAATTCTTTCCACAGGATATTTATACTATTCAAAGTATACTATTTAATCTGCTGCTGTCTTGAATTGCAAGCTAATCCAGCATGTTAGCAGCTCACTGGCTGGAGATGTATTTTGAGATATATTACCAAAGAACTACAAAAGGGATGAGTAAACTCAATTTTGGTTTGAAAGATTCCACAGAGACTTTCTCCTTTAAGATAAGTGTTCTCATTCCATACCTTACCTAGTGTTTTCTCCAACGTGACTTCCTGACAAGGTGCTGCTGGGAAGTTACTGTTTTTTTTAGGAATTCTTATGCCTGAGTATCATTTTCTTACATCTTTCCAGAAAAACAAGTTATGTAGACATGAATCTCCGAAATCACAATAGTAATCAATGGGAAATCAGGGTTCGTTATAGAATTTTCTCAGAAAATCAGTATATGTTCATAGAAAAAAGTATCCCTATTCTAAAATTTTACTACAAGGACTAAGAGTGTATTCAGTAATAGATCTCCTGCTTAGCATGTGCAAGTTCCTTGGTTCCTAATCAACAAAAAATAAATAAAATGAAATAAAATATTATAGCTGATGTATATTTATGTATTTCAGTACTTAAAGCAACAGCTCTTAGACTGAGGCCCACAGGTGAACTTGAAAGTATAGTATGTCAATTTTAGGATGTTGTAAGAAACATTTCATAAACATACATAGTAATACTTACCAATGCTGTCAAAGGTCTTCTTGATCCAAAAAAGATTATGAGTCAGTGATGTAACAAATAAAGTATGCTAGAAAATACTATGGCAATGACTTGTTAAATTTTGCTTTTCAGGTCAGGCAGAGTGGCACGTGCCTGTAATCTCAGCCACTCAGGAGGCCAAGGCAGAAGGATCCCAAATTCAAGGCCAGCCTTAGCAATTTAGCAAAACACTCAGCAACTTAGCAAGACCATATTTCAAAAAGTAAATAAAAAAATATAAATAACTTCAAAGGGCTGAGGATGTGGCTTAGTGGTAGGGTGCTCCTGGCTTCCATCTTCAGTCTCCCATCCCCACCCCCTCCACCATGGCCTCTGAAAATTCTGAGTTTCTGAAGAGTGGTAGGAATAATCTTGAATCCGCGATGAAAGTATACAGTGAACTTGATCTGTTGGAAGAGGCCACACAGCAGGAAGGGTATGTTTCACTTAGAGAATAACTCTTTCATCTCCATGGCAGTTGTTAACTTGTTTTAGTACCACTGAAAGCAGACCCTTTAAATAAGTGCCTGTGGGAATCAGGCTAGCTGCATAACTACAGTTCAATTTTTCAGTTCAAGGATGCTTCATTGCACCAACCTACAAGCAAGGTGAATGTGGCTTCCTTACAAAACTGCAGGAAGATTCTCATGGATTAAGTTGCCAGATGTATGTCAGTGATAATTACTAAGAAAGAAAACAGAACCTGCTTGGGTGAAATTATGGGAGAGATGACAGAGAGCACAACAAAAGCTTAAGTACATTAACCTCTGCTCAAATTTGGACTCGCCTCCAACATTGCGGCCACCTGATTTTCAAATGTTCAAATTCCAAGACCCTCCCTGCCCCTGCCACCCCTTTCCCTAAGAACACAAACCTTACCACATAGACAAAAACCATATGGCTCAGAAAACATTGTCCTGATTCAGATAGGATAAAATAGGAAAACAAATTCTTTTCTGAAACATGATCCCACTAGGTTTCTAACTTCTAAGTTGTGTTTCTGATGTGATATTAAAATTGGACTAAAATATTAAAATTCAGTATAACATTTGTTTCACAAAATACACCCACATCCTTAAAATCACTCTGAAGGGAAAATTTTATGTTATATTTCATTTTTAACTTGTGATGCATTTGTGAGAACAGCAAGAAGAATCTCTCCTGATAAAGCCTAAATCTGCATGCAAATTTCTCAAGAATATCTTGATTAGATTCCTATTAATAAAATATTTCCTAATGTCAACTCTTGGTATTCTTTCCCATCACCTTTTATAAACTTAGAATCATAGTCTTACTACTTCTCCACTTTTTGCTACTAATATTTCTTGATTGATCTTTTTCTGTAGTCATTAAAGTTGTATGCTTTAATTGAATAGCTTCATAATATTCCAATGCATTCATTTATATTTCTTTCCTGTTAAAATTTTATTTATAATTTTTTGTTATTAAAAAAATACCTTTGAATCTGCTGGTGAGTTGATTCCCATGATACCTATGAAAGATGGCTGGTTAATAGTTAAAATTCATTATGAATAAATCAGAGCAAATATATGTGCGCTCTTTATTGGTTATAATAATATGAACATGAACATGAACAAGGGTGTCTCTTGTTTCATCTGCTTTTTCAGTTCAGGCTGTTCTTCAAGCAGACACACTTTTCCAACAGTTTGAATTATGTATCATGTGAGGATATTACCAAGGAGACAGAAATGATTAAGTTGTTTGCTCTTTTGGGAGGGTCTCCACTGCACTAGAAATCTATCTACATTCAAAGTTAAATCTGAACTCAATTTATAATCGATTCATAATCCACACTCTTGCCTTGTATGTTACAATGCTTTTTCTTTTTGTCTCTTTGAAAGTGCTTTAGTTCAAGCATGGAGTCTGTTAAGTTTCGGATTTATTTTTCTGTCTTTTGGCTTGATAATTTTCATTATTATTTTTTAAAATCAAGTTAAGTGACTTCGGCCTATTTGTGGGGAGTGGTGATATGGGTCACCTTTGTCATGTAGTTATGGTTGACATTTGCCAGTCTTGTAGGGATAAAATTACCTACATTTTCCCTACAATTCATTGAAGATTTTTTCCTCCTTTTATGTCATTTAAGGGATTCTTTCAGAATTTGTGTAGCTTTTACAAGAGTGGAGAGACCTAATCCAGCCAGTAATAATAAAGACCCCCTACATAAACTTTAAAGGGGCCTCATAGCTTAACAGAGAAGAATTGTAAAACCTCAAAGAGAATGAGGACAATTATGGTTTAATCCCCAATAAGACACAGATGCTAGCTGTGAAAGATTCCCTTCACAAATCTTAGTAATTTTGCCTTTATGGGTGGTATATGGCTTATATTTTTTTCAGAGTGCTGGGTCAAAACTGGGGCCTCACACTTGCTAGGCAACCCTTCTACCACTGAGCTACATCCCCAGCCTAACATATTATTGTTGTTATTGTTATTATTATTATTATTATTATTATTATTATTGTGCTAGGAATTGAACTCTTAACCACTGGACCACATCCCCACCCATTTTTATTTTTTATTTTGAGATAGGGTCTCTCTAATTTGCTTAGGACCTCGCTAAGTTGCTGATGTTGGCCTCAAACTGGCAATCCTCCTGCCTCAGCCTTTCCAGATGCTGGGGTTTCAGGATGCACCACCAAGCCTGGTGTAATACATTATTGCTTTTTTTAATGCTGAAGAAATCTTACTATTTTGCACAAGAAGTAGTGAGGAATAAGACTGCTTTATAATTTTGTGCATTTATAATATTCCATTCCTAGCAAATGAGCACACAAATGCATACACAAGCACACATGCTTTCACATGCACACCACATGTACAAACATGCACAGGTGTGCACTGTATCAAAATGTAACCACTGCAGAGTTTAGAAAAAAAGGAATGCTTCATAGAATATTGTTTTCTAAAGGTGTTTAATACATTTTGGAACTGTGCCTGGCACTCGATGAATACCCAATGAATACCTGTTGTGGACTGGCTGAATAAATAAGGGACTATATTAAAATATGAGCAAACTAAGAATATGAGAGTTTAAAATTTTAAATGAACAAAGCAAATAAATCAAATATTCGGAAACATTCACATTTAGTGTTTCCTTGACAGAACTCTAGAATCTGTTTTATCCTTACATAATTCAATTTTCCCTTGGATCAAACACACAGATTAGATCAAGTGTTGAAGAAGTGTTTGCATCCAAGATTTATCTATTTGGTATTCTTCATGCCATTGTCTCCCACTCAACCAAATATCTTTCCTGTACTATGTTTATATCACAACTTATATCCTGTAGGCCCCTCCTAAGACATAAAATCTATTTTTAAAAGTTTGGATCCATTTAACTTCTTTTTGACTTCAGTGTTACAGGCTGGAAAAGAACACTTTCTAATTAGGAGCAACTAATATTTTTTCCATGCGTAACAGTTCATTATTGCACATTACCGTAGGGAGCTAAATCACAAATATTATATTTCTAAGAGAATTTCCTTTTTCCCTTTGTACCTAAATGAGAACTGGGATTGCTTTATTTCCCTTGACAAAGTTCGAAAGCCAGAAAGATCCTCTGCTAAATAGTTTCCAACTCTGAAATCTTTCACATTTTAAGCTGCCTTCTTACCGTACTTTCACAAATGACTTGAGCTCCTGTCTCACACACCTGTTTGATGGCTAATGGGTTCCATAAAATTGGCTTCTACTTTATCTATATCACTAACTCATTGTGGTAGGACTGCAAATAATTTCATATAGTAATTTTGGCACCCCATGAATTCACCCCTCTGACAATATTCAGAGGCTTCATGAAAGATAGTAAATAGTTTATAGTTAGAACTCTAGAGTCAGGGAGAATGTGGTTTAAATCCCTGTTGCACCAGTAATCAACTGTGTTACCTAGGGAAAGCCACTTAACTCTGATAAATCTCTGAGCCCTCAACTAAAAAAGAGAGGGATAAAATAATGACACCTACCTTATCAGATTGTTTAAAGGTTAAAGAAGAAGACTGATGAGAAACATGTAACTCAGCATGTAGAATAACACCGTATGCACTCAATAAACATGAGCTATTTGCTATTTTGAAAATTAACGAGATTCAAATTTCTATCTGTATCCTGATGCCTAATTTTGTATTTCCTTAGTGCATTATCCTTAAAATTTGGGGTTCTCCTGACTAGCTGCTTATCTCCCGACTCTCCTCACTGTCAGCTGCAGGGTGTCATTGAGCACTTAGATCCTGGCATATAGGATACCTATGTCTCTTCTCCATATTTCCTTAGATGTTATTTCTTCTGCCCACAAATGGTAAGGTGCTAGCACAAGCTGGCTTTCTGTATCTACATTTTCTGTGGTTGATAAGGTGATGTAAATTCACAGCTGAGTTTTCATGTCAGAAAGTTTTAGAAGCCTTTATTTACTCCTGGTGTATAATCAATTATATTTCAAGTAGTCCTTAAGCTCATAGGTCACGTTGGAGGAAGACTGCCACAGGGGCTACTGAAGGGAGAATCCCTTAAGGTCTGGCAAAACCCATAAGGTGCAGAAATAAGTATATGTGTTGGCAGAGAAGAAGGTAGAAAGAGATGAACAGTCAAACTAGGGAAATGTCTCAAGACAACTGAATCACAGAGTATGACTGTGGGATCTGGGACTGGAATGGGGAATTGTCAGAGCTACAGAGCACAGAGATCCATAGCACAACTAAGAATGCCATGATTGTCTGTCCTGAGATCTTTATATTCCAGGAACCCATTTGAAAAATCAGTGATCTTAATGTTATATCTTATTACTTTCTAGGACTAAACATAGAAAGTCTTTGGATGAGAGAATTTCTTTAAAACATGAAAAATCTCATGTATTAAAATTGAAACGGAACAGACTATGTGTTTTTAGGTGAGAATTACAAATTTGAACTCACTTGATCTTTCACTTATCTATGATGAGACAACTCATGGTCTACATAAACCCATGTTCTCCTAAACCCATATTCTTAAAAAATACATATACATATATATATATAACATATATGTAATATACATATTACATACATATATGTATATATTATTTATTACATATACATACATATCTCACATATATCACATATATAATTTCTCAGGTACTTTTTCACCTTATACTATAGTCGTCTGTCCTCATGATGTATTTTCCTACTGGATTAAGAATTTCTTGAAAGGAATTACTAGGTCTTCTTTCCAGGGTCTGGTCCCAAGGACCTGAATAACACAAAGTTGCCAAATATTAAATAAAGTTCAAATTATACTGTGAGGTTTACTCATTCAACTATGGAAATGGTACCTTTCTAATTTATGTTCTTAATATAGTCAACAATTTACTTAGATCTATTACTAGATCTTTTGAATAGATTTGTTGAGTAGCTGTGCTCAAAATAATAGGAACCCTAAAATATTCTCTGCCAAAATCATAAAGTTAGGATTAAGTCCAGGATCACATCTTCTTAGTAAATCTTCATCAGAAGTCAGGAATTCTCATAGAAACATCTCACAGGCTGGTCATTGTGGAAGCCTACAGTCATTTTTCTGAGACACTAGGGGTCCATTAAGTTTTGGAATCCTGAGTATTTATATTTTAGTGAAGCAAAATTGGGGACAAGTCTAAGTAGGGCCTGGGCAGCATCCCAGACTCAATCACCATAATATTTCAGTAGCAAAAAGTAAGAATAAACATGTAAGTAAATACATACATACATACTATGAATAACTTCAAGTCAATTCAGGTTATATGTGTGTAAGCTAAGTTTAAGCCAATTTTGTGGCCAGCTTAAAAATCTTTTTGATTTCAGATTAAAAAAATTATTTAGGAATTAAAGATATGGGACTACAGGCTTATAACAGCTTCTTTGCATACCTCTCCCTTGTTTTCAAATGTCTTTTTCCAAAATTGATGTTTCTCAGTCATATGAGGTCTGATATCTTTTAAATAGAAGTCATGTGCATTCTCCTTATTCTTCTGACATAAAGTTCAGAAATGATGCAACCCATCTATGTGAATAATATTTCTTGAAAAGTCAATGTGATACCTTGTTTATATAAAGTAGAAATAAAAGTAAATAAATGTAAAATAAATTTATATATATATATGTATACCATGCATATGTTGAGGTTCTAGCCCATTGGAAATTATAATGCAGTAGCTCAACATTTGCACCTATACCTAGAGTCATTGATTATTCCAACTGTGACTGCAAAATGGTAAATGGTGCAGTATTAACTCTGCCCTTACTTACAGTAGTGTTCTAGGCATGATTTTCAAATTGCCAAATAACTTTTGGTAAATATTCTTAAAAAATACATATACATATATATGTTACATATATAGGTAATATGCATATTACATACATATATGTATATATTATTTATTATATATACATATATATCTCACATATATCACATATATAATTTCTCAGGTACTTTTTTTTAGAAAATTCCATATTTCTTAAATCAATTTAAAAATTACTTCAATTTTTTAAATTGGTTTTAAAAACAATTGCCAATTGTATATAAAATGTATGATGTTCCAAGAAAGGCAGAAACTTGGTTCCCTGCTACAGGATTGAGTGGTAGGACGTTGAGAATCACACAGAACTTGAGGCAACTGGGTACCACGCAAGACTGTTCTGCCCCCCACGCTACTGTTCTCTCATTCTTGGCCCTTTCCACCAAATGTCAGCAGTGCTGGCCTAATCACTTTGACAACAAAAACTGCTGCTACACATTTGCCAAATGTCCTCAGCTTCCCATGAGAACCGCTGACCCATCTGCTGTATTTTGGATGTTGAATGTCCCCTGAAGGCCCATGTATTAATGGCTTGGTCTCTCAGGTGGCACTGTGAGGTGGAGGTGCTTTAAGGAGATGGGCCTTATGAGAGGTCCTTAGGTCATTGGAGGTGACTTACCCATCCTCTTTTTTTTCTCTTTCCTTCCTGGCTCAAAACGGGACTGTTCACTCTACCTCAGACTCCTATGTCCTTCACCAGAGACTCAAATCAATGGGACAGCCTGATCTTGTACTTGAATCTGCAGAAACACAAGCTTATTTACTTCATAAGTACCCCGTGTCAGGTATTTTATTACAGTGATGCAAAGCTGACAAATACTCCATCTAACACTCACAACTACCTAGTAAGTATACTTTTTGCTGCAAGTTTGTAAATGCAATAAGTGAGGAATGGAGATAGTTATGAAATAAACTATCATTATTCATTATTGAGTGTCAAAGGTGGATTCTACCTCACGTAGACATTTTAGCTTTTGTCTACCTTTCTTTTCACTCTACAGTCTAATGCCTATGAATCCACGATATTACTCACTTTTCCTTCTCATGTTTTACAAGTGTGTGAAGTAACTCTGCTGCTTTGTTCTTTCTATCCCTTTTCTGAAAGTGGTTAATTCCTGGCATTGCTAATGCAAAACATTTGGCGGGGGGAATTTGGTTCCTGATCGTCAGCTTCTAGAAGAACTACATTTAATTGTGTTTTTGAGAATTCAGCCTAGTCTTGCAGCTGTGTTACATACTATTTGAATATAAATGACTTTGTGATTGTCTTGCCACCTAAAAGAAAGTCAGACATCCAGACACTGGGTGGTTGTATTCATTATCTCCTGTATAACAAATTACCACAACACTTAGCAGCTTCAAATAATGAACATTGACTTCAGAAAACTTCTGGGGCTCCAAAATTCAGGGCTGGTTTAGGCAGGTAGTTCCAGTTCAGGGTCTCTCTTAGGGTTTCAGCCAGGATATCAGCTGGGGCCTTATCATCCAGAGGCATGAGTCAGGCTGGACAATTCACTTCTAAGCTCGTTCTTCTGCTGCTGGCAGGAGCAGAAGAAAATCAATTTCACGCTGATTTTTGGCCAGAGTTCCTCAGCACATGGGCCTCTCCTGATTATGATATGATAGCTGGCTTCCCCAGAGGAAAGAGTATGAGAGAGACAGAGAGAGGGAGAAGGAGAGAGGGGAGGGAGCCATTTTTACTTTTTATGACTAGCCCCAAGTCACAATCCATCATTTCTACCTTATTACCCTTGTTGGATTACAGTCACCAATTCTAACCTACATTTAGAGGACAGAAAATAAGTTCCACTTTTTTGAAGAAGAGAATAACAAAAGTATAAACTTTTTTTTCAAAAAAGAAAAGATACCCAAAGGGTCATTCCCATTCTGACATTTTATTTCAGTAGAAAAATGAGTTCCACTCTTGATGCCTCATCCAGACTTTTCAGATGCCTGTCTCTGAGTTTGTGCACCTGTTCTCCAGCTTCTGCTTTGCTGCCAAAGGCTGGCACTCGCCATGTTGAGAGGCCTGCTGCTGGCCACTGGAGCATTTCATACATATGAAAAGTGAATACAGGGTGAAGTGTCCCCATGTGCCCAGATGGATGGGTAGGGACATATACACACACCACACACACCAGCAATCTGCAGTCAGTGACTGACTGGTTAAAAAAAAAAAAGGCTTTTTTTTTTTTTTTCCCCCCATATCCAGTTTCCTTATCCTGGAGCAGAACGAACACTTCAGATGTACTTCCTTTTCCAGAACTCCCTTTCTGGAAACCAGGCTAAATATCTCAGTATTCCTCTAAAATTTCTTCTTTGCTCTGCTTTTCCCATCATCCCATTCTGCTTTCTTCACTCCTTGATGGACTTCTTTTGAGAGGTTGCCCACCATAAATTATTTTAAAACCCAAATCCTTGATTCAGGGGCTAGTTTAGAATCATAGCATGTAATATTTTCTTTATCTTGGACTTTGCAAAAATTGTTAACTGTATATTAGAGCTATCTTGATTGCAAAACATTAAAAAAACTCAAGCTAGCTCAAGTGAAGGGGAGGAATTATAAACAAATACATATAATGTCATAGAAATTGGTTGAAAATATTTAATATAGCTTAGACTCAAAAAAGAAAAGAGACTTTCCATCCCTTAGGCACATATGATCACTCCGGTCACTGGGGTTTGTTAACTGTATTCCATTATTTCCTTCTCTAAAATGACTGTCAATTTATTTATCTTGAACAGGATCTTACATATCTGTCCCATTGCCTCTATTTTTTGAGTACTCCATTTCATTACTCATCAACTCCTTATTACTTACCTTGGTTCTTCTTTTAAGTTCTCAAGACACAAACATCCTGATAAGGCAGAATTCTACATAAAGGCTAGGCCCCTGGAGACAATTTTAAAAAATTGGCTAATTGGATGTTCCAGATTAGGTTCCAGAAAGCAAACAGGAAGACAAGGATTTATATAAAAGTAGTTTATTGGCATGTGTTCCTGGGATAAACTACTCTAGAGAAGAAAAGGGAGCATTGGGCATAGGGAGATACCGTGCTCTGATAGAATTACAGTAAATGCCTCAGGGATCTAAAAGGTGACTTTCCAGCGGTCCTGAGTTGGGAACCAGGAGCTGAGGCTTTGCTGCCTTGTGCTATTCTATGACAGCAAGGAGTTGTCATCTTGGAAAGAGCAGTTAAGGACAATCACAGGGAAAATACTCATGGGCAAGCTCTCAATCACAATCCTCCCAGCTGAGCTGGTGCCTTCGAGTTGAGGAAATGGATTAGGATTCCCCAGCATCTGCCAATATAGATTCAGATTGGATACCCTTCCCAAGTCCACTCTGAGTGGAGTGCTTTCATGGCCTGCTGCCCACTCAGTAATTGGCTTGTGCATTGTAATCTTGGATAAGGTCATGTGGACAGGATGGATCTCTGAGTAGGAAGAGAAAGTAACTATGGCTAATAAAATTAGTGATGGGTCTGATGGAGATTCAGAAAATAGTTTAGGATATACAAATTAGTTTTGTAATATGCTTCAGAAGTCATTACATGCTTACAATGGAGTTAACCATACTTGAAGTTCTGAAAACTTAGGGGATGGAAGTAGTAGTCAGCAATGATTGCAAAATTAGCTTTATACACTAATCATATGATAATAGCACACTTGAGCTAAATCCACATAAGTTAAAGCTTGCTTTCCTGAGCTGAGATGAAAAATCTTTAGTCTTTAATTTAAAATAGTTCCTCTGGTTCTTGCCCCTTTAAAAAACACACTAATGCTTATTTTTGCTCCTTTGAAAATGTAAAGTTAAATGTTTGCTTAAAGTACATTATAATTCCCTTTGCCATCATTTTAAGATGGCACTTAAAGAAGTAAGTGCAACATTCCTTCTAGTAGAAAAGCCATGAACAAGAATCACTGTGTAAACATTTTGCTCTATGGTACCAGCATTAACATATCATGGCTATGAAAACAACACTCAATCATAGTGCCAGGGTTTTGGGTACTGTCTTAAATATGGCAGCTGAGTTTAAACTATGGTAAACACAAAAGAATTCCCTTGAAAGATGTCTGGGGAAGAACAATTTCAATGCATTTGCCTTCTTCATTCTCCTTACTCTAAAGCAAAAGAGGAATAACAAGTATATGAAACACTTCCTTGTGCATATCCAAAGTGGCCCACGCGTACTTTGAGTCAGTGGGTCAACATGTATTCTGCAGTCTTACAGAGGCGATGTCTCACCTGAGGGATTTAACTTGCATGCCAAAGAATCCTTTTTGATCAGCTAAATTAAAAAGGAATGAATGAAAGTGTATTAGATTGTTCACTAACCCTTTATAAGGACAAAAGATTTATTTCTATTCTATACTTGCTTCCTTCATTATCATTTTTCCTCTCTGTAGTTAGTGTGTAGTGACTGTCAATAATTTTTAAAAGTGAATTTGACTATGACATTTATTTTCAATTGAATTAATGTTATTAGAGAGAGAGAGCTACAAAAAAATTTTCAAAGAGAAATGTATTTGAAGTGCTTTCCTTTGCACCCATGATTGATTATTTGATTGATTTCTTTATTAATTAATTTATTTTTTCAGATGAATATTATTCTGATCATCTCTACTTCAAACATATTCTGTAACTTGGCAAACTGTTGTTATGTATTGGTGAATTAGTTTCAAATGAATGTTTCCAACTCATAATATTTCTTGTTAAATTTTCTATTTTCTATTGAGATTTTTTTCTGTGTTCTTTTTAAAAAATATCATTAGACACAAACAATGAAAAAGGTAGAAAAATTAAAATGAAGTTTTACTTACTTAAGTTATGAATTATTGTCAATTCCTCCTGCTTCTCTTGCATCTCCTCTTTTACCTTCTCCCCTTCACCTTCTTTTTTCTTTCTTTCCATCTTCCTTACTAAGGCAGTCAATTCTCCCTTCAGTAAAGATGCATTGAGTACTATGTATAGAAGTCTTTGTTGTCTGTACTTGGAGTCACGTAAATAACTCATTGCCCCAGTTTAAAGAGGCTTATACTTGGTTGGAAGACATATCCCTATGTGATATAAGTAGTATTTTACCATAGTTATTTGTCATAGTGAACAGCTGTTATTTATATCCAAGAATCAATTTTCCCTTCTTTCTGGTAAGAATACCCTCAATTTAATTTCAGGAATATTCCTCCCTCATCTAAGTCTTAAGGCTCATTTGGGAATGATACCAATCCCTGAACCAACAATGGACCTTGTATGTTCTATCTCCCTGACATCCGTAATTGACATATAACCAGATTGAAAATGAAGGCAACACAAAAAGAGGACTTAGTAATGAATGTTGGTGGTATTGCTCAAAAACTGAATCAGGTCAAAAGTTTTCCTGGAGCCAGAAGTCTCCAGTGACTTTTTCTCACCTTTTCTCTGTTACAATGACAGGGAACCTAAGATACCATTGCTTATCCATCAGCAGGCTACATCAGAGGGATAAAAATAGCAACGATAGTACAGAGAGCTTTCCCCTGTGACTACATCTTACCTATGATTTCACATCAGACCAGGAAAATGGCATTGGCACAATATGTGTGTACAAGTCTATGCCATTTCATTACATATTGAAATTTATGTAACTTCTATGACAATCAGGAAACTACCCATCATCCTCAAAATCCATTTGCTATTCTTTTATCACACCTACTACCTACCTATTGAAGGAGTTAAAATTTAAGTGCCCACAATTAAAGCACAGAATCTGTAGTCTAGCAAATGAACTTAGGAAAAGAAACAAAGAGGGACAGGCTTGAGGCCTGAACATACCTTAACAAGCCTAAAATAAGACTGCCAAAACATCAAAATCTAACTGGCCATGGAGGATAAACAATCTCCACAAGGCCGTGGACCATCTGGTGTCACCCACTTTCCCCCTTCTTCCCTTTTCTTTAAGGTTAACTTGACCCCTGCTAACCAAAATAAACTGCCCTACCACATTGCTGGAATATCAATTTGCACGTACTACTTGCTGATGTAATCAATGTAGTCATGTGCCCGCTTATGTTTGAATCAGCCAATTATGTGTACCCGCGCCAAACTCCCTAACTTTTCCTATATAAACCCCTGACTACTGAGCCTCGTGGTCAACTCCTCTATCTCCTGCGTGAGATACGTGTTGGCCCGGAGCTCCGTTATTAAACTGCCTCGTGCTTTTGCATCAAGCCGGTCTCTCGTGCTTCCTGGAGCGCGCCATCCTGAGACTCGAGTAAGGGTCTTCCTTTTGGGGGGTCCTACATTTGGGGGCTCGTCCGGGATGAGTGCGCGACCCCAGGAGCTCGAAGACCCCTTGGAGGTACGTTGGTGTGAGTCTTGAATGTTTGTGTGTGTCCCCGCAGTGTGTATGTGAGTTTTGGTTTCGGTTTGAAACAAGGGAGAGGACGTGGAATCCCTCTCCATGCAGCCGCCTCTGTGGTCCATGAGGACCCTCTGGCCGCGGAAGGGGGGACGCCCGGGTCCCGCAAACTGCAGCCCTGGAAGACGTTCCATGGGTGGAGGGCAGTCAGGAGGACCTGACTGTGGTTTTTCGGAACGAAGGAGACGGAGTGCTCCTTTTATCCAGGCGGGAGTGGACGCAGGGTCCTACCCCGTCAGAGGTCGCGTTCGGCTGCCTATTCAAGTCTAGGCGCGGACGAGTGTGCTTGGACGTGTTAGTGTCTGTTGTCTTTATATTGTTTTGGTGTTTGGTGTTTTTTGTTGGAGGATGGGCTCCCTTTGTCCTCCCTCAGGTCCCCTATTCTTAGGCTTAGGGATACTCATTGCAGGGTACTTTACAGTCCTTCTCCTTGTTCCTAAGAGATTTGTTTACTCCAGTCCCCCTAGGCGGAGAGCTCAGCAGCTCCATTCCCCAAAAGTGGTGGGAAATAATGTTTTGTGATTTTCTGCATTCAAACCTAACCTGATTTCTCAACCAGGAAAAAAAGGGTTAAAAAGTCCTGGGCAATCCCTCCCTCCCCCTTGCCTGGCCTTGCTGAAGTCTGTATTAGAATGTGAAGTGTAGCAGTTTCAGTGGGAGAGGCAGAACTAACCTGAGAGAAAAAAAAAGAAAAAAAAAGAGGTGCATTTTAAACTCCTGGGCTAAGTGGTCAAACTAATGAAATGTTGATGTTAAATAATGTCTAATATCAGTTGTTTCTAGGACTTTTCTTCAACAGGAAAGAGACAGCAAATACTGTTCAGGACACTTGTCTGATATCTTGGTTTTTACAGAATAAGTGAATTAGAGTTAACATGTACGGGATTACTCTAATGTGTTTGTAAAGACATCTGATTAATTTGCAAAGTTAAAATGCTAATTGTTAAATAACATTAAGTACTCTTAAGTCCTTAAATTCCATGGAGTAACATGCTTAAACAATATTGGTGTTTTCATAGGTTGGTAAATTAAAAATTGTTTAGAATTGCTTTATGTCATTACTAAAAACAAGGTTATTAAGAGTTATGTCCTAACAGGTAAAACCCCAACCCGGAGGATAAGCGTTCCATCTGCTTCCTTATCACTCCCCCTGCTCCCCCTCCAGGTCTGCAAAGCTCCAAGGAGCTCTTAGGTTTGGAATTAGAGTTACCATCTCTCCTCTTACTGTGTTTCAGTTAGAGTACTATAAACGACAAAGTATTTTATCTTGCTAAAATGGAGTAATTTATCTAAATTCAGAAATTTCATGAGAGTTGTCTCAGAATGTGAACAAAAAGGTGTCGACAGAAAGTTAGTGTAAATGAAGAGAAAATAAAAGGTTCTGGGTATGGAAATATATTTAGTAAAAGGAAAAAGGAAATGTTTTGGGGTAAGAAAGTGCTTGTGTGATGCAATACATGAGGGTCTAAGTAAGTGCTAAGAAAGTCTGTGTAAGTGAAGAGAAAGTTTGAGCAAGTTTGTGTGTAACTAATTTGGTTACAAGTATGTGAGACAATCAGTTAAAACTATTTAAGATTTTTCCTAAGGTAAAATACTAATGTTCTGATATAAATCAAAGTCTAATCTATATGGTAAAATAACAGGGTAAAATGACAAGGATTTGAAACGCTAATTTACTCTTAACTTTGTGTCTATTAAGTTTTATTCTTTAAAACAATTAGTCTTAAAGATTGGGGTGTATACAATTGTGGTTGAACAACTGTTGTAGAGTGTTGTGCTGTGTTGCAGAGTCTACATTTTTCTTTAAAAGCTAAATTTGGTAAGAAAAAAGTGTCAAGGTAATTGTAAAATGGTCACTAGTTGCATATTAAATGTGTTCATATTTTCCAGGTATACAAGTTTTTAAAGCAGGGAATTTATCAAGCGCTGCTATTCTCCAGAATAAACTTGTCTGTAATGGTAATCTTAAACTTTAAGGGGTACATTTTATTGGGGATTTATTTTTATCATTTAATGTTCTATTATGGGACCTATTAACTACTTAATGATATTTAAGGAAGAAGCAAAGATCAACATCAGAATTAGAACACTTAAGATCTGTAAAGAGCCACGCCTTACCTGATATAAGGCTGTGCCTTCCACCTTACTGCATGTTAGAGTGACTCCAAAATAAGTCAGACTTCAGCTTATTTAAAGTTATAGTCAAAAGATTGGTTTTTGTTGTAAAAGTAGTATGATCTCAAATTGGGGATATAATATGGTTCTCAGTCCAAATTCAAGATAGCTATTATACAAGCTGAATATGTTTTTACTCTTGCTAATTTCATTTTGTAAAATTGTTGCTTGTTACTGTTTTGCAGAAGTAGCTGCTTCAAGAACATACAACCTAGGTAACTTGTGATAATAAGCCATCACCTATAGAACAGATAGTGGTAACTTCCAGTACTAATACAGACTCCAGTTAGATAAAAGGGTAAATAACTGTAAAGCTATGGACATTAAAGTTAAAGCCCAGTACTCTTACTTTATGACTGGTGAGACTGGCTTGCTGGATGATTAAGATCAAACTTAGAGATTGGAGTTAAATACAGAGGTCAAGAAAATTCCATGTTTGGGTCTTGCCCTCAACGTCAGCCTGAACCCAGGGAATAAGAGGACTTCTCTAAGGAGCGTTGCAACTCTGGGTCACACAACCTCCTGATCAAGGAGATTGTTGAAACTAGAGGATGAAAAATCACTCAGTGCATCTGCTGCAGAGGAAAGTCATGGAAAAAGGGAGACATCCCTGACGCTTTCAAGGAAAGCCATGTCATCAGGAGACCCTGCCTAATCAAAGTCACTGGTGGAGCTAAGGAGCCGCTCTTAAGTTCTCTATGAGTAACCCCTGTGGGAACTCAGCTGACTCTTTAACAAGACAGGAACCAGGTCAATTTGACCAGCTTGATCTTAGACACCCAGCAAAACAGTTAAAACCAAAAACAGCCATTCTTGGCCATTTAAAAGAAATAATAGTTAAATGTAACTTAAGATGTACACTTGTATTAGCCCACTAGAATAAAGACTGGAAGCTACAAATGAAAAAGAGATTCTTCAGCAAGTGTGCCTGACAACTATTAAGAGAAACTGCCAGAGTCAGAAGTTTTTAGTCAGTTTAAGACCTTCTTAAGCTACACAGGTAGACTTAATCTATGTTTGCTAATATGATTACCTAGCCCTAAGTAACAGAAGTATAGAGATCTCTACTAAACACAGGTTATATCAATAAAGGGATATTTTACAAAAATCAGATGACATTAAGTAGCTAACTATATTTTCTGGGAACATCTATGACATTAAGAGTTAAATGTTGTGTTTAGATTCCTGGTAACCTGGACAATGTTAAAGTCCCCAAATGAAGGCCTTGTCCTCTCCAGCCTTTGTTAGGCCTAGTTATGGGAACAATTTCTCAGTTCTTCCACCTCCTGGTGAAAGATTGACTTCTGTCATTTTCATGATACTCAGTGGCATGTTTCAGATGCTGCAACATTTACTTGGTACTAATCTCCTTTCAGTACTCATGTCTTTTTGTTCTTCTCTCATAGAAGCACCCACCCCCAGATGACCTTACAACATGCTCTTCCCCAACCAGACTTCTACCTTGGACCCCTCGATTGACCCGATTTTTAAAAAAGGAACTCCAAGCTGCTTGCCCCACGCCACCCACTTCCAGCTTGAAGAAGCCAGAGCGGTCATCGACCTTCTTCCCCAGCAGCATGGAGTTCCTAAGATTAGAGGGGGGAATGAAGCCAGAATTAAGAACAGGTAGTTAGTGTAGAAATAGGGGATCGGGTCAAATCGAGGAAATGAAGGCCATGAAATCGCCTAGTTACCTTCATCAGGGAAAGAGTAAGTGCTGTACAGGTATTAATGCTCAGGCAACAATATCAGTCCCTCCGCCAAGAAAATAACTTGGGAGAAAAGTATATAGAAACAGAAGTTCCATAAGATACTGATTTATAAAATTCTAAGATTAGAATTAGTTAAAAGAAGAAGAGGGGAATGAAGGAGTTAAAATTTAAGTGCCCACAATTAAAGCACAGAATCTGTAGTCTAGCAAATGAACTTAGGAAAAGAAACAAAGAGGGACAGGCTTGAGGCCTGAACATACCTTAACAAGCCTAAAATAAGACTGCCAAAACATCAAAATCTAACTGGCCATGGAGGATAAACAATCTCCACAAGGCCGTGGACCATCTGGTGTCACCCACTTTCCCCCTTCTTCCCTTTTCTTTAAGGTTAACTTGACCCCTGCTAACCAAAATAAACTGCCCTACCACATTGCTGGAATATCAATTTGCACGTACTACTTGCTGATGTAATCAATGTAGTCATGTGCCCGCTTATGTTTGAATCAGCCAATTATGTGTACCCGCGCCAAACTCCCTAACTTTTCCTATATAAACCCCTGACTACTGAGCCTCGTGGTCAACTCCTCTATCTCCTGCGTGAGATACGTGTTGGCCCGGAGCTCCGTTATTAAACTGCCTCGTGCTTTTGCATCAAGCCGGTCTCTCGTGCTTCCTGGAGCGCGCCATCCTGAGACTCGAGTAAGGGTCTTCCTTTTGGGGGGTCCTACACTATCATCCTTAATCCCAGGTAATAGCTAATTTGTTTCCATCTCCATAGTTTTAACGTTTGGAAACCTATAGTTTTTTTGAACATAACTCTTTAAATAGCTTTTTTGTAGTTGCTTCAAATTTTTGCTGTACAATTTTAGATACATATAACATACATAGCTATTGTTGTTGATATTTTCCTAGTGCAAGTGAAATATAGAAACTTCCTGTATTTATGTCCCTTTAGCTTCCCCCATGTATAATACAACTGTTTCTACACACATTGAGAACCATTATAGACAATGTTATAAGTCTTACTTCAACCACCAAAAAATTTGAAATAACTCACAAGAATAAAAATCTGTGGTATTTTCCCATATTTTTGCTCTTTCTCTTGTTCTTTAGTCCTTCCTATTATTTCATGATTGCTTCTTTTATCCTTTTATTTCAATTTATAAACTTTCCATTACGCTTCCTGTTACAGTAGACCTACAGGTGATGGTTTTAGTTTCAGTTCTTAGTTTTCTATCATCTGAAAATGCCTTGATTTCTCTGTCATTTCTGAATGACATTTTCATTGGATTTAAAACATACACAGAGAAACAAGACATATCCCATTTGTTTAAAATACAAATAAATAAAAAAAATACTACATAGGCAGTTTTTTTCTTTTCACACTTAAAATATGTTGTGCCAATACCTTCTAGTTTTTGTCTTTTATAAGAGAAGTCTGCTGCCATTCAATTTTTTTTTTTTTTTTTTTTTTTTTTTTTTTTTTTTTTTTTTTTTTTTTTGCTCTATAGGTAAGACATAATCTTTCTGACTGATTTGAAAGTTTTATCTTTGGCATTATTCTTTAGAGGTTTGACTATGATGTGTCTTGACATGGTTTCTTTGTATTCATTTGGGTGTTTGCTCACAACTTCTTGAATCTGTAGGCTAATATCTTTCCTCAAATTTGGGAAGATTTTAGCCATTATTTATTTGAATACTTGTCAACTCCATCCTTTTTCTTCTTTTAGAATTCAGAGGACAAAAATTTTAGACTTTCTGCTATAATATCACATATCCTATATTTTTTGACTTTTTGTTTTTAAGTCCCTTTTATCTCTGTTGCTCAGATTCTATTGATTCTAATGTTCTATCAAGGGTTAACTTCAATCTGGCTTTTATAGCTTTCACTTCTTTGCTAAAACTCTCTGCATTTTACTTATTTCAATCATACTTGTAATTTCTGAGAAAGTGCTTTTAATGATGGTTGCTTGAGATCCTTGCCAGAACATACTAACATCTATCTCTGTGTTGGTGTCTATGGGTTGTTTTTTCTCATTTAGGTTGAGATCTTCCAGATTCTTGGTACAATGAGTAATAAAATCTGGACATTTTTGACATTATGTTGTGAAACTCTGGAACTTATTTAAATCATGTGTGTTAGCAGGACTTTTTTGATCCCTCTTTGACAAGGGTTGAGAGCATTGCTTCATGGTTGGGGTAAGTGCTCATAATTTCCCCTTTGTCTTTATTGACAAATGGGAAAGCTGAGGCTCTTTGTTACTGTTAGGTGGAGGTGTGAGTGCAGATTTCACAGTAGGTTGTGGTGGAAACCACCTCAGTGCATCACTACTTCTCCCTACATGGTCTCCCCTGTCATGGTACTGGATGGTCCTCTTACTTATGAGTTGCAGTTAAAGCTCTTAACGCTTCACCATACCTCCTATAAACCACCCTAGTGAGTTGGGGGAGGTGTGTATCAGTACTTTCGGATGGGTCAGGAGGTTCAAATTCCCTCCATTTTCTCTGATGCCAACCAAGCAGTGTCTTGGAGTCTTCTGAGGATGGGAGTCTAAGCTCTTCCTTTGAACTTTGCTGACATGAATACAGTTTTTTCTGTAATGTTGGGCTGAAGTAGAGTGGTTAAGCTCTAAAAATTGTCTGTCTTCTAAACTTACTCTTTCCCAGTCTTTTGACTAGAGAAAGAAGTGTTTTCTTTGGTTTTTTTTCCCCCACATCTATTGGCATTTCTAGGCTATCTGCTTCTCCTGTACCATACATTTCATTCTAAAGTACACAAGGAAAACAAGCAAACAAAATATCTAGTTCACTCACCAGTGGGTTTCAGATTGCATAGGCCTTCTTAATGTACCTTCTTTTCAAGTTTCAGAGTACTTGTACTTGATTTAAATGTAACATTGAGAGATTTACCTGTATTTGGTGAGAGGAATAGGGAAAAATTTATTTTCTCTATCTTTCCAGAAGCAGAAGTCTAGAATGGTTTTTCATATAAACACAATGGTAATTTATCTTAACTGTTTAACCATATTACTTTAATATTGCTTCTCATTTTATGATAATTAGTGTTAAAATTTGAATAGTTGCCAAAATATTTGTTATAATTTGTGGAATCATGAGTTATTCAGTCAAAGCACGTGATGGCTTCATTGTTGTGTAATAGTTATTTTTAATATGAATGAGAAAAATTCCATGGTTCCTTTTGACACATCATGTTTGCTGTAGTGTTTGACTCTGTTCTACGTTTCCTAACAATTTACTAATAGTGATTTATAAGGAGTCTAGCTTCATTTCATCCCACAGAAAGCTGACAGTCTAGAAAATACAGCTCTTAATTCTCCATTTCACAACTCATCCAGAATTACTTCCTTTGGTACAGGTTAATTCATTTTTAGAAGTGATCGTTATGCATATGTTGTAATTGTTTGAAGGTACCTCTTTTTATTATTCTTCAATTACAATCTATTGTGCTTATATGGTATCCCAATTATGTCCAAATAGGCCTTACAAATGGAGCATATAAAATGAAGTATTTCAATAATTAGGCTCTAGCCATGCCAAGAATAAGTTGGCACTGACATGATTTGTGTGACATTAGCATTTAGACAACCAGGATTATGAGATGGAGAATGATTTAAGGAACAAATGGAAAAACTTGCAATAGTATTAACCTGTCATTGGAGGAACTGCCTTCCTGCTTCATTTTCAGACCATTGTTTCTAGTATTTGTGTTGGCTTCCATGGAACAAGTTGTATTTTATTTTATTTTTTACTACCAAAGTAGAGTACTCTTTGTGGTAAGCTGAGACTTTTAATTTTCCAGCAATTTGTATCTGCTTCCTTTTATTAATGTTACAATAAACTGTTCACCAGAGACTAAGCTCCCAGAAGTTCTCCTAATAAAGTGCACACGTGGAAAAAAGAAAGAAAGCACCATATTTGGTGGTGAAGGTGGGAGCAAATCCAACCATTTGTATCCAGAGAACTATTTTAATAGGAAACTCAATTTACTTTTTATAATATTACAGTAAAATAGGGTTTCCAACCCTTTAGCAGATTAGCATAATGTCTTAATTAAATATTACCTATTACTTATTCAAATACATAATGATGCTCCATGATAGGAAAGGCATTGTATTATGCACTGTGTGAGGTAGAGATAGAAAAATGAAGAAGAAAAAAGATCTATATTTTCTGTCAAACTCTCAAGAAAACCTTATTCTGTCTCAAGAGGCAAGATATCCACTCATAACAACAATGACAAAGCAGTTTGAATGTCAGATGAAATGTAATGTTGCACAGTCTGCTGGTTGAAGCGGTGAGGTAAGCCTTTTTAGTGGGACTGAATTGAGTGGGAGGATTAGGTGGCAGAGGGGATGAAAGCAGCCAACAGATGTAAGCAAGGTAGAACAAGTGATAACGCTGGGTGCAGTGGTGCACACCTGTAGCCCCACAAACTGGGGAGCCCGAGGCAGGAGGATCTAAAGTTTGAGGCCAGCCTCTGTAGGTTAGAGAGACGGTGTATCAAAATTAAAAATTAAAATAACACTCAGGATGTAGCTCAGTGGTAAAGATCCCCTGGGTTCAATTTCTAATAAAGAAACAACAATAACAAAACAAAACAAAACAAAAAGGTAAAGGTGGAAAACAAAGCATGTATAGACTTAAAAAATAGTGAAGCAGACATTATTACCTCCTGTACATGTATGACTACATGACTGATGTGATCCTACAATATGTGCAATCAGAAAAATGAGAAATTACACTTCATTTATGTATGATTTGTCAAAATGTATAAATTCTACTGTGATGTACAACTAATTAGAACAAATTTTAAAAATTAATTAAAAAAACACTGGACTAGAAAGGAAGAAGGGTTCTGTGGGATAAATGAAATCAAGAAGGAAAAAACTCTTCTAGAGGTGTTCTGTGGAGAAGCAGAAGAATGGGAAAAGTGGTTTGGAGCTAAATTTCATTCTTTCACAGTTTTGAAATTGGGTAAAGCAATTTCTACACTATCACAGGACCATGAGAACTCTTGACATGTTCATAGAAGGCAAATATATGAACAATGGGTTTTTCTAGATTACATTCTTCAGAAAGATTATTTTATAATTTGGGAAAGTGAGAGACAAAGGCAGAGGGACTCACTCAGGATCAATATGACAAGATCAGTTGTCCGGGTCTTAAGCCCCCTTGCCCTTCTCGACCAGCGACAAGGGAAGGGGACACTCCCCAACAAGGCCAGACCAGGATAGGTAAGGCTGACTGACTGCCCGCACCCAGCCCTCTGCGCTGAGGACAATCAGATGTGTCAGGGAGACCAGTCATAGCAGGAACTCCTTTATTGAGGAAATCACACAGCTTTTATGTAGAGTGGGGGCTAGGCAGGAACCAATTAGCTTAAAGGTCAGCAAGGCAGGGGGTAGGGGGGCTCACGCAGGTGAGAGTCCCATAGGATTATATGGCAACCACGAGCTGATCACGTTCGCAGAACTGTTGTTAACCAATCCCTGATGGTGGTCCGATTTATTGTCATTAACCTTTGAAACCACCTTTGAGGCCTTGATCTTGCTCACTCGCCAGGGTGTAAAGAGTCAGCCTGAGTTAGTTAGTGTCATTAGTCCCAACAATCAGTTTTGAGTCCATCTAAGTCTATTGATCACAATAGGAATGAAGGAAAAAACAGTAACGCAGGAAATGGTAAAAACCTTGGTTCCTGATGGAATGCATGTGGAAAAGGTGGAAGGAGTAGAGGAATGGCTAGGAATCAGGAATAATCAGCAAGAGGTACCAACTTCACTTGTTTGTGTTGTTGGAAGTCAATCTGTAAACTTAAAATTGATGAGGAAATAGAAATATTTTTATAAAACTTATTCAATAAGCTCTTAATGGAAAGAACTAGGCAAAATAAAAGACTTGTAAGAGATAGTAGAAACCAGCAAATATGTTTTCCTGTCAAGCAGAAGCGGTCAAATGAAGTAGAGAGGAGAGAGTTGTTGAATAGAATTAATTGAGGATTCCCAATATATAGGATCTAGGGAGCAGGAGAAAATGGAGGGAAGCGCATGATCCCTTCCCTGGTACGGGTAGCATGGATACGAAAGAGCAGGGATGGCCACTGAAAAGTAACAGCTTGATCTCTTTCCTTCTATGATAGGAAGCAATGGGAGGAGTGTGGAGACATATCCTGAGAGACACAGTGTGTCACAGTATCACAGATTGGGGATCTGAGGTCAGTTTCTTCCCTGCTAGTTATATTATGTTAGGCAAAGTGTTTACCTCTCCAAATTTCAGAATACCAGTAGCACCTATCTGTTGGTTATTGTAAAAAAAAAATAAGACATAAAGCCTTGGTAAAATATCTGGCAAGTTGCAATCCAGTAAATGATCATATTATCGTTATTGTTATCTTGGATATCTTATTTTCTGGAGATGTACTTATGCATTTATTTGCTCAAAATAGTATGTGATGGCTTTCCTTTGCTTTCATGGCTGTTCTGAGGAAGTTACTATTCACACACCATTTGCCTTTTATTAAGGATCTTCAAGTTAAGGGGAGAAAACAGGGCAGAAAAGAATGTGACTTTTCTGTTCCTCATAAAATCACATAAATGAACATATATTATGTATATCTTTGAGTAAACTGATTGCTTTCTGTACCACATGTAATAGTTTGGATCTGAAATGTCCCCCCAAAGCCCATGTATTTGGAGTCTTGTTCCGCAATCTATGGTGAGGGGGTAACTCCTTTAGGAGTTGGGACCTAGTGGGAGGAAGTTAAGTCATTAGGAGTTGTGCCCTTAAAGGGGCTATTGGGATCTTGGTTGCTTCAACTCTCTCTCTCTCTCTCTCTCTCTCTCTTTTTTTTTTTTTTTTTTTTTTTTTCTTCTCACCCACCACTAGGTAAGCAGAACTATTCTGCCATAAGTTTCTGTCCTGATATACCATGCCACCATAGGTCCAAAGCATCAAGTCCAAGTGACCATGGACTCAACCCTTTGAAACCATGGGTCAAAATAAATGTTTTCTCCAATTAAGTTGATTGTTTAGGGTATTTTGTCACAGGAATAGAAAGCTAACTGACATGCCATATTTTAATAGGATTTATGAGATCTTTCCTAATTAGTGTCATCTAGTTAGACATATGTAATAATAGGTTTAGCTTTAAAAAAATTCTAAAACCCTTAAAGTCACATACTGCTTGTTAGTTAGATTTCATTACAGCATAGGAAGAAACTGCAATATTGGGGGTACAGAGCAGAAATCTGTCATATCTCTTCTTGTTCCTGGTTTGCATTTCTGGAGAAGCATGCTCTCAGACGCCTAAACCTGTGGAATGTGGCTATGCTATGCTGGTAGAATTCTTTGGAAGATTATTCTTTTTCAAAAGGAATGACTAAATCAGAGAACAATTTCTAAATTTGGTGTTTTCTGGATTCTGAGTTAAGGCTAAATTCACTCCAGAGATTACTTATGAGGAAATACTTGCCAAAATTGGTGAATACATTTTGAACATGAGTTCTAAGCACTTTTTATAGTATTAATTCACTGATATAAACATTTTAATTTAAAATCTTGTATGTATTTGTTACAAGATGGCAAATATATAATAAATTATCTATTTCATATTTTGGAACTTCAAACCATTTTTCTAATCTGTAAAATAGAGGTTCTGAACAATATTTAAAAATGAAATAAAATTAGGTTAAAAGTATATTTTTAGGGCCCAATTAATTTATAGGAAATTGATTATTTATTCACTTATAGCAGAGTCTGAGCACAAGTATTTAGAAATTTCTGTAAAATTGGCAAAGATCTACTGAATGCTGAATAAGAACTAAAAGATTGAATTGTACATCTTCATGTTTCATTTCTTTTGCAGGAGTTGGATTCGGGAGCCAGAAAATTCTATAAATTATGATGTTTTCTAAAACAAATTAACCTGCTTCCTTGCATCTTGGGGCAGTATTTTGCAATTAAGGCAAGTAAAAACAGAAAGGATTTGGCACAGTCTACCTAGCACCATGTGAGGATGGTGTGTTTGATGAATGGGCAAACACCTGGTTCACATCAGTAAGTAGATATGTAGTCATGACTGTCTCCATGATTCCTCAAATAACAACAGGTTTAAACTCAAACAGAACACATCTTGTTCCTTAGTGATAATAGATCAGTTGCTATCAAAGACAAGATTCGTACTTTGCATGGCAAGATGCTTCTCCCCTGATACACAGGAATCCAAATGCATTTTTAAAAATATTAATTTCTTGATTTGGCATCTTCTTGCTTACAAAATAAAATCATTCAAGATTACTTTAACATCAAGGTTTTCTTTCCAAAAAATCAACCTAGCTTATTCTTTTTCATAAGAAAATTTTAACTAGAAAACTGAAACATTTTTGTATGCATTTTTTTTAAGTTTCGCTCATTAAAACTAAATTATCTCTCTAATCAGCAGCTTCTTAAATTTCAGAAATCTAAGTCTACTAGTTACATAATTTAAATAAGCCTGATTTTCTCTTTAAACTACTTGTTTTTCTTTGTAAGTATTTTTGAAAATGACAATAACTTTTTCAGCCTGGGTGGTAATGTTATCAGCAAATTTCGGGATGTTTGGATTAGAAGAGCATTTTAGATCTGTTTCATGCAGTGCAGAATCTGAGGTAGAGATTAGGATACAGAAAATTTGTTAGAGAATATCTAGGGCTCAACACTGATTGGGGAGAGAAAGGAAGCACAATTGGGCAGGAGGATTTGGTAAGCTACTTTGCAGCCTCAACAAAACCTCAGCCAAATCTGTGGAAGCTCTGATATGGGATGACCCTTTAGAAAAGCTCTAGATTGGGATGATTTTGGTGTCAAGTAGATGTTCTTTTGAAGTACTCCCAATAAGTAGGCATGGCCTACTTCAGCAGTGGGTAATTGCTGCATAGGTCTGATAGCTAAGATTTGGAACCTGGCTTTATGTCCAGAATCCAGAAGAATAGGACCTCCCCATGGAGCAGGAGTGGTGGTGGGTAATCTGTATAAATCTGTATCCTGATGTCCAGTAAGAAGCTGATACCATCCAAAAAAAATATGGTACCTAAAGGATTCCAAGTCTGAGTTCTAAGTTATTTTAGAAAAATGAACTAAGCAAATTTTATGTAGGAAAAGCATAAATTACTAAAATTATAATAATTGTTAAGGTTAGTATAGACTCTATCACTTTGTTTTATAATCTTGGTTGCCTTTTCTACTTACCTGCTGGCTTTTTTTTTTTTTTAAAGCAACAATTTTGGAAGCAAAATTTTAGGAAGATAAACAACATAAGTCTTGGGAGTTGATTGTTTAAACTTAATTTTACAACCCATCAGCTACCATCTTGGACAATAGCATCCTAGAGTCTGTTTCCTTATCTGTAAAACAATCATTGGGGGAATTTAAGTGATGTGGAATTTTTTTTACATTTAACCCAGGTCTTACACATGCTAGGCAAGTGTTCTTCCACTGACTTATACTCTAGCCCCTTAGCTGACACTTTTAATAGAATCTAACTAAATACCTTTAATTTAGAGGTAGCTACTGTTAGTTGCATTAGTGTTTAATATATCAATTTTAGGAACATTGTATTCTCTTCTTAATTTAGACACAATTCTTTTTTGCTGGTAAAAATTTATTTTTTGATGAGGGTGATATATCTAAGAACAAATTGGAGTCAAAAGGTGGGATATCAATTCATACAGCCAAACAGACTGTTGACTTTTATCACACAGAAGTGCTAATTTTCTATGTGGTTGAATAGAAAAAAATGTTTGTAGCAAAAGAATATGACTATTTTGTCAATGTTTTTTTAATGGTTGTTGCCTCATTCCCTATCATGGTTAATAACAAGTGAATTCTTGAAGACTTCACAAAACTAAAATTTCCAAATCATTTACCAAACTAAAAGTTGTCTCAAAAGATTGTTGATATTCTATTTTTAACTGCTCTCACTCTCTACAAGAAGTAATACAGCACAAAAATAGGGCTACTCAAGTGAGAATGAAGACAAGAGGTGCTTTATTGTTAGATATGGGAGACTCCTCATCTTCTCTTTTTTTAAAATCTCTGATCCTTAATTCCGTCTTGCCATTCTTTGAGCAATATGATCACTCTGTCCCTTATTTTCCAAATTGTACTCTTCTGTCCTTTAATCCTCAATATCACTTTTTCGCTCAATATGCTTCTTGAGACTGAGTCAAGGCATTGAGTTGGAAAAGTGATGTACCTAGAGGACACTTAAGGGATAATCCTGGGAGAGGGTGTGTGCATCTTTGTTCAGCAGCCCTTCAAGGAAATTTGTGAGAGAGAAAACCAGCACAGGAGCAGGATTATGTAGAGTCTTGCATGAAATGCTGAGAAATTGAGATCTATCTTTTGTGTGATGGAGAACAGTTAAAGAATGTTAACAGGGGGGGATTAAATGAACAACAAGGATAATTAAAACTATGGTCATAATAGGCTTATTTTCTTCAAAGCTGTCATATCCCTTTGCACTCATTAGGTGCAGATTTTCTGTTCGTGAACTCGCAACCCTATAAATGACCTTGATGTGGTTGAACTGATGTTTCCTTAATCCTAGGGACACACCCTTCCAAGTTTGCTCTGAATGTTTCATTTAAACACATACTGAAGATGCACTGGGTGACATTTAGGTGTCTTAAGACACCAATAACTTAAATATGCTGAAGTCACATCTGCTGAAGATGATGTATTTCACTGAAAAAATATTCAATTTCTTCCCATGCAATTTGGTTTTCTCTATTTTTAACTAAAAATGCATTCACTATATTGCAAGTCATTTCCATAAACATATGCCATTCATACTTCTCTCTCAATAGGATGGAAGCCAGCTCATTTCTCTGTCCGTTAGCTTCACCTCTTACTCCCTTCTGCTACATTTCACTTTCAATCCATCTTAGAGCTTGCATCTACTTCAAAATGAATCTCCAATATTTGAATTTTTAATATTCCTTGTTATTATTCAGGTCCCCATCATTTAAATTCTGAACTGCTAAAATGGCCCCTTACCTTTGACACTGTCTCTAACTTCTCATCTCTCCAGTGCACACTGCTGTCATGATTCTCTTCCTAAAATGCAGCTTTGCTCATCTCCCTCCCCTGGAGAGCCTTCTGCTGTCCCACAGGATCAAGTCCAAACTTGTCAGTGTTCAAAGTCGGTCACAATCTGCCCACATTCCTCATTTGGTGAGGTCTCAGGAAGGAATGCTTGTCCATTTAGGAGCAAATTTGCTAATGAGAGCATAATTAAAAAAAAAAAAAACTTGAATAAGGGAGAAAAAGTTAAAATTATTCTTTGGTAACCTGGGTTTTTTTGTTTTGGTTTGGTTTATTAATTCTTGGGTAGAAGGAAGGGGTCCCTTAAGACACACCAAGTTTAGGATTCAGGGAACAGTCACTGTTTAATGACTGCAAAATTCAGTGGAGCAGACAAAAAAGCAGCTGCTTGAAATGGATGCTGGAGTCTTGACAAGACATACTTTGATAGGCAGCAGTGATCCTCATATGAATTACAAAGGAAAGACTTGAGTGCATCCAGGCACCAGGACCCCAGAAAAAAAAAAAATTTTATTTAGACACAGCTTTATGAATTCATATACGAAAACAATGAATATCTTCACAACTAAATTAGCAGTTTGCCTGCAATCCAGAATTTATGTCTGGCCTCATGTCCCCTGGTATATTCTTCTTCTCTCCCAGGAACAAAACAACCTCTCCCATCTCAGAGTGGTTTCTTTATTAGTGCCTACATTCTCTCTTGTACAATTAATTTCCTCATCATAAAATTTCCATTCTTTCTTGCCAATCAAAAATTTGAAGACTTGTGTTGAGGACCAATAAAGCTAGTGCCTTCATTCTTGTTGGTAGATAGCAGTAGCTGCAGGTAACTCTGAGATAGAAGAGAGCCAGAAATTCTCTATATTAAGATTCAAATGAACACAGGTCTCAGACCAGATTCTGTCCCTGCCATACATTTTAAAAAACATACACGTTTTCTCCCTCTTTCTCTTTGTTAGTGTGGCTAAGGGTTTATCAATTTTGTTTATTTTTTCAAAGAACCAACTATTTATTTTGTTAATTTTTCCGATTGTTTCTTTTGTTTCAATTTCGTTGATTTCGACTCGATTTTAACTATGTTCTTGGATAGGCAGAATTAATATTGTCAAAATGGTCATACTACCAAAAGTGCTATACAGATTCAATGCAATTCCAATTAAAATTCCAATGATGTACCTAACAGAAATAGAGCAAGCAATTATGAAATTCATCTGGAAGAATAAGAAACCCAGAATAGCTAAAGCAATCCTCAGTAGAAAGAGCGAAGCAGGGGGTATGACAATACCAGATCCTCAACTCTATTACAAAGCAATAGTAACAAAAACGGCATGGTATTGGTACCAAAATAGACAGGTAGATCAATGGTACACAATAGAGGACATGGACACAAACCCAAATAAATACAATTTTCTCATACTAGACAAATGTGCCAAAAATATGCAATGGAGAAAAGATAGCCTCTTCAACAAATGGTGCTGGGAAAACTGGAAAACCATATGCAACAGAATGAAACTAAATCCCTATCTCTCACCCTGCACAAAACTCAACTCAAAATGGATCAAGGAACTCGGAATCAGACCAGAGACCCTGCATCTTATAGAAGAAAAAGTAGGTCCAAACCTTCAACTTGTTGGCTTAGGATCAGACTTCCTTAACAGGACTCCCATAGCCCAAGAAATAAAAGCAAGAATCAACCACTGGGATAGATTCAAACTAAAAAGCTTTCTCTCAGCAAAGGAAACTATCAGTAATGTGAAGAGAGAGCCTACAGAGTGGGAGAATATCTTTGCCACTCATACTTCAGATAGAGCGCTAATTTCCAGAATCTATAAAGAACTCAAAAAACTCTACACCAAGAATACAAATAATCCAATCAACAAATGGGCTAAGGAAATGAACAGACACTTCACAGAAGAAGATGTACAAGCAATCAACAGATATATGAAAAAATATTCAACATCTCTAGTAATAAGAGAAATGCAAATCAAAACCACCCTAAGATTCCATCTCAACCCGATTAGAATGGCGATTATCAAGAACACAAGCAACAATAGGTGTTGCCGAGGATGTGGGGAAAAAGGTACACTCATACATTGCTGGTGGGTTGCAAATTAGTGCAGCCACTCTGGAAAGCAGTATGGAGATTCCTCAGAAAGCTTGGAATGGAACCACCATTTGACCCAGCTATCCCACTCCTTGGCCTATACCCAAAGGACTTAAAATCAGCATACTACAGAGATACAGCCACATCAATGTTCATAGCTGCTCAATTCACAATAGCCAGACTGTGGAACCAACCTAGATGCCCTTCAATTGATGAATGGATAAAGAAACTGTGGCATAATATACAATGAAATATTACTCCATCATGAAGAATGATAAAATTATGGCATTTGCAGGCAAATGGATGAAATTGGAGAATATCATGCTAAGTGAGATAAGCCAATCTCAAAAAACTAAAGGACGAATGATCTCGCTGATAAGCGGATGAGGACATATAATGCGGGGTAGGAGGGGTTAGCGTTAGGGTTAGGGTTAGGGATAAGGAGGGTGGTAAGAATGGAGGAAGGAAGGACTGTATGGAGGGAAAAGAGGGGTGGGAGGGGTGGGGGGGAAGGGAAAAAAATAACAGAATGAATCAAACATTATTGCCCTATGTAAATTTGTGATTTTTAATTAAAAAACAAAAAAAACATACACGTTAGCAAGTTGTCATAAAATATTATATATATGATATATATATATATATATATATATATATATATAGGATGCTTTGGTGGCAGCCTTCTTTTTCAGTAGCACTGGATCTACAGAAAGCCATCAAACTAGAGAAAGGAGCAAGCCCTGAACACTAGAGTATTCTCATACTCTGTTAACTCCAGGGTGGACAGTATCTACAAATGGATTTAATTAATCCACATATTATCAGCCACATGCTGGTAAACTACCAACTTCCCCAATGCAAACTCTTTACTGAAATTGACAACTCCGTTTAGCAAAACATTTAATATTCACTGAGATATAGATAACAAAGCACCAGTAGTAACCATCACTGAAGCATTTGGTCACAGTGCTGACTGACCATCTCTAGAGTGCTGGCTCTTGCTTAAGGTAGCCAGTTGCCCCATATTTATCATATTTATGTCACTCTGTCTGCATGATGTACTTTAAAGTAAATTATAAGCATCAGAACAATTTGGGTCACACCTGGTATAGAAAAAGCATATCCTTGGGATGACCCTCTAGTGATTAGTAATGCAGGAAAAACTAACTCCAGGGATAACTCTATAAATTCCCAACCACCAAAATTCCTGGAAATCAGACAAATCTGGATTACATCTCTGCTCCATCACTTAGGTCTTGAATGACTTGAGGCATATTATTTAACTTTAATGATCCTCTCTTTCTTCACCTCTAAGTTAGGGTAAAAATCTAGGCATGTAGCTGTTCTGTAAACATAATATCCAGTGGTGTGCTGCAGCTGGCTCAGGGAAGCTTACAAGTCTAGTGGTAAATTTTTAGGCATTTTTTTGAGACAGTTGTTAACATAGAAACAAGCATTTGAAAACAAGTAAAATGATACAAGCTTTCAATTAAATACTTTGTATAAAAAATAGGCAATACTCAAAACTCATGAGTTTGAAGTACTTTACCACATTTCACTATTTCCTATGTCATGTTACTTATGTCTATTGTACAACAATGTCCAACTGCACATCTTTTCCCAACTCTGTTTTCAGTCACTTCTGGTAGCTTAAGTAGCTTGAAATCAGACATGGTACAGTATTTACATCATGAAAATCAGCAAATAGTAGAATTCAAGACTTAATTTATCATCTCTGTTTAGTCCAGAGACAATCAATGAACCAAAGAAAGTGATGAAGAAAATGTCAGCAATGTGTATTAAACTTAAAAGTATGATGTTTGTTCTTTATACAGAGAATAAGAACAAAAATTCTAATGTGAAAAAGTACATTAAGATTCTGTACAGAAGTTGCCCACAGCATTGTCAAACAATTGGTCCATCATACAACATGGTTGTTACTTTCATTTGGATTGTTGACTTTAATGAGAATATTAATTAACATTTGTATTGCAACCATACCCATGCATTAATTACAAATATATGTTGTCTATAGTCACAATAGTTCAGCAAAAATTGGGCTGGGGGTCTACCTCTGTGGTAGGATGCACACTTGAAAAACTTGATACAATCCCCAGCACTGAAAACAAACAAAAAAATATTTATGAAAGCATTCTGTGAGAATCTATCATCTCTATGGACATTACCAAAAAAAAGTATTAAAGTTTTTTTATTATTTGTTAATTATTGCTATACATGTTTATATCATTAAACTTTAAATTGAAATTATACATATATGTATATATGTATTATATATGAGTGTGTGCATATATGCACCCATATATACCATTGTTAAAAATTTATCAGTACTCTTTTTTATATATTCCTTTCTGAAGTTCTCACCCAAATGAAGCACCCTCTATGAAGTCTCTTGGATCTTGCAGAAATCAGAATTAAATGTAATTTCTTCCTCTCTTAACAAGTTGGGACCTATATAATGTACATTTCTATCTTAAAAGATAATTAGCTGTGCATATCTGCTCACCTGTTGATATTATAGACTCTTAGAAGAAAAAAAATGTTATGTGTCTTAATTTTAACATGACCCATAGCATTTATAGTAAAGATTCTCAGAAAATATTTATCATAAGTTAGATACATTAGTGTGTTTTAATTTATATTGTATTATAAAAATATAGTTTATTTCTTCTTTTTTCGAGTTGAGTTTGGTAAGTTCTCCCATCTCTCATTGGTAGATTAATTGCCAAAAGAATAAATTATAAGGCAAATACTTGAATTAATATTTATATTTCACCAATTAGTGATTAGTATCATATTGGTAAATATTTTAGAGGTTGTTTTTCAGAAAGAAACAAAATTTCCTTTCTCTTCAAAAAACTACTCTAAGTAGACATGACAAGTTTGTTCCAGGATAAAACTATTGTGCACTGAATCAGTTATTATTTTTTTCCAGGAATTTTTCATGACCTGAGATTCTTTACCTACCATTTACTCATAATATGATTGTTAATACTTTCATGTGCTTGCTGTGCTTTGAGTATTTTATATTTAATATTCATCTAGTCCTCATCATCTAGTCCCTTGTGAGTTAGGTAGTGTTTTTGTAATTTGTTAAAGATGAGGAAACAGTACTAGATCATTTAAATCACTTTTCTGAGATCTCAGCATTAGTGAATAACTGAGCTCAAATCTAAACCCAAGAAGTCTAGCCCGAGAATTAAATTTGCCAAAGTAGCTGGGCTCAGAAGTGCACACCTGTAATCCCAGTGGCTCAGGAGGTTGAGGCAGACAGATTGCAAGTTCAAAGCAATCTCAGCAATTTAGCAAGGCCCTGTGGACCCTGGGGATGTTGCTCATTGGTTAAGTGCCCCTGGGCCTGGGTTCAATCCCTGGAACAAAAAAAAAAAAAATTGTCAAAGTAATTATGAATTCCAAGGAAGAGAGTCTCTTTTGGAAGAAAAACAAACACTTTTCTGCTACAGAAGACAGCCTAAAGAAATCAGAACACATGATCCATCCAGAAAGATAAATGTGGGAAGAATTCATGAATATAAAAGTGGTAGGTTTCCTCCTGTAGTATATAATAAACATACATATAATAAACATTTATATATATAATTATAAAGAAGAATTTATTTGATTGGCATGCACAATCAGAGGCATCCCACAATGGTCTTCTGAAGGCTGGAGAGCTGGAGAAAATAACAGGTGCTTATTCCAGAACAACAGGGACCAACAGTGCAGCCGCAGTCTAAGGCTGAAGACCTGAAAGCCCCCAGGAGAGCTGCTACGGCAAGTTTGTTTTAAAAGGCTTAAACGTCTATAGTCCAATGGCCTAGATGACTGCAGCAGCAAAAGCCACACCCTTAGGTGTGCCCAATAGGAGCTTCCCCCTTGTGCTTTCTTGTTCTATCTGGGACCCCAGGCTATTGGATGGTGCAGCTCATGTTCAGGGGGAATCTTCCTGACTCAGTTCTCTGACCACGTGCCAATCTTCTTTGGAAACATCCTCACCGATATACTTCTGTGTTTTACCCAGTTTCTAAGCATCCCTCAATCCAGTCAGGTTGACAACCAAGATTAACCATCACAAAAAGGATATAATATTGTACGGACTGGGGGAGGAAATGAGAGCAAGTGAAAAGCTAACCACTCTAGGGTTATCAATTGGTGTGGTCTCCATCTCCAAAAGGAAGTTTTACTGGCTAGCTCTGACCTGGCTGGTAGACTAGGAGGAATATATCTATTCCCCAAATAGATTTAGTGGGAACACAAATCGAAATGGATCTATGGATGTTTCGCTCTAAGGGAAAATGCACTTCCCAAGGAAGCCTCCAACAGAGTTTAGTTCACAGTTGTGGGTACAAAAGGCAATCCAGCTGTTCTAAGGTATCTGGGAGCTCTGTAAACTGTGGAGTCTCTGTGTCTAAGAAAGAGCAACAGTTTCCCATAACTTACAGAGGGGTCCTAGTGGTCTAGATGAAGTGACTTCATAAGCAGACTTGTCATTGATACTGAAACTGTTGTTCACAGACTAGACACAAGAATTGCCTCAGAGGCAATTTGATAGGTAACAACTACTTTATTTAAATCCAGAGTTAACTGATTTTTAAGTTGGAGTTATGGAGTAATTTCTGATTTTCCTGAGTTTATCTGGGGGTTGATTATGCACAGTTTTATGCATTAGAGAGGATAAGGTTTTAGAGAATATAGTAAATTAAAATTTAGAGACAATTTTGGATTCTTGCAAAGTAGAGTTAGAAACTGTGACATTTAACAACTTGTATGTTATTCTCAGACAGTATATGTGTCAAAACACTTCACAGTGTGGAAATATAAGAGAATTAATATCTTTGTGAAAATATATTCATTGAATGCATAAGGAGCACATATCCATTTATCTATTATCTGTGTGCACATATTCATCCACTCTGATAACTAATAATTTATTTATCTGCTTATTTGTTTGTTTGCTGGAATGTGTTGCTAATTTTCAGAAGATGCCATAGTAGTTAAGTAGGCAGATTTAGGGCCAAAATTCCTAGGTTTAAATCCTGACTCTGCTTCATGCTACATGTATGACCTTGAATGAGTTACTTAAACTCTCAGATGCAATCTCCAAACCCTCAAAGGGTTGTTGGGAAAGTCAAATGTGTTAATAGGTTTAACACACAAACAATATATGTATAACCTTGCAAGTGCTCAGAAACATTAGCTGTGATTTTTTTTTTTTTTTTTTTTCACATGGCAGTCACTTTAGTGAACTGTCATGTTCAACTTTATTTCCTGGTCTTCATTTTGGTGACCCAGGATAGGAAATTGTCAACAGTGACCATGACCCATATTCTTTGGGTTCTTCTGGGATCTGGAGTATCACAACTGGATGAGAAGTTTTGGGCTCTTTTTGGGAGTAGTTCTTTCTACCATACCCAATCTCACTCCACTCTCTCTACTCTATCACTTTGTTTATTTTTTACATATTTCATTGGGAAAGTGATTTTTGAAAACAGTAGAAGACCAATTCACTCAAGAACAGTATTTCCTACGAGGTCACCTTTTATGAAAATTGTTGCTAAAGGAAAATGTGAGTGTTGGAGAAAGGCAATTATAGATTGCCCTCAGTCAGGACACCTCTAGACTCCTGTGTTCATTTTAGTTGACATCACAGAAGATATCAAACTTTCTGTCTTCCATCACGTTTTTGAGCTTCCATGTAGTAGATGGCTTCTTTTAAAGAGTGATTCGCTGCTAATGCTTGGAAGTCATGAATCTATTGTTTGATGTCCCTATTTTAGATTTTTTTAAAAGATAGATTTTTGATTTTTTTTTTCTTTGCACTTGGCAAGTATTTACTTTTGCATTTAGAAGAGTGAATTTTCAGCACTTGGGTATTTGCTTTGGGTTACCAACATGTCACATTCTAATTGTTCTGGTCTCAGGAATGACTTTAAAGAGTGAGAGCAGAAAACAATAACAACAACAATAACAAAAGTTTTAAAAAACCTACCCAAAAACATAAACAAAAAATCCATGCTGTAAATACAGATTTTAAGAAACAGACAGTCACAGCTCATATGTAGTCCATTAGCACTGCAGGTTTAAAAAGAGAGATCAATACCTTGAGTTTCTCATTCTTGGATTTTGTAGCTACTGAGTTATCAAAAGAGAACTGATTAAAACTTGAATTCAAATTGAGGTCAAAATTAAAAATGTCAATCTGGATTTAAGTTCCCTGAAGTTGGTAAGTGGAGTTTCATTTCTTTTATTTGATAAGGATTAAGAATAGTCAGAAAAATGTTATCATGAATTTTTGTCATGTACCTTACGGTTAATTACAAATCAGAAGTGAAGGGTACATGGAATTAGTCTAGTGGTCTCTAATTCTCTATTCTTATTGAAAAACTATTAAAGTCAATTCAAAGACTTTTAGAGGATAAATTTTGAAGTAAAAATATATATTTTAAAAAAATTTTGAAACTGGCCAATATTAACAATTAATTTTTCTAACGTTAAAAGGAGTTGCTTTGATCTTCTTTGAGAATTTAAAGTTATTCCAGATTAAAAGATTGAAATATAATTGAGACTCTAGATTTAGTGGTACATATTTTAATATTTTTCCTTTAATATTTAATATTCTGCTTTTTTGGTGAGCCATCACTTTCAAAAGTATTTTCAACCAAATAGAACACTATTTTCCTTAACTCTTTACATAGGGGTAAATAGTCCTTACTTAGGCTGATGCTGAAAAAAATTCTGAAAATATAAGGAAATAGAGACACAGTTTCTTGGGAAGTCTAAATGTTTTTTTAAAATCATGGTATAGTATAATTAAGTCTTTACCTTCATTACACCAATTTCACCTCCTTTTGAGAAAGAAAATTTGGAATTTCATTTTTCATTGGGAATAATCCATGTTTTTTGTGAGACCCATATCTAAAGGCAGAATTTAGGGTCCCAGTTTCTTCATGTTTAACATGAAGTTCATTAGAATATGTATTGAGCTTTAGTATTCTTAATTTTCACATGAACTCAGAGTGAAAAATAAGCAATTATTATTCTAAAGGGAAATATTTATTAAAGATGCCTACATGTCTACATTTATGAAACAAGCTTAAAACAATTCTTAACCAAAAGCTTATTGATACCTGATTGATTTCAGATCATTATATACCACACTGAAACTTGAGAGTTTATTAGAACCTTGTCATACATTCCACTATGGTACTGGCACAAAAATCTGGGAAAACACTAGGGATTATAATAATATAATCTAAAAAAAAAAATCTAAAAGTGGTCATTTGAGTAAAAAGATGACTTGAATAGATTCTTAAATTTCCAATCTTCATAATGCCCTAATTGTACTATTGAATTTTTTAAAAATCCACAATATGTAGTTTTTGGCATAATTATTGTTACTTGCATATGCATATTCATTTCATAAATATTATAGCTTAACCACAAAATCTCAGTTCTTACCATAATGCACATTCCTTCTGTCAGGCTTTGCTAACTCTCCAAAGCATCTAAGATCTTGAAGTTTAGTGGGAGGAAAAGATTCTCCATAAAATTCTATAGCTGTTTTAGCAATGGAAAACATGCATGCATCTCAAATAGTGAAAATGGAAAGACAATTGATTGCATGCTCTCAGTTATTGAGCAATAATTTTTTTCCCAATGGGTTTTATTCTGGTTTAACTAGGAATTTCAGTGTGATCAAGCTTTATTGGATAAAAGCTGGATAAAACAGCTCAAAATACTCAGAATTTTTTTTTCTTGTCTTGCTTTCCTGAAAGTTGCCTTCTTGTACCCCTTTTCAATCTGAAGTTAGTATATTTATCCTATCCCATTGTTTTTCTATTAATGGATGAGAGAGGAAGAAATGGACAAATTCTCAAGGGTTTATTTTGGTTCTTGAGAGAATGCTTTTCATTGTGAAATTAAAAATATGTGTGTGATATTTAGTCGAAGAGTCTAGGGAGTCTTCATGTCCTATAATGCAGAATGGTACTGAACTCAAGTGATTGCTTCCTTAATTGCAATATTTTGTTCTTTTCCTCATCTCTGAAAATTTCCACTAGCTGTTCATATGGATGAAAAAATCAGCCTATGATGATCTGAGCCTAGAATCTTACTACACATATATACACATACATAACTGTGCAGCAGTTTTGTGTGATTTGAAGTATTCAGAGTTTTCCAGAACTGCATTGTCATGTGTATGGAAAGATGAATGACTTTATTTAAAGTGTTATTTTAGGAGTTGCTTACCACTTTGGAAAGTCAGATGGCAATCTCATTGGAGGGATTGAGTGACTATTTTGAAACATGTTCATATCAATCTGCATCATAACTGTCATATTAATCTTTATTTCAAAATGTCAAAAAGGCAACAATTTTTTATATTTTCTTAAATTCAAACTATTTTCTATAGGTTTTGAATATGCCTATCTCAATATAGTCTCTGGAGCTGTGTTAAAACATTGTTCTATAGAATTACAAATTATTTTATTGTGAGAAAATTTTCTCTTATTTTTAACATTTGATAGACTTCGAGATTTTCATTGATTTTAAAGTAAATTATAATTGATAGGATAATTATAATACTTATGAATTTCATTTTAATATAGTAAAACTATGGGACATACAAAATATTTATTATAAGAAGGAGCTCTGATAAAGTTTGATAACTAATACCTTATTACTTTTAAAATTTATTTAATTTTTTCACAGAAATAATTGAGTAAAATAATCTGAATGATACTTGACATCCCCGATTTTTTTTTGGTACAATGTATATCAGGTAGACGTGGGAACTTGTGAGGTAAAATATTGGTTAAATATTACGGTGTTTGACTGAGTGCGTACATGATTTGAAGGGCATAGAGGTTTGTGTTAGCCAGCTTTCCCTCATTGTGAAAAGATCAACTTAGTGGAAGGAAAGATTTATTTTTGTTCACAGTTTCAGAGGCTTCAGTTCATGGTCACTTGGCCCCATTGCCTCTGGGCCTGTGACCAGGTAGAACATCATGGCAGGGAGTATGTGGTGGAGCAGAGATGCTCAGCTCATGGCATCCAGGAAGCAAAGGGAGAAAGAGAGGCCAGGTCCCAATAGCCCCTTCAAGCTCCCATATGACACAAAGACTTCCTAGTAGGCCCACCTGCTGAAGATTCCACTGCCTCCCAAATCTTTAACCATGGGCCCTGAGTGGACACTTATCCAAAACATGGCAAAGTTCAGACTCAGGAAATAAGTAAGTTTCCCTGAAATCTACCGTCAGTAAGCTAAACGATTGCTATAGCTAGGCGTCTACATTCCTAGCTTCTGGTTCCAAGATTTTTCAATGAAGTTGGATACTGGGAAGGTGAGTGTAGTATTTAGTTTTCAGGTTATTGACTTCGTATAGGGATATTAAATTGTTTACATTTCAGTGTCCTTTTTAAGTATTGTTGACCAAAGTTAGAAGCTTGAATCAGATAATCTTCTAAGACCTAGGTTCTAGTCCTGACTTTCTCCTTTTCTTATTACCAGTGATCATTGGTAATTCACCCCTCCACATCCAAATTTTTCACATGTAACTTATTTATCTTTCTTTCAGGTTATTGTTAAAAGCAAACCACACAATAAATACAAAATCACTTTTTAAGCATAATATATTATACAAGTAGGCAAAATACTTTTTTGATTCAGAACAGGAGGCAATGTAGTGTGCTTGTTTGTTTAATAATACATCTATATATTAGATTTTCGTATTTGTATTATACATGTACTTAAAAATACATATCCTATAAGTTGCCATCCCAAATGGACAATACACCTTTAAATGAAGTTTAAAATAAAATGAAACAAATAAAATAAAACAAAAGGTATCTGAGTTTATCTAAGGGAGTATCAATCATAGACTTTAAAAGGAAAAAGAAACGTGACTCAATCATTTTTTTAAGGACCCCCACTCTTATTTACATGTTAGGTTAAAATCTGTTAGTTTAAATTTATTATGCAAGAGTCTTCCTATAAACTTCTGGTGACACAGAGGAAAATGAAAATTTTGATTAAGTAATGTTGATAGTACTATATAAACTGATAAGAAGGGTAGCTCTTCTTTTACTTGTATAAGAATAATTTGAAAGAGCTTTAATGTAGTTAATTATAAAATTTAAGCAATTTGATACCTACAAAATTTTCAATGTCATACTAAGTGAAATGTGTTAGATAGAAAACAAAGAATTTAAACATATATAGATACAAAATTAATTTATATTATTATAGCAAACATAAAATTCTAAACTTCACCACTTGAATGGGTGCCAATTACACACTAATAAAATTACTAGGTAAGATAAACAATGGTAAGTTCTTGTGTAATAAAACTCTGATGTGATATAAGAAAAAAAGGATGCAAAAAATACAGCCAAATTAAAATTAAAGTCAAAATTACCAAGAAAGACAAATATAAATTAATAAAGGTGATATTGAGCATAGGAGAAGTTTCAGATTAACATATTTCAAGATCAGGGCTCTAATAAACATGCAGCAGGACACTGCACGTTGGTTGGCAAAATCTGGATAGACGTAGTTCAGACCCTTGACCTCCCAGCTTCTCATGAACCCTCTGGATCTATATAATTGATCCATTTCTCCTGATTAGGAGACAGTGTCCATCCATGTTGCTCAAAGACCAGACAGAAGACTCATGTGAGGCAAGTGCCTTATATAAGTTTTAGTTACTCCACTCAGGCTCTACATCTTTATTCCCACCTGACAACCAGGAAAGAATAAGGGACAGATTGCAATGTTGCCAAACCAAGGAAGTATAAGTTCTGCTAAAGAGAATCATGGAGTATGCACCAAACTAACTCTAGGACCTAACAGATACTTATGGAAGTCCAGAGACTCTGACTTGGATTGAATTCTGAGAGTGCTAAATAAAGGTAGATGCAACATAAAGCTGGAGGACATAGAGGATGTATACCACATGGGCTGTAATGCCTGCTAAGAATTTGAGGAAAATGTGCTTACCAGCTACTGGGATGATTCTTGAAAACCTGGAAATAAGTGAAGACCCAGAATTTCCATGACAGTGCATGGAGGAAGGGATTAAAGGGCTCAGAAGAATGGACATGCTAAAGTAGATGCACTATGTAAGGCTGGAACACCTCCCAATCAACTCTTTTCCATTGAAGACCCCTGAGGATTTTTTTTTTTTAACCAAGGGATAAAGACTATCCGGGTGAAAAGGTGGTTCAGTTACTACTGCATAAATTTGTGCTGTATGTTTTAGGTTTTGTTATGGAACCACTCCATTTTTGGTACCAGATTTCAGTTCTGGTTTTTACTACTCTGCCATACTAATAATGATTTTTTTTCTGAATATTCTTATATTAAAAATAAAACAAGTTCCACTTCATATGTTTAAACAAAAATCAAACAGTGGCAAAACTGCACAAAATGAGACTTCCAACAGGTTGAGGTCAAGGTATGGGTGTGTTTTGTTGTCTAAGTCACATCTAAGAGTTTTGTTCACCTAATTCTGCTTCTGAAATGAGCAATATCAAAATAGCCTGGAGTCAGCCATGTGCCATTTCCCAGGTTCCCCTGAGGAGCCCTTCTTCCTGATCTTACTAAGGCTCCTCCTCCCACCTACCCTCAGGCCAGCTCATCTCTGGGGACTGGAGCACAGTTAATCAATCATGTCTACCCAGGGTGCAGCGGTTTAGCCTTAAAGGTGACTCTAGGAGTAGGTTCTGGGGCCTTTATGTGCTGCTTTTCATTAGGACAAGAGTGCCCCTCCACATGAAGATTCTGCGGGACTGAGAACATGATGTTCTAGGAAGTGCTGACACAGACCAGACACCACAAACGATACCTTGGCCTCATAAAATCAGTCCAAAGCCAAGGTGACCAGCTTAAGTCAGCTTTAAATCCCTCCTGAGTTTTACAGACACTTTTTTGTTGTCTCTGAGAACCATAATTCTTCCTTCTGAACTACTACTGTACTGTAACTCCCTATAGCTTTAAAATGGATTAATTGATTTCTGCTTTTTAAGGTAATTCCAAATAATGCTACTATTGGGCCAGTGGTAAAATTCCTCTTGCCACCCCACAGGCTACACCAAACAATCTGTTAAAAAGACATTTAAAAAAAAAAAATTTTGGGGGGGGTGGGGAGGGGGGACTGTGGGTGGAACTCTGGGCCTTTCACATACTAAGTACTTGCCCTACCACTGAGTTACAACCCCAGTCCTCTGCAGATACTCTTCTAGCTGTAAGAAGTTTGGAGTTAACTAGCAATAAGCCTGAAAATCTGGGGATTGGTATAAAGCTGGTTCATCAAATTTCGGTTCTGACCCTCAGCCCAATGCATTTCAACTAAGGCATCATCTATTTCCTTCTCAATGTTTATCAAACACTTAAATAGGTAATGTCCTGCTCCTCCTTGGAGGGGCTTCCCCTTTTCAGGCCCTGGGTTGCCAAAGTGCTCAGAAGCTTCTAGGTCATGGGTTTCATTGCAAGAGACTTTACAACCTTCTACAACCTCCTCCCTTCCCTTTCCTCACTCCTTTCATCCTCCATGGGTCCTGGAGTTTCCTCTTGGGACAATGACTCCTGGCTTGGGCAGTGGCCCCCAACAGTGGTACACTTGCCCTCCTGCAGAGGTGACCCACAAAGGGTACCCTCCTGGGGACTTGGAGCCACAACCTGGCTACTGCCCTACTCTCTGGAGATGGCTTTTCTCTCCTCCAAGTCCTATAGGACATCCTCAGGAGCTCGAGGCACTTCCCTCAGTTGTCTCACTCACTTTCTTTTCTTTCACCTTAAATGAATCCATGCATTTTCTATGGCTGTCAGAAAAAGACTAGCTTCCTCTTTTCCACAGGAAACTTGTTTATGCTGGACCTTTAAATCAGTGAGAATTTTTTCTATCCATGTTGTCACATCCCTTATGCCTTCCACTGTCATAGAGCCCAAAGATGATGCTTTGAGGGATAATTCTTTCATCACAGACTCCAGCACTACAAATGTAATGGGTTTTCTTGGCTTCTCTAATTTTCTTCATTTGCTTGTTGGTAATTGTACTGTGACATCTTCTTAAAAACTCCAAGCTCAGGCCCATCTCATGGTCTGACCTTGACAGAACACAGTAAAGGTAACCTTAGGGACCCCTTGGATGTGAAGCTCTTTCTTCAGTGGAGCCGGGCTGTATTTCTTTCCCAGCACACAGTTATACCACCTTAATCTTATTTTAAGCTGTAAATTGTCATGGATGATCCGTTTAACAAATTCTAATTCACCTTCTGCCGTGATCTCTGTGATACCTCCTGTATTTACAGGACTAGGTGGAGGTCTTTGAGGGTTTTGAGAGTTCATTCCCTTGGCTTCCAATTGGTTGGCCAAAAAAAAAAGGGGGGTTGCATATACAAAAGTCATAGATTATCTCAGATTTTTCTTTAAGAGCATCCTTCAGGGTTGTTTTTGCGGCACTTTTACCACTTTTATGAGATGTTATTCTGTTCCACATTTTTCTTTGCATAGTAGAAACACATATCATCCACTTCTGTAACAAGGAAATACCAGCCATTTCAGGTTGCTCCAAGTGGGATAGATGCAGGATGCCCCAGTGCCTATGTCAATTCCTCCACCTAATGAATATAGTTGAGTCTCAAAGGAACTGTGGAAATTAGTCTTTCCCATGGAAGATCAAGAGAAAGTCCAAAATCTTCCTTTAGGAGAGTGCAAGTCAGAGCTCTGACTGCTTCAGGGTCTTTAAAATTAACTCTCTTCCATTCAGATTTATCTGAACATGCTGCTTAAAATCTGGGTATTTTGATGCCACATATGCAAAATCAGGAGGTATGTCCTTGTATGTACTTCTTTCATGCATTGATTTACTTGGAGCCATCTCTGAGACTGATGTTCCTGACCAATAATGTGCCTGGTGTTACTATCAATGATTTTAGCAATCATTTTAGTATGCTTATGGAAAGAGGTTCTCTTGTCTCTGTTCCACCAAGTCTGGAGCCTCAGATGGGTGGACTCAAGGCTTGAAGTAATTCAAGCTAACTGAAAATAACTGGAATTATAAGAAAGGTCATTTGCTAGCTTTCCTGTTGCAAGAGGTGAGATGACTTGAAGATTAGGATTTCTGGGAACCCACAGGGTGACTTCTCAGCAGTCAGTTTCATGGTGATTCAGGTTTCAAAAGGTGCCTCAGTAAGCAATCTGTAAGGTATATTGCCTTTTTCTTTTTGACCTAAGTTTTGAAGTCATACTTTGGAATGTGTTAAGTATTTTTGTTAACATGTATTAAATATATATATATATATATATATATATATATATATATATATATATTAATGGGCTTCGGTGTGATATTTCCATGCTTGCCACATGCACCAGTCAAATTCAGTCTTCTTTTATTCCCTGACTCCTTCCCAACTTCTAGTAATTGCTATTTGCATTAATGTTGATTTTAAAAAAATTTCCACATATGAAGGAGAGCATGCAGTCTTTGCTGCCTTATTTCACTTAATATAGTATCCTGCAATATACCTATTTTTCTGCAAATGGCAACATTTCATTCTTTTATGGCTGAATAATTTTCCATTGAATGTATGTATTGCATTTTCTTTATTCACTCAACAATTGATGGGCACCTAGACTGATTCCATATCATAGATATTGTGAATAGTGCAGCAATAAACATGGGTGCTCAGGTATCTCTTTATTATGATGATTTCTTTTACTTTGGATATATGCCAAAAACTGGGATAGCTGGGTCATCTGGTAGATCTATTTTTAGTTTTTTGAGAAACTTCAGTATGTTTTCTATAATGGTTGTAGTAATTTACTTTACCATCAGTGGTCTACCAGAGTTCCCTTTTCTCCATGTCCTCTCCAGCATTTGTTATTTAAAAAAAAAAATTGATAGTAGCCATTCTAACTGGGATGAAATGATACATCATTATAGATTTGGATTTCATTTCTCCGAGGGATGCATTACTTTTGTTGCATTCAATTGGTTGCTGGTTAAGTCACATGTCTTATTTGTAAGTTCATAATCCAAATCTCTCAATGGGAATGGGAGGAAAGTCAAGATCAGATTTAAGATAAGTATGTGGGATGAGAGGTACTGTTGTTCTTTGTTTTTTTGACAAATAAATCTGCCATTGGATGACATCAGCATCATTGAGAAGTTCAGTAATGTCTGTCCTTATCTACATCAGGAATGATCATAGGATGAGCTGTCTTAGAACTAGGCTCCTTTCCAGAAATGCTGATAATAGAATTCCAAAATAATAAAGACCAGGTGTGTGCAGTTACCACGATCAGTGGTGGTGTGGGAGTGGCAGTCAAGGATGCTCAGCCTCTATAGAAGAACAGAGTATTTCTAGAAGCAAGAGTGAAGGGTGTTCAACTGAACTACTAAATATATAAAATCAAAAGAAATCAAGGATGAAAACCTGGAAACCAAAGACAGCTGCTCCACTTAAAAAAACAAAATCACAATTCCTTATCAGATTCCATACCTAAGACAATATTCAGACCTAGAATCTGTTAACTGAAAGGAGAAATCACATTCCTTTGAGGAAGGACATTTCAATACAGCAGCAAGCATATTCACAGTGATCCTTCAGGCCTTCCCTAAGGGAATTATGAACATGAACTCTTATGACTATTCACTGGGGAGAGGAAAATACTCAGATTTTTAGAGAGAACTATTGGACAAAGATTCTAAATTAATATTGGCATTTTAGGACCCTGTGTAGCCCTCCTGTTAGAATGGGGCAGGTGTATGACTGCTAGGTAATAAAGGAAATCCTGTCCCAACTCCTGTTACCATGGGGTCACTGTGTTCCCAAACCTACCATGTGGAAATTGCTCCAAGTTATAATGGGCATACCTAGTAGTTGGCAGAGACCTCAACTGATTTATTGATCCTAGAGGTAAACACTACTGTAGTGAGGATGACCAAACAGAAGTCTCTAAAACTGCCTCTTTTCTAAGACAGTTAATCAATATTGTATCTTGGAATGCAACAAATGGCAGAGATAAATGTCATGTAAACAAAAGGCAGTGTGGTCTCAATTATGTCTCCATTTAATTACCCAGTCTAGTCCTTATGGAAATGTGATAGACCACTATGGATTACAGTAGAATTCCATTTAACCAGACAGTAGTAGCCTCAATTGAAGCAATTATACTGCATGTGGTATCTTCACTAATGCTATTTAACAAAAATTCTGATTATGTTATTGGTCATCTGTAAAGCTCTAACCATGGAACACCAAGTAATTAGCATCTTGTGACCAGAGATAACCTTGAGCAAAGCTCTGCTGACTGGTCAAGTCATAGGTCAAGCAGGTCCAATATTAAGGAAGTGACTCCATAGTTCCAGGCATGAGCAGGATCAGATGGCACAAGTACACTACATAAGCAATTGTGCAAACACTCTTTACTATCTCCTTTGTCATCTCTCACTTCTGGCTTCTAGTAGAAGTTAGGGGACCTTATGATCATATGATAGAGGAAAATGGCCAGCTTGGTTCATTAAAAATTTGCTCATAATATCAATGAGAGCTGAAGATGATCAGTTGCTCACTACAGTCCCGTTCAGGGCTGGACCTGAGAAAAAGTGATGAGGGGAAATCTTCCCACTTATTTACTTTGTGTGAGCAGAAAAACTTAAGATAAGAATACACATGTACTCAGGGGTACTAGTACCAAATGAACAAGAACCCGGAAAGAGGAAACATTGGGAGGAATTGTGAAGATCTTGGGAAAAGGCATGATGGAGTCATAGGGATAGACGTGTAGTAGAAATGTCTTGCTATTTTACTGGTATCGCCTGGTATTTACTGGAATTAGCCTGAACTGCTTACAGTTACCATTTAGTACAATAGTTCATCAAGTGGATTAATCCACTAACAAGGTCATGACTCTGCTAATTGAATCATTTTACCTCCTGCTTTAACATGGGAGCTTTGGGGGGGCACATAATATCCAAACCTTAACACTACTATTGGCAAGTTGAACAGACATTCAGCAGGGCAATAACTGGATCTTTCTTGATGAGTGGGAATCTATGCTATAAGACCCATTTAGAGATTCCATCTGTACTTCCACCCTACTCCATATATTTGGTATGCTGGCACTGTGGTGGTCAATGGCAGAGGCTAGTTGAGGTCTATTGGCCAAGTGACTCTGTCTTCTTGTTTAAGGTCTCTTCAGCAATGGATGCTTTACCACTGTACAGCAGCTGATACCAGTAAAATACCAGGGAAAGATACTTTTGCTGCACTATGAATCCATTATTTGTGTTCCCTAGAACCTGGAGGTGAAGCAAATCATCTTGATTAAGATTGACACCTATTCTGAGTTGGCCTTTGCACATAGGGCCTTGGCCAAAATCCGTATTGTAGATTCTTTGATCCGCCAACATAAGTCCTCAAATAACAATGTATTTATTATATTAAGCACATTTGTTTCCTAAGACTACTATAACAAAATATCACAGATTGAATAACTGAAGCAGTGATAATTAATTATCTAACAGCTTTGGGGGCTGTAAGTCCAAGGTCAAAGCATTGACAGATTTACTGTTGCTTTGCAGAGGCTTCTGCTCTTGGTTTGCAGGTGGTTGTCTGCACTCTGTGTTCTCACATAGGCTTTCGTGGGTGCATACATACCCATGGTACCTCTTCCTTTTGTAAAGACACCAGTCAAACTGGATTACAGCCCATCCAAATAACCTCATTTTAACTTAATCACATATTTAAAGATCCTGTATCCACATACAATAGCATTCTGATATCTTAGGGGTTAGAGCTTTGACACGTGGATTTGGGGAAGGCGTAATTAAGACTATAACATCATCTACTTATGAGTTGTACATCACTGAGTACACAAAGCTATCACATATTCATCATCCATAACCTACTGATCTGATAGAGAAATAGAAAGGCCTCTTGAAGATGCACTTAGGTCATCAGTTTGGAGATGACAACCTGAAAGAATCAACTGAATATGATTCTATATTGCTAGAAGGTAGAACACACGAAACAGAAGTAGTAGAGCTAGGGCTTATGGTGCCATGATTCCTAGTGACCCATACTATGCTTCCTATCTTGCAACCTTAGGAACTATGGATATGGAAGTCCTTATTCCCAAAAGGGAAACACTTCAGCCAGGGGATGCAGTAAGAGTTCCCCATGTAGCCTGATCACTTCAGTCTCCTCTTGTCAAGAGATCAGCAAGCAAGGAAATAAATTATCTAATTGGTAGTGATAATTGAACTTGATTACCAGAAGAAAACAGGGCTGCAGTAATACAATGGATCATGGAAAAATATATTGGCTATCAGATGATACTATGATGCATCTTTTTGTAGTTCATGATCCTTTGGAAGGTAAATGTACCGTAAAGCATCCATGGCCTGAGAAAAGGCTAAAATTTATTGGGGCTGAAGACCCGAATCATCTTTCCAGGAAAGACCTAAAATTACAAGCTAAACATGAAGGAAATTCAGAATATGTGGCAGAATATAGGGATGATGAGTGACAGATACTCTGTAGTATCAGGCTGTAATTCGTTCCCCTGACCCTTTTCTTCTATGTTCTTGAGGACGTTTTGTCCAGGTGGGCCAAATTTACTCTGACTTACTCAAAGAAACAGGTAGATCTGAGTGTTTAAAGGAATGAATGGACTATAGAGAATTCAGTATTCCAGACTCATTCTTTAGGGCTAATGTACTCACTGGTATATTCTTGGCTAGTTTCTCTCAACTAAGTCCTTCCCCTAGAATTTCCCTCAGATCCGAGGAGCTGCTTCAGTGCATGTTGCCTTGGGGGTGGCCCAGTGCCAAGACTGGCTGACTGGCTGATGTGGCCAGACAACACCTGGCTCCCTCACCTCTGCTAGGTCAACTCAGAGGACTGTTAAACATCTAAGGCTCCTGGTAGAATTGTCAGGGGTCTTGGTTAGCATTGTTGAGTTACTCGGATTTTCCCTCTATTCAGTCTTGCCTTCCTCACTCTTTTATAGGTATTTCTGTGAGAATGCTCCCAACTAAACTTTCTATGTGTCCCTCTTCATCTCAGAGTCTGGTTCCATGGAACCTGATCTAAGACAGATGGAGACAATATTCAGGTCATTTACCAATAGTGATCCAAAGTAACTTGAGGAAAGATTTTAGTAACAAATAAAGAGCCACACATTTTTAATACTGAAAAGAAAATCCATCTGTTAACCTTGCACTGATTCTTAAAGAAGTTTGTGAATAATTTGGACAAGATATAATGTGTGTATTACACTCAAATGAGTTATTGTGATTTTAAAAATAAATTCTACATTAATATTTTAAGACCATGATTAATTTTTAAGACAACTATCTCTATTTTCTATTTGCTCTTGCCCATGTAGGTTGATGATATCACATAATTTCATTTATAAAATCATATTCTGTCATTGTTGCTCTTCAAATAATTCTCACCAACATGTCTCATCACTGTGAGAGTAGAGATATTGCCTTGTGCTTATTTATTTTACAAAATAATACTGAATATGTTCATAGCACATAATTACTTTGATGAATTATTAACTCAATTTATGTAGAACTTATCTTTCCTTTAGCAACTTTTTTCCTATTCTGTTCAAATTTTAAATAAAAAAACCTTTTTGACACAAATTCACATTAGTTCAACCTCTCCAAAAAAGGTATAGCATAAATCTGTATGCTCTTTTAACAACCCTTCACACAAAAACAAAATATCATTATCAGACACATATCTGTGGCTTAAATTTCTGACTCATAATTTTAGTCAGTTCTTTCTGGTAAGATCATACGTGTTGCAAAGTAATATAGCCCTGTAATGATAATTATGTGCTATAGACGTGCTTTTGCATGGGAATTCTGAACTGGTGTGTGAGGCCCATATCCTCTCTGTTACTCACATAACATCTACAGTTCCTGTTTTGTCTGACTGAATCTATTTAATGTCTTACTGCTCTTTTAAAATATTTTATGGTGAAAGGGAAGCCTTAGTTTTAAATTCTGAGTAGACCCTACTCAAATTGAAATAAAAGGCATTCTTTTACATTGACCAACATCTTTTATGTCTCAAAACACCAGGATGTTTGACATCTGATTTTCAAGACACTGTAAATCAAAGTGAAAAAAGTGGAAAGTTTTGCTTATTAAAGAAAAAATAAAATCAAAACATATTTTCTTTATATTGTTTTTGCGCACACACACAAACAACACACACACACGCACACCAGGTATACCATCTTAGTGAATGGTGTACACAATTGTTGTGGTTCCCAATATTTGATATCTTCACACTCACTTAGGGAGCTTAGTAAGTAGATTTCCCATGTTTTGGATATTCTGATTCAGTTGATTGGTGAAAGCCTTGGTTGGGCACAAGAATTTTTTCCCACCAAAACTTTGTCTGGCTCTAAGTCACATCAAGTTTGAACTCCATTGAAATTAAACAAAAAAAGAGCTAAATGATATAATATAAACTAGTTATTAGTAATTCACACACAAATAGTGTATAAAGATATTTATGTACACTTTTGATAATATAAATATCATAAACTCTATATATAGTTTTAAATTTTTATTTCAATCAAATAGGGCTGTAGAATATCATTTACTCTTTTTCAGAGTGAAATGTCCCTGTGAACAATTTGATATACTATTTGGGGTTTCCAAGACAACGTTTCTATGAATTTTTTAATGATAGTGAAAGTATCAAAAACACCTAATTTTGTGATTCCAGACATTATTAAGTGTGTTTCTTTTGCAAGGTAGATGCATTTCGAATCAGTTTCTGAAGGGTTAGTGTAACTGGTATTCTGACTTCAAGAATTTCTTCCTTCTAGAAAGTATTTAGAAAAAAACAAAAAGTTCAGCTTTTAGTCAGCTTTTCCGTGGCAAAAAGACCTGACAAGAACAATTTTTGAGGAGGAAAAGTTTATTTGGGGCTCATAGTTTCAGATGTCTCAGCCCATAGATGTCTGACTCCATTGCTTTGGGCCCAAAGTAAGGAAGACCATCAGGGCAGAAGGGTATGGAGAAGGAAAGCAGCTCAGGTCAAGACAATTAGGAAGCAGAGAGAGCTCTGCTCATCACAGACAAAATGTAAACCCCAAAGCCTCCCCCAGTGACCCACATACCTCAGTTACTTCTTACCTATAGTTACTAGTTACTTACCTATAGTTACTTCTTGCCTATAGTTACTGCCCATTTAATCCCTATCAGTGGATTAATGAGCTAATTAGGTGAAGACTGTCATGACCCAACCACTTCACATCTAACTTTCTTGCATTGTCTAGCACATGAACTTTTGGAGACACCTTATATCTAAACAATAACACTTCCATTCTCTTCTATTGAGCTAGATAATTTAAACAAAGTCACTTTACTTCCCTCCAGAGTAATTTCCTCATTTGAAGAATAAGAGATAATTTTGAGGGCTCCTTACTGAATAATGTATCTAAATTATATTGTTAGTCTGGAAAAGATGAGGGACACCAGCACCAAAAGATAAGCTATAAAAACAAGGAGAAGCTTATAATGCTCCATGCAACTGGGGAGGGAAAGATCAACTATTTTACCTTTGCATGCTCAGTTTTCTAGGTTATTTATATATTATATTTTATATTTCTAGAGAACTGTCACTCTCTGGGAAGGGAGGAAGTTGAGCCCATAAATGTATTTTGCTTCTGTATTAGATAGGGTTTTCTAGTGGTACGCTTACCTTGTCCATGTGAGACATGGAGTTGGTGGCAGTCAGGCTTACAGGTGAAAAATAAATTTGTAGATAATCACATAGTGACTGATTTAAGAGTTTTGATTTATGGAATTCAGAAAATCAGGATGGATAGCTGTCAGTCAATAAACTAGTTGAGCATGGTACTCAGATTAGACAGGAAGTTTAGGGGTCTTCTAATGCAGTGTTTCTCAAACTTTAACGTGTATAATGGGCATTCAGAACATGGATGGACCTTGTTAAAAAGGAGCTCCTGATTCAGCAGGGGTGGTGTGGCACCTGAGGTGGTTCTTGTCCAACAAGCTCTTAAGAATGCTACTGTTGCTCTTGGGTCATAAGTCAGGCTTTGAGCAGAAAGGCTTATGAGGTCTGACTAGATGGGAGAGGGAAAAAGGTAGTGTCTCCTTATAGTACTCCTGAACATGAATACAAGTCAAACCTTTCAAAATCTTACCTTGCTTTCCCATACATTAACTATAAAGTCAATTTTAAAATACTTGTTTTGGGCTGGAGTTGTAGCTCAGTGGTAGAGCTCTTGCCTAGCATGGGTGAGGCATTGGGTTTGATTCTCAGCAGCACATATAAATAAATAAAAATAAAGGTCCATCAACAACTAAAAAATATTTTTTTAAATTAAAAAAGTTTTGTTTTGTGGTTTTGAGGACCACCGTATCGATTAAAGGAACATTTTTGGACAGTAGAATGGCAGAAGAATCCTTCTTAACAATATGATGTGTGGACTGAAGGAAGGAAATAACAAAGGTAGAAATATTGGTGGAATGTCACTCATATAACCTAAAGGGAGGCCATAGGAGCATAGGCAGAAGGCAGGCAGTGATCAAATTTAGCTTTGCAGATGGAGGACTGTGGAGGAGAGATAATGATTAGCATGTGAAAGGGGGATAAAATAGAAAGTATAATACCAAACACCGTAGGAATGAGCCCTTATGCCAGTCCATAGACACTTTCATTATTTTTTAATTTTATTGTCCCATGTCTTTATCTCTTTTCTCAGGTAGATATAGACCTATCTAATTTCTCAGGTAGTTTTATTTATCTATTTTTTCAGGTAGAGATAGACCTAGTGTGCTTAGGGTCAAGTTCATCTTTGTCTCTACATTTTCACCCTCATTAATCATGAACCATGAACAACTATGAATTGCAGCTAGAGATAAAACGTCAACAATATGAAGATCGGAATTCATTAGCAAAAGTCATTCCTTTTATCAAAGAGAAACAAGAAAATTGGTTTGTCTTCTTCTAATGGAACCTGATGGTCATAGTTTTTAAGTAACTACCTTTGGTAGTTTACCTTGAAACTTTAGAAACATGGAATCATAGTAAATGGGAAATGCAGTACAGATAAACCTTCTGATTTCAGTTGGAAAATAAAGGGGAATTCAATATGTTGATAGTGTTAGCATTGTATTTACAGCTGTTGCTGCTGCCCACAAGAATAAATGCTCCCCAAGGACCTAGATCAAAGGTGTAGTCATGGGGTGACAGAGCTTGGAACCATAGTATAAGAATTTTACAGATTTAGCAGAATATTTGAAATGAAAGTGCATGTGGTATAAGTTGCAGGTGTTCGTACACATGGTGCAGGCTTCAAGCTGCTATCGGCTTGAGGCTGGATTGTTCTCAGAACTTTCTAAGTGGATCAATCATCACCACTGGGAGATTCCTTTTGGGGCTGATATGCCAATCAATGCCTGTGTTTAAGTGGAGATATGTATGTGTTTTTTAGTGCATATAATTCACTGTGTTCTAGTATTACATTTCTACTGGAAATTATATCTAAGGAGGCTTTTAAGCATTCAAAATGTATGTTTGGTTGCACTTTCATTTGCATTTATTTGTTTTAAATACTGAATAATGAAGATTTAAGGAATGTGTTCATGTACACACGCATACACATTTAGTGTATGAACAGTTAGAGGTATATATTTTGAATTTTTGCATGGCCCAGACTTTAATAGAGATTTCATGAAACTTTAGGTGTTAATGGTTTATGGACCAAGGTGATTTACAGTAGTTATTTGTATTGTGCTTTCTTACTTTCCAAACATGAGCAGCTCTATTAATTCTCAGTTTCCTTCATAGTTGGGCAATTCTGAAGTATTTTCAAATAGATAAATTATGTTTAGCCCTTAACAAATGGCTTCTACCAATGTAACATCTGGCTCCATCTTAATTTTAAAACTTTGAACTAAGAAAATTATCAGAAACCTATAAAAAAGCTTAATTCAATTTTTTCTCCCTATTATTCCATGGTTTCTAAAGGTCTCTTATATTAGGGCATTTGAGAATATTGAGGAAGATTGCTGTACAGCATTTATAAGGTGACTTGTTTAGAGTTTTCTTTAGAAAATATTGGCAAATTAAAAAACAATGAAAATATAGGCAAATTTGATCATGATAGATTTAAAGTTGAATAATGCATGTTAATTATATATTTTACATTTTTATAAAAATATGTAAATAACCTGATAAGTTTTGAAAGTAGGAAAATACATTTTAACATATGAATGTTATTAATATTTTCATAACTGCCATAATCAAATGTTAGTTAATTGGACTCCATGTGTCTGTTATAAAACAATAATAGTACAATCATTCTTCATATATTTCTTTGACTATATTTTTTCCTGAGATTAAAACCTATTAGCAGGGAGTTTGTCTTTCAAAGGCATTACTAATATAGTTTCATTGTCCTTCCTTAAAAAGATTTAGAAAGAAATTAATATCTATAATATTAATATAATAATATATAATATAATTATATATAATATAATATAGTATACTAATAATATATTATGTGTTTGAAAAGCCATTTCTAATAGAACTAAAAGATTTGTTCAAAAAAACAGTAATGCACAGGTATGTTTCTGGGCTGTGTCTTCTGTCCTTTCTTCAATGAGTGAGTGTGAGATTCTCGGATTCAACAGGAGAGAAGCAAGGTTTGCCTCATTCCAGTTGCTATGTTTTTGCTCAGGTCTTGAACCTTGAAATACTCTCAAGGTATATTATCTTAGACTGTTGTGTGGTAGTTTGTTGTTGTTGTTACTTGTTTTTTCTTTTTTTTCCATATGCAGGTTGATGTTCTGTTGTAAAAATTGTGACTATGTAAATCTTTTGACTGTATTTTTGCAGGTGGGACTTTTTCATTCTATTTGCATTAGCCTTGCAATAAGTTCTTGTGTATGAATTGTCTCAGGGGATTCTCAAAAGGGTCAATGTTTTTCTAAATTTTATATAATTTGTTTTTTTCCCAACTTTATGGAGGTATAATTGATGAGTAAATATTGTATATATTTAAGGTATACGACTTGATATTTTGATATGAATGTGCATTATGTTCATGACATATTCATCAGCTTGTGTGTGGGGTGGGTGGATGGAGCATAGAACACTTATGTCTACCCTCTCAGTGAATTTCAAATTCTGGAGATCTAATGCATAGCATGCTGATTATAGTAAATATAAAGCATATAACTGGAATTTGTTTCCTTATTTTAAAAAATCCCCATTAGAATCAAGTTAACAAAAGAGGTAAAAAAAACTTGTACAATGAAAACTACAGAACACTAAAGAAAGAAATTAAAGACCTTAGAAGATGGAAAAATCTCCCATACTCTTGGATAGGAAGAATTAATATTGTCAAAATGGCCATACTACCAAAAGTGTTATACAGATTAATAATGCAATTCCTATTAAAATCTCAATGACATTCTTCTTAGAACTAGAAAAAGCAATCATGAAATTCATTTGGAAAACTAAGAAACCCAGACTAGCCAAAGCAATGCTTAGCAAGAAGAGTGAAACAGGAGGCATCACAATATTAGATCTTAAATTATACTACAGAGCAATAGTAAGATTAATGGTATGGAATTGCACCAAAATAGACATGTAGTCCAATGGTAGAAAATAGAAGATGCAGAGCCAAACCCACATAAATACAGTTATCTCATACTAGACAAAGGTGCCAAAAACATACAGTGGAGAAAAGATAGCCTATTCAACAAATGATGCTGGGAAAACTGGAAATCGATATGCAGCAAACTGAAACTAAACCCTTATATCTCATCCTGCACAAAAAACAACTCAAAGTGGACCAAAGACTTAGGCACTAAAACAGGGACCCAGTGCCTAACAAGAAAAAGCCACATCTTCATCATTGGGCTTAGGACCTGACTTCCTTAACAAGACTCCAAAAGCACAAGAAGTACAATTAAGAATCAATGAATGGGATGGATTCAAACTAAAAAGCTGCTTCTCAGCAAAGGAAACAATCAACAATTTGAAGAGAAAGCCTACAGAATGGGAAAAAATCTTTACCACACACACCTCAGATAGAGCATTAATCTCCAAGATATATAAAGAACTCAAAACATTTAACACCAAAAATACAAATAACCCAATAAATGAATGGGCTAAGGAACTGAACAGACACTTTGCAGAAGAAGAAATATAATCGATCAACAAACACATGAAAAAATGTTTGTCATCTCTTGCAATTAGAGAAATATAAATCAAAACTGCTCTAAGATTTCATCTCACTCCAGTTAGAATGGCAATTATCAAAAATCACAAGCAATAATAAGTATTGGATGTGGGGGAAAAGGTACATTCATACATTGTTGGTGGGGTTTCAAACTGATGCAACCCCAAGAAAACTCGGAATGGAACCACCATTTGACCCAGCTATCCCATTCCTCAGTTTATACCCATAGGACTTAAAATCAGCATATTACAGTAATGCAGCCACATCAATGTTTATAGCACCTCAGTTCACAATAGCCAAACTATGGAAGCAACCTAGATGCCCTTCAACAGATGAATGGATAAAGAAAATATGTGGTACATATACTCAATGGAATATTACTCAGTCTTAAAGAAGAATACAATTATGGTATTTATAGGTAAATGGATGGAACTGGAGAAGATCATGCTAAGTGAAGTAAGCCAAACCCAAATAACCAAAGGCCAGATATTTTCTCTGATAAGTGAATGCTGATCCATAGTGGGGGGTGGGTAGGGAAGAATGAAGGAACTTTGTACAGAGGGGAGTGAGAAGAGGGGTGGGGCCAGTGGGGATAGGAAGGATGGGAGATGAGACAGACATTATTACCCTTATTACAGGTATGAAAAAATGGTTTTAAAAAATTTTATCACTGTCAAAAGAAATGTAATGAAAAAATAAATAAATAAAAGTTAAAAAAATAAAAATCCCCATGGAAGTTTTATTTTATTTTATTTTATTTTTTGTTTCAGCAAAATTGACATTTTAGCCAATGAATTAGGTTTTAAATCTACTCTCTGGAGACATCTAAAAAGGTTTCAAGTAGTGTTAGTTAAATATAATAAAATCTCTGATATTTGAATTATGATTAAAGAATTCCAATTCCAATACACAAGCAAAACAAACAATAATGATATCTACTAACTTCCTTGTTTATTGAACAAAAGTCTGAATTCATGCAATGTAATGAAGTTAATTATTTTCTGATTTCAGAGCTGGCTTTTAATCTGTCCAAATCATATCATTCTTACTCTTCCCTGTTTCCCACTTCATTATTAAATTAACAAGATCTAAAATGAGACCTTTCCATTGATTCATGGAGTAAATATTTCAAAAACTTTGAACAGTAAGATGGTAGGATTATCCATTTATCTTTTTCCTGTGGTTTCTTAAAAATATAATCTGGATTTGCTCATTATCAGTATTATTTGTTGCTTTATTGAAATTGAAAACATGGAAACCATAGGATCTTCATAAATTATGAAGTATTCTTGACTAAACAGAAAGAAAAAAGAAAAGAAAACCCTGAGGTACTTAGAACTTACTCTTTCCCATCATCCACAATGACCTAAAAAAAATTCTTTTAAAAATTTATATGCCTTAAAATTTTTATTTACTTTTCACAAAAATCTTATAAGGACATATCACAATTTCTACATTCTTTAACCAAATACATTCAAAATTTTATAAGAATCAGATTATGAAGCAATAGCATTTTAATCCTTGTGCATAAATACAATTCCAGATTTTTTAAAATTTAATTAAAAAATGTAATACTGTCTACTAAATATTGACCTGGAATCACTTTTAATAAATTATATTTTCTCCTACTCCAATTGTTTATTAATTAATATCATTGCATTAAAAATTCCTGTAATTTTTCAAGAAATTCACAAATATCCCCCCAAATTCTTATGTTAGAATAAAGGCACAAGCATATAAAACAAATTCTGCAAGACCAGTAAAATCCCTACCAGTTGCCTAATTAGATTATTAGGAATTAATAGTTTTAGTTATTGACATAGAAATAGAAAAATAGGTTAATGGAAATGAACAGATGGCCCAGGAGCAGAGTCATGCATTGAAGGAGTTGAAAACAATGACAGAGGGGTTCACACCAGTTCTTACCAGTAAGTGGATGGGGCTGGAACACCTGTCATTGCACGTTGGGAACATATCTTCAGGAGGACTAGTCGCTTTCTTTTTCTCAGTAAATTCTTTAAAAAAAGACTTTCACAAATATTTTACCTTTCAAGGGTATCCTTACTCCCATTGACTTGATGTGAACATTTTGAAATTTTGTTCTACGTAAGTTTTCTTGTTTTGTACTGGGGATGGAACCGAGGGCGTCATGCTTGTTAAGCACATTGTCTCCCACTGAAATACACCTGGCCTCTGAAGTTATTTTTATTCGGGTTTTCAGTTGTTTCCTGCACAGAGATCCCTCATGCTACTCCACTGGTCATTTTTTGCATTGCACCAGGGTGAGTCACTTTGTCGTCTTCCTATGTCTTCCTCTGACTTAGGAAACCTCAAAATCCTTACTCTCCTCATAATTTTTGAACAAACTTGTCATTTCAAAGAGTAACGTGTACTTTTCACATTTAGAAGAAGAACGGAGCTCCAGAAATAGTCAAGAGTTTGTTTGGGAAATACATAAATCTGCCTTTTGGAGTCCCAGAATAGGTTGGGTGTCTGAATGGCTGATTTTCTCACCTTTGTGATGAAGTCTCTGGATGATGAACACTGTCTTCCTGATGTGTGAAGACATAATTTTCCCCTTCATGGTTGAGTCTTTTTAACATGAAAATATTTGGAATTAAGTATAAGGTATAATGTATTTCTATTAAGCTCAGCAGTAATTTGTCTACTTTGAATATTATAAATGTGTGTGGTACACATTAGGGTGTCTTTTATCTATTTAAAATACATCATTGAAGAATTAATTTAAAGTTTGACTTTAAGTTAAAAATAAGTGTATAACTAATATTGAACATATAAGAGATCTTACATGAATCACCGTATGTATAGATTCTTTTATGAGATTTATAAAAATTTTTATTTTGTTGATTGTGATAAAAAATTGCAATGTTTGTAAGCAAATGGAATATGTTGGTTTTATTAATGCACGTTGAGATAATTTAGGGCATTTAATTGGTGCAAAGTTAGATATCCCTATAAAATTCAATAATACAAGTTGAATTGAAAACTTCAAAGGACCTTCATATTTGACTTTGTTGTAATTTCAATAAACTAAATATCAATTCAAAGTGCAAAGTAAATTTTGTACATCTTCTGTATATAAAATTGGCCCTAGGGACTACCATAAAAGCCATGTCAAAGGAGGCATGGATATTTCAGCTAAAGGCTAATGATAAATATGATGACAGCAGGGATGGAGAAATAGTATGGAATTTTAATTAAAGGGAGAATTGTCAGTGCCCTGATATGTGAACAATTGAGTCCAGTGCAAACCACATTCTCTCAACATTTATTCAATATTTAGTGGAATTGGGAGAAAACCAATTGTCTATTAAAGGAAACTGTATTCATGAACAAAATCACATAGCAATTCATTGTCACTGGAGGAGGCAGAATCCATTGTGTGTGTGTGTACAAACAATTTCAGTTTCTCTGTTTGTGTACATCAGTTTTGTCTAGTTATCAGTAGTTTGGGAATTTTGAGTATGTGCCTGCTCATATTTTAGACAACTTCTTAGGAGCATTTTAAAGGGCTTAAAGTTTAAACATTTAAATCATTAGTTTCTTGCACACTACAAAATATGTTCTTGGATTCCAAGGTTTCACCAGACTGCCAACTGCAGTCACATATGCATATTGCAGAAACACCCTGTGAAGATTGGTAGGCATTGTTAATTTCCTCTCCAGGTTGCTGGCTGTTCTAGAGGAATAGGACAAATTTATGTGACTCCTAGTCACGTAAAGGATTACCTGAGGGAGCAGTATTTAACTGTCTGACCCTTTAAGAGGGCCCTGGAGAAAATTTATCAAGTTGTTAGACATAGAAGCTACAAAAAGGGAGTCAAAGGAGTCCCATAATTTTCCGATCCGTGTGATATGGGGTGTGATGATACTCTTAATAGAGAGAGGAAATGCTGAGGGATATGGGACATAAATAGTCCATTTGGAATATACCAAGTTTTAAAGGTGACTTGCTAGTGTTTGGAAATAAAGGACTAAATATAGGACAAAACCTGGGGTAAAAGAGAAAGATTTAAAAGTTATTTTTCTGGAGATGATATCAAAGTTGCAATATTGCCTAGAAGGAACATGCAGAGCAGAAATTCCTGGTGACGTTGGTCACAGTGAAGAGCAGGCTGAAGAAAAGTTCGAAGTGGAGACGTAAAGGTGGGATCTGGAAATGCAGAACCACAGGCTGGATTTTGCAATTTATGTAGTGGTTCACGCGGTGTAGTTTGCGTGTGTGTGTGTGTGTGTGTGTGTGTGTTTGATGAGTGAACATCTTATTTCCACATACCCTTGAAGAATTCCTTCATGGCATCAATTTGTTAAATCCGTGAACAGCTCCCTTTTAGGATGGGGCAAGCATTTTCCTCTTTGACCTTCTTCCATACGCTCACATCATCTACGTTTATATACTTAGACCTCACAGCTCTGTGTCTGCTGCTAGTTACCTTTCTGCTTTGAGTTTGCAGTCTATTTCTATGGCCCATTGAATCAAATAGAAAGGGTTCATTCTAAATTTTAGGCCTATTTGTATTAGATTTATCTTTTGTGAACATTTGCTTGACTTTGTGTTATGGGTTGAATTGCATTTCCTCAAATTAACATCAAAATAAAATCTCTGGAACCTAAGAATCTGATGCTGTTTGGAAACAAGGTTATTGCAGATGTAGGTAGTAAAGATGAGGTCACAGTGGAGAAGGGTGACTTCTAATGCAATTTGCCCATGTCCTTTAAAAGGGGCAATTTGGACACCCATATATATGTAAACAATGCTGTCAATTTAAGTGTAGCCATCTGCAAGCCAAGAAACAGACAAGACTGCCAGCAAACCACCAGAAGCTAGAAGGAAGGTGTGGAACAGATTCTCCTTCCCAGCCCTCAGAAGGAACCAATGCAACTGACAATAATTCTGGAATTTCTGACCTCCAGAACTGTGAGACAATAAATTTCTCTTGCTTATGGCACCAAGTTTGTGGCACTGTGTCAAGGTAGCCCTAGCCCTAGTCTTTTCATATAATGGAAAGAATATTCTTAAGACATTTGGCTAACCATATAGAGCAGAGGAAAAGCTTTTTCCCCCAATGGCTGTGAATTATTAAATGTGTAAAATAAAACATGACATATTCATTTAGTTAACTGACAAGTCTATGTTTGAATACTGCATCTTCCAGCAATGCTGTGGATTTGGGGATGTGTTACTCAATTTCTTCCAGCCTTCATATCTTTTCTAAATGTGAATCACAATTGCATCTGTCTCATTGCAGGACTTTGAGTTTAAAAAAAACACATAAAGTGACTAGCATCGTGCCAACCCAAGCACAAGAAAGCAGCTTATATTCATTTTAACCATCACACATGAGAATATCGAAGTTTTGCCAGAACTCTGCTGACTGTAAGGGCTCAGAATTTGCTTCTTGGGGGTCATGATAGAATTCTTATATGACACACTTCCAAAAAGATGTGACTCGCTTCTGTATAAGTCTGAGTAGAAGGAAACATGTAGACTATGTCAGCTTGATTACAGTTGAACATTGTGAAAAATTTAGTGTACCTTTAAGAGGTCAAAGTCAGAGAATCTTTTATATATATATATATATATATATATATATATATGTACCACATTTAAAATAATTGTTCTTTTTGGTTATTCATGACAGTAGAATGTACTTTGACATATTATACATACATGGAATACAACTTCCAGTTCTTCTGGTTGTACATGATGTGAAATGACTTTGGTCTTGTATTCATGTATGAACATAGGAAATTAATGTCCAATACATTCTTTAGGGAATCTTTTGTACATGGTAGTTGCTAATAGCACGTTACAAGTGTCTTACTACATTTAAATCATGACTGGTTCATGAGTTCATTTCTATCCCTGCAACTCTTTGAAGGTGATAACTGTGTGTCAGTCTTTTTCTCCTCTAGCCTCAAAACATAGTGGCATACATAACTAATGTTTGCTGAATAAGTAGAGAAGTATTCTCCATAGACAAAGAGAAGAGGGAACACTCCTTAAAAGATGGTGCTGTTATTTGAGTTCCCTACTTCAATGAAATTAAAATTATACTGTATGAAGTTTTGGTTAGAGTGAAGTTAAGGAAAATATACTTTTAAAATTCTGCCTTTTTCCACTTTAATGAAGCTATACTTTCTTAAGAGTAAAAGAACATTTTTTTTTTTTTTTTGGTCCTGTATGTTAAAGGGATACATTTGTCTGAGTTATTTTACATATTTTTCTACCATTGCTTAGTTAATAATTTTTGGAAACACTTGGGTATATTTTGCCTGATTAAACATATTAGCCAGATTCTATAGTCCACAGTAGACATTTATGCATGCATTCAAGTTAAAAATAATATTAAAAATAATTTTATTCTTTCTGATCCACTTTGTAAATCTTAGATTTCTGATAAACTTTGAAGGCAATGTGTCTCATAAAAAGATACATGTAAAAAAAAAAAAAAACAGTTGAGTAGATTAAAAAGTGTCTTGCTTAGGTTGAACTAAATTCACTGCTATTCTCTTTCACATGTTATTCTTTAAAGTGCAAACCAAGAGTTATCAAACCCCTGCTGGCATGTGAGATCAAGAGCCAAAAAACATTTTAGCCCAAATTTCACAGAAAAACATGTGCATTTTATAATCTGATAAATGTGAAAACATAAACCTATAAATACTATAGAAAAATAATTTGGGATTTTATTTCCAATTTATAAAAGTATTTCCAGAATGCTACACATAAAGAATAACCAGTTTTATGTTTTAAGTTATAGCAGATTTTATCAATTTTAATATGATTTATATTCATAATGATGGAAATTTGTAGCTATTTGTTTTTTATTTTACATCTCATGGGAAATGAGATGGCCTAAATTTAGTTCTAAAGAAAACTGGGAACATTGCAAAATATCTAGTCCATGCAGCATTTTATTTACAAGCAATGAAATGAACAAACATAAAAAAAATTATCTTTACTCTTTGGGGGAAGCGGGGGTACCAGGGATTGAACTCAGGGGCATTCAACCATTGAGCCACATCCCCAGCCCTTTTTTGTATTTTATTTAGAGACAGGGTCTCACTGAGTTGCTTAGTGCCTTGCTTTTGCTGAGGCTGGTTTTGAACTCTCGATCCTCCTGCCTCAGCCTCCCACGCTCCTGGGATTACTGGTGTGCACCACCTCACCTGGTCCAACTTTACTTTTATTACTGTAGTATTTATGGTTGACTTTGGAAAGAGGAGGTGTAGGGGGGTTTTTATTCTTTTTTTTTTTTTTTTTTTATCAGTTTATTTTTAAGGCAATGTAGAAAGCAGGAATGTGTGTGTATGTGTGTGTGGGTATATGTGCACCAAACTAAGTAGAAAAGAATGAAATGAATTGTGGGGAATAGATTAAATCAGTTTCAAGCATTTGAATCAAAACTCAAGTCCGAATTGGACAAGGTGATTTTCCATAGGCTCTGAGCATCCTTGTACACACAAGTTGAGTATGCCAAGAACTCAAGGGCCTTATCACTCTAAAAGCAATCTGTTACTTGGGTTGTATTTATCCTTCATGCTTGCTTTATTCTTCCTAAAAAAATCAGAGTTCCCAAGTGCATTGCTTGTCAGTTGCAATGCACTCACTGCATGCCTGGCATCCATCTGGCCTTCCACATTGCCCATGGAACTTGTGGATATGTGGAATCAATGACGTTCATATTGCTTGTTTGTCCCTGACCCAGAGTGTTGTGTCTTCTTCCAGCATCTGTTAACCATTGACAGGTTTGCTTACCAGCAAAGTTAACTTTCTAGGGCAAAATCCCAGATCCAATGAACCTCAGATCACAAAATAGAAATTGGGGTCCCCAAAAAAGGCACCAAGGAATGGGCATAGGAGATGATTTTGTGTTAAGAATATAATTCTTGACATTCTAAAATGCAACCAAAATATAGCCAAGATTTCTTTCAGTCTACCATTTTCTTTGGTATATAAATCCTCTCTGGGGAACCAGAATTAGTTACAAATCACATTCTACATAATTTTATGAAACCAAATCTTTGGTATGGAGGAACTTGTTAAACATGAGTCTCAGTTCAGAGAAAATATTTTAGCACTACTTAGCAGTTTAGAAAAATGAATACATTTGGAAAATCTTTGAACTGAATTAAATAAAAGCACATTTTGAGTTGCCTATCAACAAAATGATGAAAATATTTTATTATTTGATTGTTCTCAACCACATTGATTTGAAGTTTGAACTGTCTCCTTTACTGAATATGGTGTGGAAAAATGAAACACCTGTAATATGATTTTGACAGTACTGTTTTTCTTTCATGAACAATTTTGGAGGCAGTAAACTTAGGTTGAAAGTATTGGTTTCAGGTATGCAACATGGAACCTGAAGTATTTCCATGAAATGGAACCGAAATACATTTTTATTTGTAGATAGGAGATTCTGGTTCCTCTAGGGCATCTTAAATTAGGTTCAAAATGGTATGTTTATGTCTGCATGAAAAGAAAAAGCTGTCAGAGCTGCTTAGCATGTGGTAAAAGTGTCTTTGTTTAGAACAGAGATTATTGTACATTAATTATCATCCCTAGGATTATTCTACCCAAAATGCATGTTATTTTATGAAGAGGGAAAGAAAATATCCCTTATAACAAAGAAAAGTATAAACCCTGTAAGTATAGTACTTAAATAAGAAAAGTGAGAAAACGCCATCCCTTAATTTTTCATTTTGCATCTCTTCCTATTTCTAATTTTTTTTCTGACCTGTTGGGGAATCATTGCACATAATAATGAGGAGCTAGTCATTTCTTGTCCTTATGTATTTTCTGCTAATTCCTCTTGCCTTTTACCACATGGGTCAATGAATGTTCAAAGCACGTTGCTTATTGTTCAATTCACATATTTTCCTTATTTTCATGTGGCCTCTTGGTATTCTCCCTTTATTATTTAACAATATATTTAAAAGGAATAAGTTTAGGAGTTAGTTTTTTTTTTTTTTTTTGGTATGGTTAGATGAAGGCATAGTGCATGTTGGATGAAGGCATAGTGCAAAACGAAATAAATATTTCTTTGATAAAATATACTGATGGCCAGTATCATTGAGAAGTAACAATTTGTCTACTTCTGAAGGGAGCAAGCATCTTTGGGCTGTGCACTTTATAATGGAAATCTTCTTGACATTTTGCTTATTGAATAGGTCTACATTGTCAAGACTGGACTGTAGCGAATTTGTTCTTACTGGTGTGGGTAAAATCTCTTTCCAAGACTGTAGTTTTAAGAAAGTGAATAATTTAAATAATTTTCATTTAATTGTTTTTCAAAGTTTGTAGAAATGACCCTTTTCATTAAAAAACCAAACACCCCCTCCTCCAAAAAACAAAAACAAAAACAAAAAACAAAAACAGGCTTACAGGGGTCCTTCAGTAGCAGAGCATTTGTCTAGCATGCTTGTGACTTAGGAGGAGAGCTTGTATGTGAGTTCCATGCCTTCTCCCAAACCCCTTCAATGGTGTAAGTGATCAATAAATGATTCAACGTGACTCTATAGCTCTGTCAATCATTCCAGGCAAAATGACAACTCTAATTTTTTAACAAATAAAAATTTTTATTTAATGGCATATAATAGGAAAATTTCCCTTCTTTTTCTTTAAAGATTAAAGATAATGCAGTGCCACTTTTTCTTTTTTTCTTTTTTAAAATTCCAATCTCAGGAAACCCTGAGTGCCCTTCTATCTGTTGAGTTGAGACCAGTATTACACAGCTTTGGTGGCTGCCGAAGACAGAAAGACAGACATGAATGGGAAGTTCATTCAGAAACACTACCTGTGTGAACTTCTTCCAATTGTACAGGCTGCTCCTTATAATTAATTATTGTCCCAGAACAATCAATGAAACAGCTGTCCCATCTGCTCAAAAATGTCTTTTTCTTTGCACATGGAAACTTATTTTTTTAAATAGAATAACTGGTTTCTGCCTTTTCTTACCAAAGTGTTGCCAAAATAAACACCTATTTCTTCTGTTCCTCCATTGCAAAATTCAGCTGCAAAAATTTGATGAACTTGAATAAGGATAATAATCCTTTTCTTGATACGTTTATGAAAAATTATTTAAAAAGCAAGGCAGTGAACCAATGCTATACTTCACACCATAAAGTAACAAAAAGACTTATCATTTGGAATCCACATGAGGATAGCCAGGTCCTGCTCCCCTGTCCACAAAAGGCACTGGGGTCACTTCCATCCAACCTGGAGAGAATTGAAGTGGGGCTGTTGAAGAAGCATATCCTTCATCACGTGGAGTCCTTTCTAGTTATTTCTTTCACATGCATAAACCTGACAGTGTACACACTAAAGCTTGTCATCTCAGGAAGTTTTATACTACAGACAATAGGTCAGGACTAGGACTAGGCATGATAGTGCTAAAAACATCTTTTTCTTATACCTGCCATGACAGTTTCATGATATCTGTGCAGTGGTCCGAAGGAGAAACAATAAAATTAAAACAAATTTGTCAGAACCTCTGGGGTCCACTTAGAAAAGATCAAAGCATTTTAAAACCTATTTTTTATTAAGTTTAGTAGTGTAGACATCTCTTTAAAAAAATGCACTAAATTCCTTGTTCTAGATGAGGTTGCATTGGTATGCTTATTGTTTTTGTGAGCCTTAAAAATGTAATTTCTGAAAGGTTAGAATGAAAATAGTGTCCATTCTGTGTGCTCCAGAGCTTGTTATATCTGACCCCTTGACGTTTTCTTTATACTTTATACTTTTTACACATATTTACCCATGTGCTATTTTTAATATCCATGTTGCCCACAGCAGCACGCACACACAATTTCCCTCCTAGGGTAAATAGAGACATTAGATGAATTTTAATACTTTGTAGTACTAAAATGTGAAAACAATGCAACCCAATATGTTTCCCATCCTTTATCTTCTCAAAACCTTATAGCCAAATTTATTGCTTGAGTATGTTAATCCACTCGATTCCCATGTCTTAAAGCAGTTATTTCAATTTTCTTTCTGGAAATTTTGTTGTATTTATCCTTAAGTGATTTATCTCACACTGAAATTTATCATCTGCTTCAAATTCTCTCAGAACATCAAATGATCACAAGTTAAGTTTGTATTGCCACTAGGAATAAACGCATACTTACCTTTAATTCCAACAGGGAATAAAATTGAATATTCCGAGTGCTTTTCTTACAGGGATATATTTTCACTAAACTTTTTTATTTTGGTGGCAAAAATTCAGACTTTCTTTTCTCTCAAGAGTGAAACTCGCTAATTAGAGAGTTTTTGATCACGGGAGCCAGTTGCCCTAATGCTTTATACTATGTGAATGACTTTATGTTTTTATTGAACCCCTATTTATTCTCAGGAATTCACTTTAAAAAGTTACACTGACATCTACATAGAATGTATGTACTCATTGGCAGATCAGCATAAACCTGCATCTTTCAGGGATTTAACAATATTGTTATTTTGCCATGTCAACCTGTAAGTCTGGTTTGACACATGAAATCATCAGCATGAGGCTTTATTTTCATTTCCAGGCAAAATGGATTTGTTTGTAAACTCTGTAATTTCCCATGATCCCAGGAATTTTGAAACTACTGAACACCATCAGTGGTTCCCCACTCTGTGGATTAATGGGAAAATATTTGGGGTTTTCTAGCTCTGGCTGACGACTGGGTGAAATCAATTTTTTAAGCACTGTAAAGCAAGGGCTTGGGTCTCAGACAACGATTATAAAGCAGACACACTTTAACACCCAGAACAACCATCTGGATCTTGTTGACTCCTTTACCATGGCAAGAGGGTGAATGAAATATAATTCCTGTCTGCTGATGCTATGGAGATTCCTTCAGTACAAGAGCAGCTGGAGCTCCCATTTACACACACACACACTCACGCGCACACACACACACACACACACACACACACACACACACCCTTGTCTTTGGTTGTACAGATGTTAAATATAAAGATTTTCTATAGCTTTTATTAAAGCAATAAGAAAAGCAATAGATTCTTTTCCTACTGTATCTACAGCGCTCTTCTGGTTCTCGAACACTCAATTTGTACAAAGTAATAAATGTCAGTGGTGTTCAAAGGAAAATATTATGCTTCTTACTGAGCTCGAGAAATAGTCTAATGCTATGGAAAGATTTCTAGAAGATCGGATCTGACTTTTATGGAAAGTCTGATTTTCAAATTCTTAGTAGAGATGTGCCCAACCTGCCTAGCTGTGGTGTGACTCAGTGTTTCACCTCACAGCTGTGTGAATTGCTTCATGTAAACTGATGTCAGGTTGTTAAAAACTTCCAAGGCAGAGAAAATCAGTGCACACATTTTAAATGGTAGGGGAGAACATGGGAGGTGAGTAGATCAGGAATCCTTAGAGCAAGAGTGAAGTTTTCATAAACAATGATGTTTAGATCCCTTATGTGGAAGATTAGGGCAAGCTTAGGGGCTTTGAAATCTAATAATCACATAAAGCTCCCCTCAAAGCAGTTGCAGCTTTTGGTGCTGGTTTTTCCTGTATAGATCAACCCAAAGTCATATATCAAGATCAAGGTACATTTCAAAGAGAAATTCTTAAAAAAAAATCATGGTCACTGATGATTAATCATTCAAAATCATAAATCTTGTGTGGTGAGTTACAGTGACCAGACGAAGTCACTGAACTGAAAATGTTTTTCTTTCTTTTCTCCTTCTTGTATGTAGTGATCCATGTGAGGTTTTAAAATCAGCCCGTTCTCAATGGAGCATGTGCTGTCTCTGGTTTAGACTAGAGCACTGGGCTTTAAATTTTAACTGCATATCCCTAAAAGAATCCCCTAAAACTGGATTGCTTCACATGTTTAGCTATTTTAAAGGTTCATCATATATGGTAATATTGCACCTTAAAAAAGTGCATTGATTACAAGATCATTGTTGTAAAGACTGCTATTTCCTCATTTAAAATGTCTTATGGAATTTAAATGACAGAGCAACTGGATATGCATTATCTATTTTAGTGTGTGTGTACATGTATTGAAAACTTGGTACTACATTAATATGTACAATTTTTAAGTTTTAATGTATAAATTATAAAATAAATTTAATTTAAATTAAAAATGTATAATACATTTCACTGTGACTATCCTCTTTTTGTCATCCTATCATCTTCTAAGCAGTAAGAAAATGTGCACACCTGTATAAATGAAATTTAATGTTTTTTAATTTCCTATGATTATAAATCAAATTTTTTATTAACATTAAAATTGTGTTTATTATACAAACTACTTAAATATGCTAACATTTTGAAAAATAAGTATATTTAAAAGTAAAAATTTTGATAATGCATTTCCTAATGAGATGGATGAGTTAAAAGATGAAATTATCTAAATAGAACATGTTGCTAAATTTATAGTGTTTGAATGTAATTATATTATTATTTTTTCTTTTCTTTGATGTACATACTCAGAAACCTTGTCACATAAGTAAGCAGAGAGAAATAATTTTTTTTTTACTATTAGAGTACAGTATAATTCTTGAAAGTCCTGCCTAGTTATTATCCTAAATCATATAGATTATTAAAAATAATTTGGATAATATGTCACTACCAGTTAGTTCTTTCTTCAGTTTCCAAAACAAAGAACTGGAAACTCCTGACTCACAAAAGGGTTTGTTACCACTCATTTTTCACTTCCTTTCTCAGCATGAGCATTGATGTTTTTTAGGCCTCTGTTTGACTTCCCAGAAGTTTTCCTCCTTGGACTGACACACCACAATGACTTTGTAAAGGGCATAGAACAATCTAGAAAGGGAGACAGGAAAGAATATCTCATACTTCAGTCCAAAGTGTATTCTCAGGAGAACAGATTGAAGATTTGAACACATCTGTGGTTGAAAATGTGGGAGTTGAAAACCTGAAAGTTCATCTTTATGTAGATCAAAATTCAAAGAGAACTGGTTTAGAGCACTTAAACTTACCATTAAAGTTTTTTATTTTTTTTTAGTTAAGATTAGGTAATTAATTTTGTGTTTAAAATCAGAATTTAGATTGTATTTATTTTATCATCAATGTACAAGATGATGTATTATTAATGATGATGTTATTAATATTGATGATATGTTGATACTATCAACATATCAATAAGAAGGTAAGAGGAATTGGGACAATACAAGCTCTTACTCTTAGAATATTAAGATTCAATAAAGGGTATTTTATGTAGTCTCATAGTATACGTCTAATTCTTAGACTTTCAGGGCAACATTCTACAAGACATTTTTAACAAGAAATTCTATTTGTTTAAGGAATAAATAGTATTTATTCAAAGATGTATGTATTATTCCAAGTAGAAATAGAAGAGATACTGGAAGATATTTAATTTTAAGTTCAACAATAGATTAGTGTAAGCCCAGATAAAGGAATCCATTTAATTATTTATTTACTTATTTTAAAATTTATTTTATTCATTTATTTTTTTATGTGGTGCTGAGGATCGAACCCAGTGCCTCATATGTGCTAGGCAAACACTCTACCACTGAGCCAGGACCTCAGCCTCTGAGTCCATTTATTTTCACCACATTTTTTATTTTGACCAGATCTCTTTCAACATTCATACTTCCTGACTAAATAACTTTTAAAAAATCTCTATTCCCATTCAGAAATCTATGTATGTCTGTGAATTTCAATGGCTAAATATTTTCAGTCTCTTTGAAGATTTTCTTGCATTGTAACAAAAACTTAAGCATTTTTGACATGAGAAGCATGTTGTTTTTGTATTATGATTGATTGTTTCCCTTTCCATTTAAAATAGACTTTCTATCAAGGTTTATTAGTTTATTTTTTTGACTTCAGTAACCTCATAAATACTTTCTTCTTGAAACCTGTGACAACAGCTAGTTTCTATTTTTATTTTTTAATTTTTAGGTTTTGAAATGAATAAATGACCTCTCAATGCTGAAATTAATGAATGACTTGCTTGCCCATGTGAGCTACTGTCTTTCAGCCTAACAGATCATATAAAATCTTCTTAATATCCCTATTAAAAAAAAGGAAACTGAGGCTTAGAGAAGTTGCATATTTTGCTCAAGATCATGCATCTGGATGATGGTAGAACTTTGATTCAAGTCTGGCCTTTTAATAATTTTGTCTCCACGGCTGTGCTCTTAATTATGAAGCTAGAGTTTGAATTATTACAGCTTCAAAACCATTCCTCCACATCTCGGAATTTATTTACCCATGTCATATCAATACATGATGACTTTATTTGCATAGTGAGAGTAAAATTTCCTTTATGTCTAAAGTTGTACCTTCACTAAAATAAAAAGTCTTTATTTATTAATTCTGATAGTTTAGAATGAATTCTAAACTTCTTAGCTTATTAATCATCAAATTTCCTTAAGAGTATAAACTTCACCTCCTAGTTTGTTCTTCCTGTAAGACTCAAGTCCCATCCCTTAGTTCTTGCGGGTCTACAAAGAATTGATTGCTTTTAGATGTTTGTTATTTTACATTTACTTGGCCATAGTATCTGCTTACAGATACTCATTGCTGTATTTTACACATCACTGGAAAATCCATTTCTTTCCTACTTCTCGCTGTGTATTCCTGGGATTGCATGTTCTACCTGCTCAGTTTCCTGTTAGCACTCAAATCTTCTTGCTTCTTAGCATCTGCTTTAACCCAGTTAACATATATTATTTCTGTTCATAGTAGTCAGATTAGTCAGGATTTTGGAAAAGAGTAGGGAGTAAAATAAATGCACAAAAACTTTCAATATGAAAACGGCAGAATTTGGGCGTGATGGTGCAGGCCTGTAATCCCAGAGGCTCAGGAGAATCTTGAGTTCAAAGCCGGGCTCAGGAATTTTGTGAGGCCCTAAGCAACACAGTGAGACCCTGTCTCTAAATAAAATACGGAAAAGTGCTGGGGATGAGGCTCAGTGGTTAAGTGCCCCTGATAAATTCACATACCAAAAAAGAAACAAAACAAAACAAAAGTCTGAATATATAACTAGGTGTCCATGAAAACAAAGATTTAAATACAGGTAGCATCTGTAATTTTACTTCAAAATGCTTAAGCATAGATTATGGTACTTTTTCCCCTTAGGTAGGTTGAGTTAGGACGCAGTGAATGAATTCTAAATTCTTTTGGGGAATTTATGCTCCAGATATTGTCAGTTAGTATTCAAATGAGAAAACCTATGTACATGTTACTACACTTGCTCTAATCTTGATCAACACATTAGGCTTTTCTAATTACAGCAAATGTCAGAAATGATTTTCCTTTGTGAGTTAGATATTTCCTAATTATCAAAACATTTTTAAAATATTTCAAATATGTAGATCAGCTTAAGTGTTTCTAAGTGTTTCTGGGATGCGCACACTCTTTCTGAGTATAGTACCTGAGATTCCAGCAAGGTTTATAGAGGTTCAGAGAGGTGACTGAGCTTAGTGATTATAATCTTTTTGCTCTCAGAACCTAGACAAACTCTTAAAATTTATTAAAAACCTTCAAAGAACATGCACTTGAAAGTTAAAAATAAGTAATTAATGAAATACTTATTAATTTAAAACCAGGGACAAGAAATACTGTGTTAAACATAAACGTTCATGAAAAATAATTTTATTCTTAAAAAAATGAGAATTTACATTTTTGAAAATCTCTTTAGGACCTGGATTAATAAAATACATATGGATTCTCACATGTTTCTGCTTTCAATCTGTTGAGATAAGTTGTTTTGGTTGAGGCATAAGAGGAAAATCCAACTTCATACCTCAGCTGATTTATGTAGTTGGAAGAAACAGTGATTCAATATCCTTTGCAGATAATTGGGAGACTTTTTTCTTTGTTGTTATATCACATTATAACAAGTGGCATTTTATTGAAGATTAGTTGCAATGCAGAATGTGAAACTATATCCATGGACATTTTGTATTCTGTTCCATTAAACTCATTGACGTATCTGGCACTTAAATGGATATTGTATCCCTGAATGATTTTGTAATATCAAACACTGATTATTAGGAAATAACAATTCAGTGACTTGTACAGATTGATTTTATTGCATTTTTATTACTGCATTATAATTATACATAATAGTGGGGATTATTGTGACATATTTATATATAAACACAACATAAACTACTCCATTCCATTCCACAGCACTTCCCCTTTCCCTTCCCTTCCCTCTTTCTCTATTGCACTGGTCTTCCTCCTATTATTTATATTTTTTATTGATGCATTACAATTATATATAAACTTGCAATTCATTATAATGTGTTCATACATGCACATAGCATAATTTGGTCAATATCTTTCTGCAGCTCCTTTCCATTCCTTCCTTTCCTCTTCTCCCTTGGTCCTGTTCTTCTACCCTACTGTTCTCCCTTCTGTTTTAGTGGCATCACCCTTTTTAAAAATTCCTTTTTAACTTCCAAATAGGAGAGAAAATATTTGACCTTTGACTTTATGACTCTGGCTTTATACAGATATTAACACACTTCATTAACAGTAAATATACTGCATTATACAATATAAATGATATCACAAACCTTAATTTTGCCAACAATCTCATTAAAAATTTAAATATTGGATACTGTCAATATGGTAAAGAAGACAAATTTAAATTTTGCTTGAAAGTTCAAATTCAATCACTGGCAACAAACATTGTTCATTGCTATTTTCAATGTAATGGGTTTGCTTCATTCATTTTTGAGAAGAGGCAAGTTAAATGCACAGTACTTCATACAAACTGTGCATTCTGCATTCAGAATATTCAGAAGCATATACTCAGGGCCTGGTATTAATAAAATTAGAAAATTTCATTGATTTTCTAAAGAACATTCTAGGGACTGGGGATATAGCTCAGTTGGTAGAAAGCTTGCCTTACATGCACAAGGCCCTGGGTTCAATCCCTAGCATCCCAAAATAAACAAAAAAACCAAAAATACATTCTAGCGTGTGTGCACACATGCCTGTGCACTGTTCATTGAACCCAGGACCTTGCACATGCTAATCATGAACTCTCCAAGAACATTCTTAAGTAAGATTCTCCCTTCCCCCATGAGTACAGTAACAGTGTACACAAGACTCCTAGCACATTCTGGTGCTATCTTGATTTAACTAAGGCTCCAACGGCTTTATTCACTACTACTTTTGCACTGTCAGTTTAAATGTTGAAGCACTGAAAGCAAGCAAATGAATCTTAGTATTCTTCCAGAATAATTTTAATCTTGCAGATTTGCTAAAAGAACTTCATAGATCACAATGTAAGAACTATTACCCTCACTAAAATTTATTAAAAAACATATTGTGTCCAACCGGCAGAGACAATTCAGCCTGGCATTTGCTGGCACTAAGATAAGCACAATTTTGCTTCTGGAATCCTGCTCTGGATAAAGTGAAGATCTTCTGCATGTTGGGGGTTGAACCTTAAATATAGCCACCTGTATTTAATTGAACTTGTGGAAACTGTTTTGTGCTCATTTGTTAAACATTGCTGATGACTACAATTTCTACCAAAACCAGACAAAGTGTTCTGCCTGACAAGTCTGGATAAAGACAGTTTATAACATTTGAGAAATGAGAAATGAGAAAAAAAAAAAAAACTCATTAAAAATAAAACAAAGCAAAACTGGTATGTCTTCTACTTAATGAGAACTTGAAAAAGTTACTTACCACTGGAACTCAGTTTCTCATTAACAGTAGAACCTACCCAGGGATTCAGGAGGCATGAAAGAACTTTTACACATAGAAAGTGCTTAGTTCAATGCTTATCACCTTGTGAGCCCTCACTAATGCTGGCTCCTGCTTTTCATCACCATTGCCATAATGACTATTGGGACAGTGCAGTGTGGATGAAATTTGGATGGGGCAGTGGCAGCTTTGGGTGGCAAGAGAGCCACATGGGAAAAGACCTAAGTTTTTGAGAAAGCAGAAAATAATTCAGTTAGTGTGGAACATAGGAAAAATAGAAGGTAAAAATGGAGAAGTTGGTTAAAGAGGACTTTTCAAATTAAAATAAGGTGCTAGAATCTACTTTCGTAAAGGTAAGTAATTAGGAGGCATTAGGGGCTTTTCAGTGGTATGATTTGGACTCTCCTGTATAGATTAACCCAGTAGCAGGATGCATATTGGATTTCAAAGAGATAACCGGAAATAGATCAAGACTTGGACCCATGGAATGTAACTTGCTATTTTGACATGATTGTCCATCAGATTTCAATTTTATAAATGTACTGTGAGGCAAAGTTTTGAAAGAGCAGGCTTCAAATTAAGGACTATTGCCATTGAGAAATGAATAATGTGATTGGAACTTCTTGGGGTCAGAATGAGTTTTGAGCCAAAAACAAATGGAAGGCAAATGTTGCCAAATCATTTGTTATATTTGATGCCTGCATAAGCTTGTTTAGTTTTATTTTATGAGGCTGGAAAGGTATAATATTTGGTCACAGGAATTTTTTTTTATGCTTGATAGATGGAAGAGTTGGAGAGAAATTCCTTTTGTACCGTGGCATTCATATAGACTTCGGGTCTCTAAAACAAAGAGTTGGACTACATAAAAGTGGAATGATAAGTTTGGTTTTCTTTTCCTTCACTTACTTACAGGAATTCAGTTACTAATTCCCAGACTCTTATTTTCTATACTCTAAGAACCAAGTAATAATGAAATTTTCAATGCATTGCTAGGAAGATGTAGCAAAATCATGATATAAAAACAGTCATGGGGTCTTAGTCACTCTTACTGGGTGAAAAAGCAAAGAAAAACAAAATAAAAATCCCCAAATGCACTTAATTCACTATGCTCATTCCCCAAACCCTGCCTTCCTAGCTAATGCTTCTTCATCAGGAAGAAAGGTAGAAATGATCAGGTAACACTTTATTTTCTAGGCATAGGAGAATAAGACATAGACTTAAGTCTATTTTCTCTAGCATTTGCATTTAAACATAAATTTGTGTTTACCATGTGTGGCATAAAATACAGCTGGCTAATTAGAGTAGCTATGGAGTAGAAAAAGTCCTCTAAATGTGACCGAGTCATCAAGTTCGGTTTTCTAGTGTGGAACAAGAATGTACTTCCCAGGAGGCTCCATGTGTTGGCACCACTCAGCTGCTTGAAGAATTCGCCTGATGAAAGCAATGACCAAGGGAGAAAAAGAGAAACAGGTGGTGTGTCAACAGCAAAGCTGCCGTTTGACATCTGTAGGTCGCTCTGTGGATCCAGGATCAGGCTGCCTTGCACCCAAAGAACCCTCCTGGGATGCAAAGTCTGCTAAAGCCAGATAAGCAGAAAGAGTTTAAAGAACCTTATGTGTAAGAAACTAGGAAGAGAATATTGTCAAAGCATCCAAAACCTTAGAAAGGATTTGATTCTGTTCAAATATATGTATTTCATATCTAAGACAAACATTACTATTATTTTTGGTATGATATTTAATTGCAGAACACTGTATGTTTTTGTTATGTCCTTAACAAAATAACATCACCCAAAATCAAAAACCTCCCCAAAACACAAAAATATCTTTGAGATTGTCTATTGTCTTTTATTGTCATCTCACACTAAGCCAGTAGGGTGTGCTCATAACTCAATATTCTACTTGTGGAAACCCACCCACCTGACCTTGTGGTGTTTTTACAAAAGGTAAACAAAAACAGCATACATTTTAAGAGACAAACTGCCCGATTGGCACATTGCTCTTGAAGTCAGTTTCATGGCTCATTAAGGTGATATGTTAAGATAGACTTCACTTCCTTTGGCTTCCCTTTTGAAATGTTGATCAATCTCTTCTCCAATTCTTTTCTGCACCTCTCCTGATGAGTAATCCCTGAATCTAGGTCCCTATTACCAAAACTCTCCATCTTGTCTGCTGAGTGTGTTTTTTGGACAGCATGCATTCTTCAGAACTGGGTGCAAGAATTTTTCTAGTAAATAAATACATAGAATGAAGAGAAACTAAACCCTGCTGCTAAATCATGTCTATGATTTCATCTAAAGCACCTCAAAGAATCATGTAGAAGTCATCCAGTAACCTGTCTCATCACTTTCAACATTTAAGAAAACAGATCTTATTACTTTTGCTATAAAATTGAAAAAATAATATCCTCACAGTTTGGCAAAATGGACTCAAGAGTGGAACCGAGAGACAAAAATTAAGTATGAATACAAACTGTTCTTTCCAGGATAAAAATAGACAGCAGAACATTGCATTGGCTTTCCCTTTTGACTTTCTTTGTAATTTGTGGAGGTAGAACACACTCAGTGGCCTTCATTGGCTGTACATGTAAAAACTTGGCTGAAAGATGCTGACAAAATGGATAGTATGAGCTCATCCGCCTCCAAACACTGTTTGGTTAATGACTGTGTAGACTATGATTGTTTAATTGTACCTGGCACAGCTGGAAATGACTGAGCTCAAGCATTTCAAAGCACATCCAAATTTGGATTGGCCAATGGCATATTTACCCGTATTGCTGTGCAAGGTGAAAGTTAATTCTTCTATGTTTAGGATGGGAGATGCCTGTGTATTCTTAGGTATCCTATGGGGTCTCATCCATGTGAGTCTTCATGTGAAGCATTGGAGTGCCTTTTTAAAACCATGTAAAACAAAAAGCACACATAAAGGTTACATCACATTTATTGCACATATATAATTAGTGAGACTTTTATTTAAAGGCTAATTTGGCATGGTGTGGAAAATGACAGAGATATTACACATTTATTCTTTTCACCAAGGCCATGTGACTGGTTGTGGCCAATGGGTCATTGACAGAAATCATCTGTGTCATTGCTGGACTGAGACAGTTTGGAACCAATGTGCCTCCTTCACTGCCCAGTCTTATAAACTACATGCTGTAGATGGCTGGATTCTAGATCTATTAGGACCATCTACAACAAGGCAGAATTTTCTGAGTGAGAAATAAGCGTGCATGTGTTAAGCTTTGAGATTTTGGAGGTGGTGTGTAGCAAGCTTGGAGAATTCTAATTATAATGTGAGCTTCTTTTAAAATAAATTAAGTTGTTTAATTCAATTTTGCTTTAAATTGGAAAAGATAATATGTTCAGAATTAATAATTTAAAAGTACGATTGGATATAGAATGGAAAATCTCTCAATTCTAAACCCTGACCACCATTTCCCCTTCCTGAGGGCAGATAATATTTAACAATTTTCTTAGAGATGTTTACAGATTCCACTTACATATAAACAACTACTTGTATTATATTCCCTGTTTTAAACACAAATTGGAGTAAAAGATTCATTATTCTCTTTGCTCCTTATTTGCATATTAGGGGGATGTATGTTTGGTCTGTGGTAAGTGTTGCCAAATACTTTTTCACTTTATCACTTATCTTTTGACAAAGGATTTTCTAATGAAAAATTATTTTATTTTAGTTGAATTTATGTATCAAACTTGGAATATTTCTTTGAGATGGTATTTTAAAGGTTTCACTTGATTTATTCTCTTTATTATTTCACTTTTCCACATTTAAAATATCAGTATACCCCAGGCAAATTTTGAAGCATGGGACCAATTTTAATCTTTTCTAGACAGCTATTTAGTTGTCTCAATCTTATTAAATACCTCCCTCACTGATTTGAAATGCGACCTTTATCTTTTCTACTTTTCTGTACATTCCTGGATCTATTTCTAGACTCATGATTCTATTACATTATCTGTCTTCCTATTTGTGGGCCAACATATTGAGTCTTCAGTTCATGCCAACATTTCATTAAAATTCCTCTTGTTCGAGAATGCTCATTCTAATTGAGGTGGTTTAATACTCAATTAGAGCAGCATTCACTGTGGAGGTCCTGGCCACGTCAGGCAGGTGAGGAAAAGGGTAGGTACATGCATGGAAATGGGATCATTTGGAATTTCTGTCTTCTATAATGGTAAGGCAGCCAGACTCATGTCTCAGAGCTGCAGAGAGGTGGCCCAGTGAACTGAAGTGTGGGGAGTAACCATGGACCACAGTCAGTAGAGACACCTGCTCCACACAGAGTTGCAGCCCAGAAGCCCCAAAATCCACCATCTGAAGACCTCCACCAATGCTGAGAATACGGTAGTGGGGCAGACCTGAATGGATATTCAGACTTAAGGGTTAACCAATAAGTGTTAGTACTTTTCCAAACCCTAAAATTAACATAGATCTGGACAATCACATTGATCCAAGTGCTATATAAACCCTTAGATCAGCACTCTCAAGTGGTAACCTGGTATTGGATCCACTCTTGCCCCTGAAAGAGATCTATTTCTATTCTTCACACTCCTTGAACAAATTGTACTCCTTTCATTCCTGCCTTCTGTTGTCCTTTGAATGTCATTCTTTGGGTTTGTGGGACAAGAACCTGACCAGAAGTTGGTGGTGAGTACTGGAGTCTATTGAAACACTTGAGGTCATGACCCTCATTTAGAACTGCAACATGCTACTTGATGGTAGTGAAGAACACTTGGGTTGTCACTGCAACCCTTGGAGCTGACACAGGTAGGCATCTTCTGCTGTGATTAGCTGCTAACACTAAAATGGGCTTTCTGGGAGCTCTGCAGCCTCAAGTTTCACCTTGAATCTCTATTTCAGTAATCCAAGGGTCTGTGTCCTGAGTTAGTTAATTCTCTCTTCTGTTTCATACCTTGACTATGGGAATGAATCTGTAGAACAGTGAGCAATAGACAAATTGATAGGCAAATCTTTCTACATCTTTCCCTTCTTTACCTTGAATAATCTACTGATAACTCTAGCTCTCTTATGAGTGGAAAGTAGATACTGTGTTTTTCCTCCAGAATGACATTTTTTTTTTTAATTGACTCAGGTAGACTTCAGAAAGATCATTATAATGTGTATTTTTAAATTTTTTATTTAGACTAGTTGTAGATGGACACAATACCTTTATTTTATTTATTCATTTCTATGAGGTGCTGAGGATTGAACCCAGTGCCTCACACATGCTAGGTAAGTACTCTACCACTGAGCCACAACCCAACCCAGTAATGTGTAGTTTTAACTTATTCAAAGTTCTTGTAGACTGAACGAAACAGGGTAAAAATATTGCCCCATCATTTTCTGGCATGAATATATATCTCATTATTTTTGATACATATAGTATGAGAAAATATTTGAGAGGAGTGGATCAATCTAGAAAACAGCATAAACAAACTGAACAACATCTTCTAAAGAATCTAAATTTTAAAAAGGAAATGCTTATATATATCACCATTTCTTTATAATCTTCTATTACATCTAAAATTTTAAATAAATTGAGTTGAAATGCTTTACTGTAAGACTTCAGGTTTTTTCAAAGTGAAATTTTTCTGAATCAGCTATCACTACAGCTAACAATCTCATTTTCTTTGTAATCAGGCCACTAATCATCCATTTCTTACCTTGGAATTTGTCCTTTATTTTGTCTGTTTGCTTTAATCTAACTGAACTATGACAGAGGATTTTAATCATGGCTAAGTATTCACAGTTTCTTCTTTCTGAAATTTGCCAAAAGAATACCGTAATCACTGTTTCTAGTTTGTTCCTGTTAAGTGAAGAGTACCCTTTGCCTGTTGCTATGAAAATGCCATGTCACAAATCCTCTAGTATTTCAGGAAATGGGTCTGGAGATGTGGCTCAGTGGTAGAGCACTTTTCATCTCCAGCTTGGAAAAAAATCTCAGGAACTTAACATAATAAGAATTCATGTACCTTCCCAATCTGTGACCAGACATTTAGGGTAGGCTCCTTGGGGCTATTCTTCTGGTTTTCTGAGTGGGCTTTTGTCCAGGTCTGGTGTAGCCTGCTAGCTAGAACAACAGCAATATAGAACCAAGGATCTCTATCATTCTCCAGTAGGTTAGCCTGGGCATATTCTTATGGGGCTGTTCAAGAGCAACAGCCCCATATCTTAGCAAGTATTATCTCAAGACTGCTCATATCCCACCTTGAAAAATTTCAAGCAAATCTCATGGCTGAGGCCTATCTTAAGGCAGGTGAGAGATGTAAAGTTTCAAACTAAATATCACAAAGGTATACACAATTGAAGAACTGGTTTATTAATGTAATCAATCACAATGAGAAGAGAAATAACAATGAGTGATAGGGAGGAATGCTGATTCATAATTAATAGTGATTAATAATTAATGCCAAACCCACATAGGAGTAAGAAAGGGAGTCTTACAAATGAGGAATACAGGAAGATTCTTTTCCCTTCTTTCTCAATGGGGGAGGGAGCATAGATGAGAAAGAAACCTGGGAGAAAAGTAGAATGGAAACAAAGGGCACTTTAATGGGTTTTTCTAAAGACTTTTATTTGTAGTCACTTTAATGTCATCCAACAGGTCAGAGAATGAAATTCCTCTTTAATCACTTACGGCTCTTGAGCTGTAACTTGTATGTGTCACAGTTCCATGACTAAACTGCATTGATCTCCGGATTTGTGGTTATTGCACACTGTGGTTTGCTTGCCTGTGGTCATATTCCCCTTCTCTTTTACAGAGATGTTAGCAATGTCTTAACTGCCAGGTCATCTGGGAAGTTGAATGCCTGTCTTATTAGAAGTGCTGGTTGTTAAGTATTGTCTTGAAGCTCCAAACTTCTTCTATACTTGGCTGTATGATACTGAGGCTGGGATTCTGCAAGCCCTAGTTCTGTTTTGTCAGGTGACTCTGCTAGGTTCTACTAATAGGTGACACTAAAGGAAGGCTGGGGTAAGATATGCTCCTTCCCAATGGCTCTCTCTAATGTGACTCTCTCACTATCTTGGTGTTTGGTTTGAGTGAGAGCAGTTGGTACCAGTTTTCATTTTGTCTATGCTGCTCTAAGAACTAACTTCATCATAATGAGCAACACCAGCTGGCTAAATTTTGCTCTGCAGAGTCTTGAGTCCCTGTTCTTGTGCTTTTGAGGGCTTGAAGTACTAACACCAGCAGGAAACTATTGTTTTAGTCTTCAACCAATATGTGACCTAAAGCAATTTCATTAATTTCAAATGGTCTTAATTAAAGAGACTTAAACGTTCCTATCATTTCTAGTATTTTCTCAATCTTTTCAGTGTAGGCCCTTCCTCACAAAGAATTTATTGAAAAGTAGAATGACTTGAAATGTTTAATTTTGGGATCATTTCCTTTATATTATTCCAGACAATTTGTCTAACAGGAATAGAGTCACTAAATTATTGAACTGCTAATAAGAGGATTTTTAAATATAAGGTAAGTATTCACAGTATAAAAGTAAGATGACCAATCTAATTGGATCAAAATGCATTTGTTAGGAGTGAAGAGAGCTTTCATCTGTAAGAATATATTGGAAAATTAATGAGAACATTTGCAATAGAAGGCAAATTTTGATCAATGCCAAAGTCACTTACTCCTTAAAACTGCAAATAAGCCTTTTTTGTTTCTCATTCAAGAAGTTTCCAAGAGTTCTATTTTAACTTTGTAATTTTTTGAGATTTGAGTTTCCATAGTTCACAGCAAACCTTTTCTTATTGATTCCTTCTGCCTAACCCTTCTGAGAAAAACATACTTATAATTGTATTTACAGTAATACATCTTGGTGGTATATAATTGTATTTACAGTAATATATCTTGGTGGTATATGATCCCGATTAAATTGCTGAATTTGGTATTTAAATTGAATCATGAATTGTTTTCCTAGTGCTTGTTGGTAGTCTCTTTCCTTAGCCATTAATATAAATTTTTGGTGAACACAAAGCTTATGGAAATGAAATAAAGGTGCATATTTGCTGGCCTTTGGAGCCTGGTGTGGGGATGTGTAGGAAAAGGAATGTGACTGACTTTCCTTTGACTTATTAATGATTCTGTGTTGTCTATGTGCCTGGAGATTTTAATAGCAGACACATTTTTATAAGCAAAATAGCATGCTTTTTATTGGCAATGATACTATGCATCTCATGTGATTTCTGCTCTATTTTCATTAGAGAGTTACCATAGAGATTTCATTTAAAAATCAAGAATAGATTGCCACATCAGTTTGCGAACATGAAAAAAACATTTGTAAAATAAAAAAATAAAACTATGTAGCTAAAATATAAACAAAAATGTGAGGACTAGAAAAATCCTGATTGCTAGTAGCCTATTTTTTTCTTTCATCTGTGTTTTGTGAAAATAAGTTTTGAAAGAATATGTTGACTCTCAAGAAAAGGTATAATTGAACTGGGTTTGGTGGCATACACCTGTAATCCCAATAGCTGGGGAGGCTGAGGCAGGAGGATTGCAAATTCAAATCCAGCCTCAACAACTTAGCAAGGCCCTAAGCAATTCAGTGAGAACTTGTCTCTAAATTAAAAAGAAAAATGGACTGGGAAGGGAATGTGGCTCACTGGTAAAGCAAAAAGAAAAATGGACTGGGCATGTGACTCAGTGGTAAAACACTCCTTAGGTGTTCAATCCCTGGTACAAAAAAAAAAAAAAAAAAAAAAAAAAAAAAAAAAAAAAACCAGCCAACCAAACAAACCAAAAACAAAAGAAAAGGTTTAATTTAGATTGTGGAATTGGCTTTTGGGTAGCTAAGTGTAGTGAAATCTGTGAAATTTATTTAAAATATCCCAAATGGAAAAATATTAGCTTGAATGATTAGCAATCCTGCATATTTTATAAATCTTAACCATAGGAGATATAAGGAAGAACACATTGAAGCACAGCATTAAGTAATCACAAGGGAATCTTAAAAACAATAGATTATAACATGCTTGATCTGTTTTCTTTTTCTCAGAAAAATCTACTGTTCTTCCAATCTTCTCCATATCAGTTAATGGCTCCATAGATAGCCCTGTTTTTTTTTTTTTTTTTTTTTTTTTTACTTGATCTTGGAATCATCCTTATTGTCTCTTTATCATTGTCCACACCCAATGAATTTAAATTTTTATGAACTACCTCCATATGTATCACTGATATGATATGATTACTTTTCCTTATCTTCCCATCTATTTCTCCATATGTCACTTTGGATTTGTCTGATATTTCCTCCCATTGAGATTCTGATTATGCATTTTGGTCAAGAATGTAATGGAAATGAGAATATCCTCTAGATGAGGAATCAGGTGGCAGGTGATTTGAATGAGTTGTTTGATCTCTTACTGAACATATTAACTTTGACCTTTTGATGAAAGTGATTTCTTCTTAGTAAATTTAGTAGTTCCCAACTGTAATTAATATACATGTTGTGGAGGTAGATTGAAATTGGGTGAAACTTAAGTTCCTCATGAAAACTTCACTCATTGGTTTTAGTATCCATCAGTATTTATTAGCTGAATAAAGTATTACTATGAATATTGCCAAATTATGATTATCTTAGTTTCATCATTACTTCTGTATTTATCATTTGAAATTCTACTCTAAGGGGCATCTTTCTTATCCACTCAAAAATTAACTGATTAATAAAGTATAAACATTTGAATTCTTACTGAGTGTGTTTTATTCTTCATCTCTATCATTTATTTTGATATTGAGATGACATGTGGATGTGGAGAAAAGGAATGTGACTTTGTAACTCCTTTGTTCTATGATGTGGATTGTATGCACTTAGAACCTTCATAGCAGATACATTTGTAAAGATGAAATTATACACTAAAGATAGGTTAGAGGATAAAGTATTTCATATGATCACTGTAATGTATAAAATTTGGATAGCAATTCTGGAACTGAAAATGAGAGTAACTAATATTAAGATTTAAATGCATTTGAAAGAAAGATTAAAGAAAAAACTAGTTAATTAAAAGATGATTCCATAGGAAATATTCAAAATAAAGAACAAGAGAAATTAAGAATTTAAAGATCAGGTTTTTTTGAAAACAAAAATGCACCAAACTGAAGGGAAAAATAATGAGCTGAAAAATTTTTAAAGAAAAATGTATAGACTACATTTAGGTAGTCTATAGGTCAAATAGATTGACATTCACAAAATAGCAAGAGAAAAAATATGGAGTATGGTGAAAATGTTGTGCATCGGTGTACCTACATATGTATATGTGTCTCTGAATTCTTATTTAACTGCAGTACAAGAAAGATGTAAAGAAGAGAAGCAGCATTTAAAGAAATACTGGTCAAGAAAATTTCAACTTGAGAAAAAATATCAACCTAAGGATTCAAGAGGCAAGGCAAAACTCACACAGTGTAAGGATAAAGAAAATCAAGCCTAGACCTATTCATACCCTTTGAAATCAGACAGAAAAAGACATGTTTTCTTCAAAGAAGGAACAATAAAAGTGACAACTTACTTTTGAACACAAAATGTTAACTCCAGAAGACAATCAAATAATACATTTAATTTCCTGAGACAAGAAAAAACTGTCACCCTGGAATCCTATTCTCAGCAAAAATATTCTCTAACATTAAAGGTGAATTCTAATTCAAATCATTCCTTTATTTAAGAAACTTAAGGAATAAAATGTGCTAAATATTTAAAACAATTCTAGAAGCTTCTCTGCTCTTCTTTCAGCTTGTTATCCACCCAATCCCACAAGAAATAAAATTAGTAGATCTTCTAATATCAGATTTTGTTTTCTTTGCTAGAAGATATTCACTAAAAGAAACATGAAAGATTTTGGGGTAAAAGATAATTGAAGATAGAAACTTGGGTGAATTTCAAGAAAGAATAGAGAATGATAAATATAAGGAATAATTATAAATAGACACTTTCTATGAAAAATAAGTACTAATATCATGTGACACTGAATATGTTCAGTATTAAAACATATGGTGAAAGTAGCATAAATTAGAGAGTAATTTCAGACAAAATGTTGCAGAGTCTGTTAAGGACTACATAGGATATGATGCACACACCCCCCCCCACACATGATCTACACTGTAATGGAACTGTTTTGCGTTAGGATCTTTAAGGAAGTAGTTAAATGAGGTCATAAGAGGAGGCCCTAACTCTGTTGGAATGGTGGCTCTATAAACAGAAGAAGAGACACCAGAGCATTTTCTCTCTGCATGCACAAAGGAAAGGCCATGAGAGGACACATCAAGAAGGACATCTTCAACTGAATGAGATAGTGGCCTCACCAGACACTGATCATGCTTGCATCTTGGTCTTGGATATCCAATCTCCAGAAGTGGGAGAAAACGCATTTGAATTATTTAAAACCCCCTCTGAGGTATTCTATTATGGCAGGTCAAACAAACGAATACAAAGTCCTTACCTTATCAGTGAATGAATAAAAGTACTAATTAGAATAGAAAACAGATTATTGACATGTATTATAACATCCAGAATAACAACTTAAAAACACAAATAAGTAATAAGTAAATAAAAATAAAAATGGTATTGTGATAGGAAGAAAAGCAAAAACAAAAACAAAAACAAAATCTTGGTTACACTCAATGAGGACAAGTTGAAAAATTGGTCAAAGAACAGATGGAACAATTTTAAAGAAACTGAGTTAATAATGTATTTAAATTTAAGCACATCAGAATTTACATTAAAAATTAACCATGAGGACCCAGATTGTGGCTCAGTGACAGAGCACTTGCCTTGCACATGCAAGGCACTGGGATCAATTCTCAGCACCACATATAAATAAATAAATAAATAAATAAATAAATAAATAAATAAATAAATAGATAAATAAAATAAAGTTTCATTGCCAACTGAAAAATATATATATTAATTTTTTTAAAAAAAGTAACCACTTGAATACATCAACTAAAGACAAAGATTATGAGGATATATACATATCTAATCTACAAGGACATAAAAACCTCAGCTGATATGTCTGATTAGCAAGATATATCATGGAAATACCCTCTACTAGCAGTTGGGAAATTTTGTAATGGCCTAGATTCCAGTTTGGCAGGGCACATATGGTCTTTGTTACACTTTCTTCTTTTGTTGCTGCCTTCCCGTAAAAATATAAAATCATCTTAGTTCACCAGTTATACAAAATCAGACTGTGAACCTGTCTATGTGCTTTGGACTTAATGCCTCTATCTGCCCCCAACCCTGCTCACATTCATAGTTGAAATCTAATTTTCAGTGTGATATTACCTGGAAGGGGCTTTTGGGAGGTTGAGCCCTCACCAATGAGATTAGTGGTCTTATAAGAAAGAGTCCAGAGAACTGGCTCGTTTTTCCAGCATGAGGGAATACAGTAAGAAGATAGGCTGTAACCTGGGAAAGGGTCCTCATGGGAACCCTACCATATTGGCACCCTGATTTCAGACTTCCCTGCCTCTGGGACTATGAGGAAAAACATTTCTGTCTTATTATAAATCTTGCTGTCTATGGTATTTTGTTAAAGCAGCCAGAACTAAGACATAGTGCTTTGTTGCTTCCTGGTCCATATGAAAATTAGTACAACTATGCTAATATGAAAAATATAGGCTGTAAGACATAAAGCACTTCTAAATTTATAGGGAAACATTTTATAATAATAAAAGGTTAGGAGATAGTGCAATCTTAAGACTATACCCATTAACATTGCCCAAAATATGTAAAGCAAAAATTGACTGCTTTAAAAGGAATAGCAAAACCTATGTCATAGAAAATTCATATCTGTAACTGTTAGAACAAGAGATAAAACTCAATAGAATATAGGAAATGAAAACAGAATAACTAACATCTTAAAATATTTTAAAAAATACTTAACCCAAGAATTGTATAATATGCATTTTAAGCATGTATGGAACATTGTCAAAAATTGTGAAGTATATGAGATTATTGCCTTGCATTCTATTTTTTAGTTGAAATATTTTGTTAGAAAAATTACAGATTCACTCATAATTGCTGGAAATAATACGGAGATATTCATCTTACACTTCATCAGTTTTCTTTAATGGTTTCTTCATCAGTTTTCTACATTTTGCAAGACTATAGTACAATGTCATAACTAAAATCTTATATTTATGCAATTTACTGATAATATTTAGATTTCTCCAGTTTTACTTGAACTCAACTTCCTGCGTGCATTTGGTTCTCTGCTGTCTACTTACGAGTGTGGTGTTTTGTATACTTGCTCTCTAGTCAAAGTATTGAATAGTTCCATCACCCCATTGTCTTGTTTGTGCTTTTATAACCACACCCAATTCCCCTCTCCTCCCTAGTCCTCTTTAACCATTGATCTCTCTTGTTTCTAAAATTCTATTAATTCAAAAATGTCATATAAATGGAACCACAAGGCATATAATTTTTTGGGAACTGGTTTTTGCATTCAAAATACTTCCCTTGAAGAATTATCTGAATTGCTGCCTGTTTCAAAAGTTTGTTCTTTTTTATATATAGACCTTACTAATTAATTTGTTGTTTAGTGTGGTAAAAGATACATCGTATGGAATCTATTCTCTTAGTAGATTTTTAAGTATATTCATATCATTACTTCCAAGCACAGTGTTCGAAGGAGGCTCTCTAGATCTTCATCTTGCATGACTGAAACTCTCTACCCATTTCCTTCACCACAGTCCCTGAAAAACAACATTTTACTGCCTCTGTAAGTTTAACTATTGTAGATACCTCATCTAAGGGGTGGGGGTCATGCAGCACTTATTATTCTACACCTGGGTTATTTCCTTAGCATACTGTCCTCAGTGTTCATGCATGTTGCCACGCAAAGCAGGGTTTCCTTCTTTTGATAGCTGAATAATATTCCACTGTGTGTATATACCACATTTTCTCTACCCATTCATCAGTTGATGGTTATTTGCATTGCACCCACCTCTTGACTATTGTGAATAATGAATGCTGCAGTAATCACAGGAGTGAAAAGCCAGAGTGCAGGAAGTTTTTGTACCTGTCTTTCTGACTCAAAGGAGAGGACACCCATGTATCTGACATTTGTTTGCTCTATCACAGGTCACAGTACTGAGCCACTCTGTTCTTTTGTGTTCTCTGTGTTCTGTAGAAATCCAGAGCAAGCTGGTGCCTAATAGTGCTGAGACCAGGAGGACAATCCTTCTGACAGTCCTTTAGGACGAGACTAAAGTTTGGATATATGCTTTGCTTTGCTCCTTCCCAGGGAGAAAACCCTTATCAGATGTATAGTTTGCAAATATTTTCATCCATTCTCTAGGCAGTCTCTGCTCTCTGTTGATTGTTTCTTTTACTGTGATGAAAACTTTCATCACAGTAAATTGATGTAATTCCATTTATTTATTTTTGCTTTCATCTCCTGTGATTTGGGGGGTGGGCTTTATCCAAAAAACTTTCCAATATGTGAAAAATTTCCTTCATATTGTCTTCCTTTAATTTCACAGTTGAGGATTTTACATTTAAGACTTAAATAAACTTAGCATTGATTTTTGTATTTGGTAAGACATAGGGTATAGTTTCCTTCTGCTGCGTGTGAATAACCAGTTTTTCTAACACCTTTTATTGAAGGTACTGTCCTTTGAAAAATGTGTATTACTATCACCTTTGTACAAAATCAGTTGACTGTAGAAGCATGGGTTTCTTTCCAAGCTCTCTGTTCTGTTCCATTAGTAATATGTGTCAATATTAGGCCACCCATGTGCAGTTTTGGTTACTGTATCTTTGTAGTATGTTTGGAAGTCATGTATCTTGATGCCTCTTGCTTTGTTTCTGTTGCTCAGGGTTACTTTGGCTACTGAAAGTCCTTTGTGGTTTCATATGAACTTCAAGAGTGTTTCATTCCCTATCTTTGTAAAGAATTTCCTTGGTATTTTTATGGAAATCACACTGAGTTTGTAGATTAATCAGGGGTAATATGGACATTTTAATAATACTAAATTTCCCATCTATTTTTGTGTATGTCCTCTCCAATTTATTTTATGATTGCTTAATAAATTTTCCCTAGGGGATTTTGTCTGTTTGGGTAACTACTGGAAATGGTATTGTGTTCTTGATTTCTTTTTCGGCTAATTTTTGCATATGACCCACTTTTGTATTCAACAACTTTATTGAATTTATCATTTGTTGAAAAATTTTGGATTAATGTTCTGCAAGTTTCCCTTTTTTGTCATTGAGTCCTTATTTGGTGTTGGTATTAGAATAATGATTTCACAGAATGAGTTTCATCCTGCTTTTGTCAACTTTTGTGCTACTGCAACCAAAAGACCTGATAAGTACAATTTTAGAAAAGGAAAAGTTTATTTTGGGGCTCAGTGTTTCAGTGGTTGCTCAGTCCATGGACAGCACCTTACTTTGGTGCTTGAGGTGAGGCAGAACATCATGTCAGGAGAGTGTGGAGTAGGAAAGCTCTCAAGACATCATACCAGGAAGCAGAGAGAGAAAGAGAGACTCCTCTCACCATGGACAAAATATAAACCCTGAGGTCACACCCCCAGTGACCCACCTCTTACTGCCACATACTACCTGCCCACAGTCACCACCTTGTCAATCTCTGCCAGAGGATTAATGCACTGATTAAGTTAAGGCTCTTATAATCCAATCATTTCACCTGTAAATTTTCTTGTATTACTCACATATGAGCTTTTAGATATTAGGAGGAGGACACCTAATATGTAAACCATAACTGATTGTAATGGTTAATTTGAGTTGACAACTTGATTGGATTAAGAGATGCCAATGATTAAGAGGCTCCTGGGTGTGTCAATGAGGGCTTCTAGGAATGCTTGGAATGAGGGATAGGAACTAAAGTGGAGACCCTTCCTAAATGTGGGCAGCACCACCCAATAGGATGGAGGCTTGGATGCAATAAAAGTTAGAAGAACAAGGAAGCAGATGCAGATTCAAGTTGGACTCTTCTTGAATGTGTTCTTGATTGTTGCTTTGATCAACTAAGGATATTGGACTCTCGCTTCTTCACTCTTCCGAAGTAGACTCTGCCAGTGATTCTCCAGGTAGTTTCCAGAAGCCTTGGTCTTGGACTTGGATAGCACTGTTGATCCTTCTTGTTCTGGGGCTTCTGCCTCTTGGACTGCCCAGCTGCTGGTTCTTCCAGCTCTCCAGCCTACAGATGGCCATTGTGGACTATCCAGATTCTGATTGTGTAAGTCAATCTAATAAATCCCCTTTTTATAATCATACTTCCTGTTGATTCTGTTTCTCTAGAGAACCCTGACTAATACACTGATGCTTTTCAGTTCTTTGGACTAATTTGAGAAGAATTGGTACTAGTTGTTTTTCAAAGATAATAGAATACAGCAGTGATCTCATCTGAGGCTTTTCATTATTGATACAATTTTGTTACTAATTATTGGTCTGTTTATGTTTTCTCTTTTTCATGGTTTAATCATAGTTATATGTATCCAGGATTTTATCTATCTACTCTAAGTTTTCTAATTTGTTGGCATAATAGTGTTCATAATAGCCTTTAGTGATCCTTGGTATTTTTGTGGTATTAATTATAATGTATTTTTATTTCAACTCTCTGATATTTTTGGTCTTATCCCTTGTATTTTTCCTAGTCTAGCTAAAAATTTGTTTCTTTTGTTTATCTTTTCAGAAAACTAAGTTTTTGTTGCATTGATTTTTGTGTTTTTTTTTTTTTTAATCTCAATTTTACTGATTCCTATTCTAGTCTTTGTTATTTTTCTCCTCCTACAAAATTTAGGTTCAGTTTGTTCTTACTTTTCCAGTTTCTAAGCTGCATAATTAGGTTGTTTATTTGTAATCTTTCTATTATTTTTTTATGTGGTTGTTTATTGCTACAAATTTTCCTCTAGTATTGCCTTGGCTATAACTGATAGCTTATGCTATGTAATTTTTTTCATTTTCATTTGCTTAAAGACTGTTAGTTTCATTTCAGTTTCATTGAGATGTGGTTAGTTTAATTTGAGATTAGTTTCATTTGATTCTGTCTTAGCTCAGTAGTGTGACCTCTGTAGTTTTTTGAACTGTAATATGCATTTGTGATGTCTGCTGTTCATTCAGTGAGCTGGACTGAAGGTGTTGGTGACTGCGGTGATATGGTGTAGTTTAGCTGAGGACAGAACCACATTTTGACTAACTATTGGGGTAGATGAGGCATGCATAGGCACTGAGAGCATGTGCAGTGGGCTTATCAGGAGGGCAGGGTCACTGCCTGGCTGGGTGTCTGGCATTATAGGCCAACTGGCTGGGTTCAGCTTTCTCTCTGAACTGTCAACCTTCACCTGGGGCCTGGGGCACCACAGGTATTTCAAAATCAGTCTTGGCTTTTTCCTGGGCCAGACTCTAAGCATCAGGGTCCTGGTGCTATGGATGCCATGCAAGCATGTTTGAATGATGGTGAAGCCTTAAGAGTAGAGACAAGCTGTGACTATTAGGTCCCAGGACAGGATGTACTTCAGCAGTGGGCCCAGTTTCAAGGTGTTAAACCATAACTGTTTAACTATGGATGGGGCAGAGGGAGGGGAGAGTGGGTGGGTAGGTGGTAAAAATGTGGGCTCTTGCTCTGGGGAAACATAGCCTGTGAACTTCAAGTATTCTTTAAACTGTGCTCAGGGACTATAAGCACCATGGGAATTTCCTATGCAGTCATATACAGCAACGTCAGGAACTATTGGTGTCTCCACTTTACCTTTTCCCCATAAGGAGAAGCCTGTTTAGGTTCCAAGTCAATGCAGGTGGTGAGACAGTATGGGATATGCAAGGGGACTTGCTTTCCCGTCTATGGTTCCATCTTGGCTTTTCATGGTCCACATGGGCTCTCCCTATTTCCTTACTGTTCTCTAGTGTTTTTTCTCAGCAGTTCTAGTTGGAATATAGCTGTTTATTCTTCATCGTGGTTCCTTTTTGTGAGGTTGGGGGAATGACCATCTTTCTGACATCATTCCTTTGTCAATTTTACACTACTTTTAGCCTAAAAATCAAGTCTTCCATGATTCATGGATGCTGGCAGAAGACCTGAGACTCTCAGAAGCAGCACAAGCATCAGTTTCCCAAGTAGTAGCTGCTACAGATGATTTGAAGAGGTAACACCCACACATTCAATGAGTTGCATCACATAGAAGGATAAGTAAACTAAAAGGATGCCTTCCTCCTCTTCCACAAAGAGACAGCCTTTGTGAGAAAAACTGCCTTTTGTTCTGAAGGGAGACTATCTTAGAAAGCTGTTAGTTCCACCAACATTCTTGAAATAAATGAGGCATTTCCTTTACTCTTAAAATGTGAAGAAAAATGAGAGGCTCATGGAAAATAACCTTCCCATGGTATCGTCCAAAAGATATCATATGCTGTACTTTAAAGCAAATCATAACACAATATGAAGGTGTGAAAATAACCAGAGGATAGTCTAGTTATGGAAGAACTGAATTTGAAATCATGGACCAAAGTACAGAGAGATAATCTTTAAAATGTTTGTAAATTATCATGTACTTTTCTAAATTATATGTGTTAAAGAGGAAATCACAGCACTAGTTAGAAAATACCTTTTTACTTAGCAAAAAATATCATAACTTGTGAAATGTAGCCACAAAAACACTTAGAGGAAATTATAAGATTAAGTGAATATAGTAATGAAGAAGAAATGTTATGAATAACCACCTAAACTTCATTAGTTGGGTCCAAAAGAAAACCATGGTAAATTAAAACCAAAAATCCTAGCTGATAAGAAATGATACAGAAACCAACCAACAAGAAACCACACACAAAAAAACTCAAGAAACCAAAATTTTGTTATTTGACAAGATTAATAACATTGGTGATCCCCCTACTGATACAAATCATGAAAAGAAACAAAACTTACCAACATAAGAAATGCAAAGTGATATCACTGTAGAGCCCAGACTTAAAAAGATAATAAAACAAATGCTATTAAGTTTAAATGAACAAATCTTGAAACACATAAACTTCAATAACAGACATAGACAAAACAGAAAATTTCAATACTTCTGTGTGTATTGAAGAAATCGAATCCATAATTCAGACTACTCATATAATGCAATACTATACCACACTGAAAGAAAATGGACTATGCTACACACAGTACCATGATGAATCTCTCAGACACATGAGGAAAAAAAACCTAAATACATAAAGTACAAAATGTATGACACCTGATACACTAAATTAAATTTAGCCCAGAGATGACTCTGTAGGTAGAAAACTGTAATCTAAACAGTATGCTTATTTTTGTAGTAGCTGGATATCAGCCTATCACAGAAGCTGAGCTTCAGCCAATCACAGACTGCCCACTGATCTGACCATGTTCATATAAGGCAAAGGCTGAGTTGTGCCAATCACGCTGTGTTTGTATGGCACTTCCTTTTTCTGTATATGAATACTGTTTGCTATGTTGCAGACTGAGTGGATCTCTCAAAGTTGCTGCCCAATTCATGAACTATTCTTTCCTCAATTGTTGCCAAATTCAATTTGTCTAAAGATTTTCTTTTCTTACACGATTCATATAAAGTTCAAAAATGGGCAAAATTGATAAGTACTGAGAAAAGTAAACAGTGATTGCTTTTGTGAATGTGGTAATGATCAGATAGTATAGAAGGCGACTCTGGACATTGGCCATGTTCTCTACCTTCAGCTCTATGCTGGGCATGTCTGTGATAATCTTGTAAAAATTCATCAAATTATACCTCTATGATTTACATTCTTTCCTGTAGAGATCCTACATTTCAGTAAGCACTAAAGTCAAGATAACTACAAGTTATAAAGAAAAAAATTGTCCTATTTCCTAATGTCTGAGATCACCAAAACATTGCTCTGATTTCCTCTCTTTGTACTTTCTACTTTCTCTTTTGGGAGAGATTATAAAATAGATAATCAGTATTGAATGCTATGTATAGGATTGGATTATGTTAGTAAAAAATTTAAAACGAAGTTTACTTTTAGAATATAGGCCATCTAAATTCACTAGCTGACTTCGAGGAAGAAAAAAAATCGGGTTTATGAAGAGTCTCAGCAGGGGATGTTTATATTAGATACTTAGCACTGTAGGATACTGTGAGTTGGAAAACAGGCAGATCCAATGAATAGATTCTGCACTGTGGAAACTGAGCCATATTAGGATTTGGATAGTTTTATGTGTGAATGTGAGAACATACTCATAAGAAATGTTATAATTTTGTCCTATATTACTTCATGAGAATTTTTCAATAGGCTAGGGATTTATGATAAAAATGAAGATATGTTGACTCCTCATTTGTGGAATTCTCTACTAAAATTCCATGAGGATAATATATGTTTTAGGAAATAATAGTGGTTTGTTCTTATCTGATTTTGAAGAATGAGTCACAGTATGGGGCCAGTAGGGGGGCAAGGAAATAGAACACGATCATGCCTGAGTTTTGTCTCTATTCTAATGATTTGGACCCTCAGAACAATTGAGGGACTTGCAGTTATATGTGTGTATCAAATTTAAGAAGTTTGCTGCACGGAACCAGCAGCTTTCTGATGAGCCTTCCAGCCACCCATCTGACTTTCCTAAATGATCCACTGTGTTTGAAAAGACTCATTCATAGTGGCACACTATAGATTACCTCAGAAGTGTACATTTTCAAAAGGAAATAAAATCTATCCATAAACCCCCAGACTTAAGATTTGACCAATGTTCTCTTGAGGGATTTGTGGAATTTGGATGGGCAACCTTATTTCTAGAAACTTATTCTGATACTTCTCATTTTATATGTAATGTTTAGGAACACTGATTCTTACACTGGTATTTGTAGGTCCCCAGAGAATGAGAGCAAATTCCAAAAAGATTGCATAAGCCAGAGCCATGGAAACTTCGAGAGCTACGGGGAGGCACTGAGGTCCATTACTTTAACCTCCTACCATTCCATGTGCTATTTTTTTCCTTTGGCTAAAACATATCCAGCTACGTTTGCTAATGCACGGTTTTGGTACAGAAACACAGCAGTCTCTCATGTTTTGATTTATATATCACTAGCTTCTCCAAAGGTTCTCAGGAAATCAAGGTGTGTGTGTGTGTGTGTGTGTGTGTGTGTGTGTGTGTGTGTGTGTCTTGCTGTTTATACATGTATGCATATGTGAATGTCTATAGGGCTCGAAGGTTTTGTTTTGTAAATAGATTGAGGATAAAACGAAAAAGGAAAAAGATTAAGGAATAATTGGAAAAGTTTGCTGGAAAATACAAAACTGAAGACCTGTTTTTCCAGAGTAGTCATCTTTAGTAACCATACTTTGTGAAAATTCAGAATTTCAGAGCTTATACAAATGAATAAAAACTTTAATTAGCATTTTTGGATAAAACATCTCAATCAAAAGAAAAAATTTCTAATGGAAATTTGATGTGGGTTGGAATTGTCACTTTTTCACTCATATATTTCTGTAGAAAACAACTTGGATTTAAATTTGCAGATAAAAAATAACATAAAATTATGACTAGGTACTTAAATACAAACAGCTAATGGCTACAGGGTAGCCATTTTCTGAAATCGAATTTAAGGATCAGAATTTGAAAATATTTGCTCTGATGAGAGATACTAATGTTTCCATTGGAAAGTTGTTTAAATTTTACTTCCAGAACCCCAAGTGCTTTCTGTAGGAGACATACAAAGAAGTAAATGATTATACAAAAAAAGAAAAAAATCAGTGAATATATGCATTTTTTCCCTTTATTTTAAAGAGGTATTTATGGGGCTCCTAGGTCTTATTGGTGTTCATCTGAAAAAGATATTTATTCTTTTTTTTTTTTCAATTCTTTATATGTATCCATTTTATTTATTTTTAAAATGATTTTTATTTATTCTAATTAGTTATACATGACAGTAGAATGCATTTTGACACATCATAGATAAATGGAGTATAACTCCTCATTCTTCTGGTTGTACATGATGTAGAGTTTACACCCATCTTGTAATCAGATATGCTCACAGGGTAATAATGTTAGATTCATTCTACTACCATTCCTACCTCCTCACCCCCTTCCCTCTCTTCACTCCCTTCTATCTAATCCAAAGTACTTCTATTCTTCCCTAGACGCCCTCCCATTATTGTGAATTAGCATCTGCATATCGTAGAAAACATTTGGTCTTTGTGTTTTTTGGGATTGGCTTTTTTTTTGCTTAGCATAATATTCTCCAGCTCCATCCACTTACTGCTCAATGCCACAATTTCATTCTTATTTAAGGCTGAGTAATATTCCATTGTGTATATACACCACATTTTCTTAACCCATTCATCTGTTGAAGGGCACCTAGGTTGGTTTCACAGCTTATTTATTGTGCATCGAGCTACTATAAACATTGATGTGGCTGTATCACTGTAGTATGCTGATTTTAAGTTTTTTGGGTATAAACTGAGAATTGGGAAGAGCTGGGTCAAATGGTGGGTCTGTTCCAAGTTTTCTGAGGAATCTCTATACTGCTTTTCATAGTGGTTGTGCCAATTTGCAGTCCCACCTGCAATGGATGAGTTACCTTTTTCCATACATCCTTGCCAACATTTACTGAAACAGATATCTGTTCTTAAAATAATATCATACTAGACATTTTGATTTGCTTTATTTTAGTATCCAAAGTAGTAATTTCTATTACCTGAGAAACACTGGCCTCCTCCAAAAATTTTTTTACCTTAATTTTTTTCATTTTAAAAACTCCATTATATATTTCTCCTGTTTGTTACTTAAACAACAGTAGGACTTTGAACCAATTCAAGCTTAAAGAACTATTGAGTCTGTGCTATCCAAAACACCTCAAGTTCTACCTATGGGAATGAATTTCACAGAGGGAAAAATAATTGGAAAAATATTTTATATGCTACTGCATGATTTTCATTGGTTTAACATGTAGATTTCCACAGACTTTCTGGAAAGAGGTTTTTTGTTGTCTTTTTCTTTTTTCTACTTTATTTTATTTGAAAGCTGGAGAGCTTTTTGTGCCAGGTGAATATTTCAGAGTTCTCACAGCTCTGATAGAAAGCAGCTTTAGATTTGGATATGAGCAGGAAAGGATATGTGAAAAGTTGTGATGAAATCAAGAGGCTTTCTGGGACAGCAGTGATTTATATATAGTGTTAGAGGTGATTATACAATCTGTTGGCAACAATTGATTTTTCAATTGTGAACTCAGCAAATTCTAAGGAGGAGGGATGATAGATGATGAACTTCCTGATATTAAAAAATAAATCCTGCTGAATAACTCTAGCAAAAGAATTTTTTATTTTAATGGGTGCTGTTTATAAATGGAAAAAAGAATTAAAAGTAGAATTTTAACAACACTTAAACTCTCTGAAGGTTTCAACAAATGAAATCTTACTTTATGGGCTCACCCTGTCAATCCTACTAAAAACTACAATCAGTCTCACCTTCGACTTTATTTCTTTTTCTTTCTTCTCTCTTTCTTCTTTCTTCTCTCTTTCTTCTTTCTTTCTCTCTCTCTTGCTCTTTCTTTCTTTTTTTCTTTCTTTCTTTCTTTCTTTCTTTCTTTTTTTCTTTCTTTCTTTCTTTCTTTCTTTCTTTCTTTCTTTCTTTCTTTCTTTCTTTCTTTCTTTCTTTCTTTCTTTCTTTCTCTTTCCCTCCCTTCCTTCCTTCCTTCCTTCCTTCCTTCCTTCCTTCCTTCCTTCCTTCCTTCCTTCCTTCCTTCCTTCCTTCCTTCTTTTGTGTGTGTGCTCATCTTCTTCTAGAACACTCCATAGTGTAGCTAATTTATATTCCTTGTTTGTTTGCAGTTTTTCTCCACTAGAATGGGTAAGGATTTGTTCACTGGGCTCACTGGTATAGCTCATGCTTAGGATGACATCCGGAACATAGTCAATACTCAGTAAGCATTTGTTGAAATTAAACAATTTTTATGTTTGTTTTGAGAGAGAGAAAAATAACAGCTAGTCTTTTTGGAGTCATTCTATGTGCCAGCTACCAGGTGCTTTCACCAGTGTGTTAGTTTTCTGTTTCTATAATGAAATACCTGAAATAACCAACATATGAGGAGGAAAGATGTATTTTGACTCATAGTTGCAGAGAGATTTAGTCCATGTTTGCTAGGCTCCATTGTTTTTGGACTTGTGGTGGGGCAGAACATTGTGGTAGCAAGCATGTAATGAAACAAACTTCAGGGCAGCTGAGAAGCAAATAAAAAGGAAGGATCGAAGTTCCCATATTCCATCAAAGCATGCACCCAATGACCTAACTTCCTCCCACTAGGCCCCACCTCTTAATGTTCCACCCCCTTCCAACAACACCACAGGCTGGGGATCAAACTTTTAACCCATAGTCTTTGGGAGACATTTAAGATTCAAACTACAGCAACCTGGTATATGTCACATCCTTTCTTTAATTCCATTTTCTCACTTCAACCTAACCAAAATACCTCCTCATGAATTAAAGATGAGGAGAATGAGGCTCAGTGATGTTGAATCAAGAACACCAGGAACTGAACTAAAGTCTAACTCCAGAGCTTTAGATTTTCACCACAAAGTACTTCTTCTTCAGGTAGCCTTTGATTCTTTCCAATGTTTGCATTTGAACACATACATGACAATTCTAATAGAACTTTAAGGACTTCCAAATCATAATGAATAATTCTCACAGCAATTGACAAATTTGTTATGGAAAATTGACATTCCATGGTAGTTGAATTGTACCATTGGTTTTTGTTTTTCTGTTTCCGAAGTATGGAATTTTGGCAATTCCAGTTGGTGAGCACACACAGCCAGAATGTTGTCACCAACTGTTTTGGCTTGGCTAGCACTGACGCTTCCCAAGACAGAGCTCCAGAGAATTGTAGGCCCTGCTCAGTTCTACAGCCATGTTCCTTTCCCCAGAGCATATTGTTGAGTCTGCTTGTGAGGATGACATCAAAATCTCTCCACTAATAGGCTCAGATTGGACCTTTTCCACTTTCACGGTAATGATGACTAGGTCATAAAGTAAGCCAACGATTAAAGAGTCATATTTGCTTGGAATCTAAGAAAAGTTCTGAGTGCCAATATTTGCTCATTTTGTATTGTGAGCAGGGTAGTACTTAGAGCAAGCAAAAATTAGAGAAAAGAATTATTGGTTTCAATCTTGATTCAGCTATTGAATGCAATTCAGTTCTGATTTCATCATTCTTCCTACTGAAAATTGAAGACAAGATTTGTCAATCACTTATTCATATAGTCAATGGTGAGATCACAAAGCAAAAAATGGAGACATGGCAAATATTATAAAGCAGAAAATCTAAGTAGGAAATGTGAATTCCCTGATTTTTAGAACCTAATCCTGAACAACTTAAAGACATTTGCTTTCATTTCTGATATACACTCTCTTTTTATTTTATAGCTCAATATATTATAAATTAATGTCTATTACACCAACATGCTTTTAAAAAACTGCCTAATGCATAAATATAAAACTATTACACATATGCTGCTAAGGTGTGATTTGGTCTTATAAACTGTAGAATTATATACAGATATGAATGCTTTGATCATTTTGGAAGAAAAATACTCATACATTTATGATATCAATGATAATATATTAAATAAGAAGATAAATATTGGCCTGAGACTGTTGCTGCATGTTATAAGAGATACCTCCTAAATTAGGTTTCATTTTGTTTGCTCTCTCAGGTTACTGCAGCTTATTACATAGGAACTCATAATACAGAGACAGTCTACATATGATGTGAAAATAAAGTACACCACCTAGCTGTAGGTGAAATTAGATGATTTCTGCTTTTTCTCCATCTTTCCTATTAGAACTTGCTGCTCATGTTGTTGGGTGGAGCTGTTCTGAACTGCTTCTGATTCTGAGTGTTGTCGATTCATGCTCATTCTTTGCTTATATAAACTGTCAAATTTAATTTGTCTGAAATTTTTCTTTTAACAAACATAACAACTGTTCATCATGGAAGATTTTTGGATAGACCATGGAGTTATTAAAAATGACTAATAAATCTTATCAAATGAACAGGGATATTTAACAAAAAATCCTTAAAAACGTGGCTACTAATTAAGACAACATTGACTCCTGCCTATGGAAGAGATGCATAATATTTACTTTGAAGAAAGGCAATTATTGGCAGTATAATACATCTTAATTATTTCAGTATGCAATGTTTGAATAAGTTTAAACAAGGGGGAATATTCATATCTTCTACCAGGATATAGTACTAACATGAATCATGTTTTACCTTTCCCTTTTCATGTATGTGTGTGTACATTAGTCAACTTTGTGTTGGTGTATGCAAAAGACCTGATGAGAACAATGTAGAGGAGGAAAAGTTTATTTTGGCTCAGTTTCACAGGTTCAATTCTTGGTTAGCTGACTCCATAGCTCTACATCCATGGTGAGGCAGAACATCATGGTGGAAGGGTACGGCAGAAGAAAGTAACACAGGACATAAGGAATGAGAGGGAGGGAGAGAGAAGGAGAGAGAGAGAGAGAGAGAGAGAGAGAGAGAGAGAGAGAGAGAGAGAGAGAGAGAGAGAGAGAGAGAGAGAGGAGTCCACTTTCCAGGGACAAAATATAAACCTCAAAGTCATGCCTCCTCCTCCAGTCAGGCTCTACCTGTCTACATTTACCCCTATCAGTGGATTAGTTCACTGATTAGGATAATCTACTTTCATAATCTACTCATTTAACCTCTAAACATTCTTGCACATGAGTTTTGGGAGGACACTTCAATATCTAAACCATAACCGTGGGCTCTGCAGAAAAACAAACAAATCTCTAGTTGACATTTAAAGAATGTTAAAACTTTATACATGTGGTTGATTTTTCACTTATAATAATTGATAGTTTTAATACTGAAGTTTTCAATAACAATATCAATCTCATTGATGTTTAGATTTACTTTCTGGAGATAGGAAAGATGCATATTTCCATGTAGGGCATAGAAAATGACCTACAATACTTCCTGTAACCAATTTACCACTAGTTATGGATGTTAAGTAGTGATCAGAACCCATGGTCTACACTGTGCAAAATTTGTGTAATTTCTCTCTTTGTAACTTTTTCTAGGAATTTTCACATTCACATAACTCTCAAACATATTCAAGACTATTCAAATAATTTTGTGATGTGCCCTCAGTACATGAGGAGTTGCCTGTAAAATGATATCTGTCCTGCTCAAATGGAAGCACATTCAGAATTTTAGATATTGGTTGTGGGTTTAGGGTAGTATAACTGATAAGAGTTGGTACTTAGTCAGACTTGGGTTTACATTCTAACTTAGCTACTTACTAGTAACCTGACTGAGCAAGTTACCGTTTTCTCGTGGGGAGAAATGGAGATTCCAACACTTACTGTACTGTTGCAAAGATTAATTCAAGCAATGTCTATTCTTATTCATTCAGTTCTATTTATTGAGAATCTACTTAGGGCCTATTGATGTTTTGGTGCTTCTGATGGGTACTATGGTTGGCTCATGCAAATTCGACTTTAGTTTACTCAAGTACCCATTGGAGAAAACAGCATCTCATGGGTGTTCAGTACATGTTAGACATGATCAGGACATTGTGCCATTGGATGGATAGTTAAAATTATAAAGCTTTTGGAAGAGGAAACCTCAGTAGATAGGTAGGAGAAACTCCATCACTCAGGTTTTGCACAGAGTTGAATAATAAAACAACAAGGGCTGGGGAGATAGCTGGTAGAGTGCTTGCCTCGCAAGCACAAGGCCCTGAGTTCGATCCTCAGTACCGCAAAAAAAAAAATAAATAAATAAAAAAAATAAATAAATAAAAAATAAATAAATAAAACAAAATTCTAAGCTGCAATGGAGTATTTTGTGCATATCAATGGGAGTATAAACATTACATACTAGATGATGTCATTAAAAAGAAATTGGGAAAATGAAAAGAGTGGAATCTTTAAGTAGGTAGCTATAAGCTTTTGAAGTATTTAGATTAACCATCTTCTCACTCCCCAACTTCCCTGTTTTCCATATGATTTATTGCCAAAGAATTCTACTTTTTGCTCTGGTTCGATTCATGGCTTTTATGGTAGCCTGCAATTAGTTAAAAGAATAATTTTGAAATAAATATGATGAATATATTTACTTATAAGGACTATTTTAGTTAAATCATAACCAGATGGTGTTTCATAATCTGACCCACTTGATACATGAACTGCAAGAATGGAGTAAAATATATCTGAATCCTGGAGCCATTGCAAAAGATTTAGAGTGTCCATCTCAAAAGAGAGATGCCAAGTGATATAAACTGCAAAAAGAAATTTCAGAGAAAGAGCGAAGTATGGAGGTTCTGGAAAAACAAGAATGTAGATACTCACTTTGGCTGTTTTCCATGCAACAATATAAAAAGTAGTCACAAAATTGAAGTGTGAATTTGAAGGGAAGTTAGGTGTTGGAAATCACCTCTAGGAGGTTGAGAAGACCACAGATAATTTCTGATTACTTGAAAAAAGAAACATATTCCTAGAAACAGGAAGAAAAGAAAGAATTACAGGACAGGTCAGGGAATGAACAGAGTATTGAACTGCATTCTTTGTCATGCATTTCTTCCTTTAGCTATGGTGTTTTAAGATTAAAAAAAAGATTTTCAAGATTAAAAAAAGCAGTTAAGGTTGTATGTTTGCCACTGACTTCGGTCATGTCCCTTATGTTTATAAAAAACATAATTCTATAGTTACTTTCTTAATAAGCTACTTTTGGAGTTTAGTTTGCCTCTGATTCAATTACCTCACAAGATAGAGTTAAAGAGAAATAAAAGCAGTTATTAGTCAGAAATATGTGTTCTATAGTTTATGTTTAAACATTGTCTTGAGATATTATTTTTGGACTAATATTTACTCAGACATTTGCATTTGCATAGACTTTTTATCTTGTCTTTTATTAGCATTTAGTCATACACAGTAGTTATGTTTGTTTTGACAAAAATCAAACATGCATAGAATTTGATTTCAAACCCCATGTACCCTTCCCTTCCTCCCTTCCCCTATTCTACTGATCTTCCTTTTGCTTTTTTATGTTTTATTTTACTTTATAAATTATTTTTATTTGTTCTAATTAGTTATATATGACAGTAGAATGCACTTTGATACATCATGTATAGATGGAGTATAATTTCTTTCTTCTGGTTGTACATGATGTGGAATTCCACAGGTCATATAGTCATGTATTTACCTAGGGTAATAATGTCCAATTCATTCCACTAACCTTCTGCCCACATACCCTTCCCTTCCCTTCACTTCCCTCTACCTAATCTAAAGTAACTCTATTCTTCCTTAGCATCCCCCTCCCCTATTGTAAATTATCATCTGCATATCAGAGAAAACATTCACCTTTGGTTTTTTTGGGATTGGCTTCTTGCTCTTAGCATGATATTCTCCAGCTCCATTCATTTACTGGCAAATGCCATAATTTCATTCATCTTTAAGGCCGAGTAATATTCCAATATATGTATATGTATATGTATATCTATATATCTCACATTTTCTTTACCCATTCATCTGTTAAAGGGCACCTGCACTGATTCCATAGTTTAGTTATTGTGAGTTGAGCTGCTGTAAACATCGATGTGGCTACATCACTATAATATGCTGATTTTAAGTCTTTGGGGTATAAACCCAGGAGTGGGATGACTGGATCAAATGGTGGTTCCATTCCAAGTTTTCTGAGGAATCCATACCGCTTTCCAAAATCGTTGCACCTATTTGCATTTCCACCACCTATGTGCCTTTTCTCCCATATCTTCACCAACATTTATTGTTGTTTGTATTCTGGATAATTGTCATTCTGACTGGGGTGAGATGAAATCTTACAGTAGTTTTGATTTGCATTTCTCTAATTTCTATAGGTGTTGAACATTTTTTCATATATTTGTTGATCAGTTGTACCTCTTCTGTGAAGTGTCTGTTCAGTTTCTTACCCCATTTATTGATTGGGTTATTTGTTTTATTGATATTAAGTTTTTTGAGATCTTTATATATCTTGGAGATCAATGCTCTATCTGAGGCGCATGTGGTAAAGATTTTCTCCCATTCTGTAGGCTCTCTCTTCATGTTATTGATTGTTTCTTTTGCTGAGAATAAGCTTTTATTTGAATCCATCCCATTTGAGTCTTGATTTTACTTCTTGTGCTTTAGAGGTCTTGTTAAGGATGTCAGATCCTAGGCTGACATGGTGGAGATTTGGGCCTACTTTTTCTTCTATTAGGTCCAGGGTATCTGTTCTAATGCCTAAGTCTTTGATCCACTTTGAATTAATTTTTTGTGCAGGGTGACAGATAGGGATTTACTTTCATTTTGTTACATGTGACTTTCCAATTTTCCCAGCACCATTTGTTGAATTGGTTATCTTTTCTTCAGTGAATGTTTTTGGTGCTTTGTCTAGAATTAGATAACTGTACTTGTGTGGGCTTGTCTCTGTGTCTTCTATTCTGCACCACTTGTCTGTATGTCTGTATTGGTGCCAATACCATGCTATTTTTGTTACTATGGCTCTATAGTATAGTTTAAGGTCTGGTATTGTGATGCCTCCTGCTTCACTCTTTTTGCTAAGGATTGCTTTTGCTATTCTGGGTCTCTTACTTTTCAAAAGTATTCCATGACTGCTTTTTCTAGTTCTATTAAAGAATGTTATTGTGATTTTAATAGGAATTGCATTCAATCTGTGTAATGCTTTTGGTAGTATGGCCATTTTGGCAATATTAATCTGCCTATTTAGGAGCATGGGTGGTCTTTCCATTGTCTAAGGTCTTCTTCAATTTCTTTCTCTAGTGTTCTGTAGTTTTCATTGTACAGGTCTTTCACCACTTTTGTTAGATTTATTTCTAAGTATTTATTTTTTTGAGGCTATTGTAAATGAGGTCTTTATGTTTGATTGGTACTTTCTACATATAAATAAATGTGAAATTCTGATTGGCACATTGATATATGCATATAACATGACTTTGTTAAAGTCATTCATATTTCCTTCCCTTCCCTTCTCCCTACCGTCATCTTTCCTCCCTCCATCCCATTTATTCCAAAGATCTTCCCTATATGTTTATGATGACCAACCCTTCCCCACCCAATATACTTCTTTCCCTTATTTTGTTTTAGCTTCCACATATGAGATAAAACACTCAACCCTTAATTTCTGAGTCTAGCTTATTCCATTTAGCATGATATTCCCCATTTCCATTCATTATGTCAAATTCCATTATTTCATTCTTATTTATGCCTGAGTAAACCTCCATTGAGTACAAATACCACATTTTCTTGATCCATTCATCTATTGATGGGCATCTGGGCTGATTTCATAATTTGGCTACTGTGTTGTGCTGCTATAAACATCAAAGTGGCTGTATCACTGTAGTATGCTGACTTTAGTTCTTTTAGATAAATACCAATGAGTGGGATAGCCAGATCATATAGTGCTTTTATTTCTAGTTCTTTGAGGAATTTTCATACTGCTTTCCAATGGTTGCATTAATTTGCAGTCCCACCAGCAATGTATGAGTGTACGTTTTCGCCACGTCCTTGCCAGCATTTATTATTATTTGTGTTCTTGATAATTGCCATTCTGACTGGAGTGAGATGAAATCTGAGTGTAGTTTTGATTTGCATTTCCCTGATTGCTATAGATGTTGAACATTTTTAGATGTATTTGTTGACCATTTGTGTTTCTTTTGAAAAATGTCTGTTTAGTGCTTTTGCCCATTTATTGTTTGGGGGATCTGGGTTTTTTTTTTTTTTTTTTTTTTTTTTGGCATTACAAGTTGAGTTCTTTATATATTCTGGATATTAATCCCCTGTCAGAGGAGCAGCTGGCAAAGATTTTTTCCTATTCTGTAGGCTCTCTTTTCATGCTATTAATAATTTCCTTTGCTGTGCAGAAACTTTGTAAATGTTGGCATTCTACTTAGTGTTTCTTGGTTTTATTTCCTGAGCTTTAGGAGACTTTTTTAGAAAGTCAGGACCTGTACTTATATAATGGAGTCTTGATCCTGTGCTTTCTTCTAGCATTTTCCAAGGTTTCCTATCTAATTTCTAAGTCTTGATCTGTTTTGATTTAAATTTTGTGCAGAGTGAGAGATAAATATCTAATTTTATCCTTCTACATATGAATATTCAGTTTGTTAAAAAGGCTATCATTTCTCCAACACATATTTTTGGCACCTTGGGTCAAGTTTCAGATGGCTATATGTATATGGGTTTGTGTGTGTGTCTTCTATTTCTTTGATTGTCATGTCTATTTTGAGGTCAATGCTATTGTACAGACATTTTAAAAAGTTAAAATTACTTACACATTTTTTATCTTTATATATTTGTTCTTTTTTTTTGTGGTGAGAAATACTTTATTATACACATAATGGTTAAAGGTTCAGTCTCAGGAGTAAAAGGGTATATTTGTTCTTTTATTCATTATTTAATCTCTATTTTTCAATGTTACAGTATTGTTTTTAAGGCTCACTAAATTATATTTCAAATAAACTGACCTACTTTACTCACTTTTCTGTAATCATAATTTTCTGCATTTTTTATTGAGGTTTTCTTTTCTATATTTTTTGTTTTTGTTCTGTGTGTGTGTGTGTGTGTGTGTGTGTGTGTGTGTGTGTGCATGTGCATGTTTTGTTTAGTATTTTGGTGTTGAGGATTGAACTCAGGGCCCCACACATACTAACCACATTGCTGCTGAGCTATACCATGATGCCTAAATTTGTTTTTCTTACTTTTATTTGAAAATGTACTGATCTCTCCAGATTTGTGTTTCCTCAGATAGGTTGCGGTGATTGCTTTTGTCCTTATTTCACTCATGTTACATAGATTTTTTTTTTTCTTTACTGTCATTGGATTGTCCAGGATTATTATGAATAGCTCCTAGACTAATTCTCAGAGTATTAAAGTCTTAATTGTTGCCGGGCATGTTGGCACATGCCAGTAATCCCAGCAATTTAGGAGACTGAGGTGGGAGGATGGTAGATTCGAGGACAATCTCAGCAATTTAGCAAGGCTCTGTCTCAAAAAATAAAAAGGGCTGGGGTGTAGCTCAGTGGTAATGCATCCCTGAATTCAATCTGCAGACACCCACAAAAAAAAATCTTATAGGTAAAATAGTTACTAGACTGCAAAGCTGTGGGACATAAAATTAATATTACTATGTTTTTATTTTAACTCTTTTCCTGCAATCTACAATTAATTTAGAGGGTGTATCTTCTGAAATGCCATTAAATGCTCTTTCTTTCTTTCTCTAATCCAATCTTCCCCTAACCCTTTCTTTCTCTAACCTAATATCTCACTTATTTCTTTTAAATTTTAATCCCTAAAGGGAAGGAGAAAGTGATTGTGTGTGTTAAGGCTGGGATATTAGGGTAAAGAGGAAGATGAGACTTAGGTTTAAGTACCTGAGAAGAGCTGGATTAATCACGTGTGCTTTCTCTTCAACCTTGGGGCCACTTGCTTCCTTTCTTGTTGCTGTGGATCTTGTGTAGCTGATCCAGCTGGCCGACTTAAAATGAGCTAACAGGTCTTCCCACCTTTCCCTATGTAAACCGGTTTTTCAATGCTTGAATCTCGTTTGTGATTTTCAGTTGAACCTAATGTTCCATAAAGGTACATGGAATCTCTTTTAGTTTCATTCTGGGTTTTTTATTTTTTTGGTTTTCATAGAAGCAGTGTGTTGAAAAGTTGAGAGAAATTATCTTAGGGATGACTAACCTGGTATCTCTTAATTTGAAAGTGTCTCTAACTGACATTTTGACATCTAGTTTGACAATTTTGTGAATTATTTCATGTTAATTATTTAAGAAGTAAATGCAGATAAGAAGCATGTCTAGAGTGGGTATGGTGATTAGGATAAATTTTGAAATAACAATGTGGTAACAAATTTTGTGTAGAAGTAGAAAACACAAAAGTACAATGAAAATTATTCTTAGGGATCTAAATAGATTTTAAAACCCATTTGTCATGAAGACTGTTTTAATTGATTTAAAATTATTTCCAATGTGGTGATATGAATAATACTTTGGCTATGAAAAGGTAAGTTTATGTAAATGGAAACTTTATAGGTCTAATTTTTTACCTAATATTCCCAAAAGTACAATATTCAGTTGTTCAGTGTTGTTCCCTACATTATGTATTGTCAAATGCCTGTGTGTGTGTGTGTGTGTGTGTGTGTGTGTGTGTGTACATTCATTATTCACCCATGCTTACACATATACACGTACTTTATTTTTTGTTGCACTTTAGTTTGGAAGAAAATATTACTGGTAGTAAAGATCCATAAATATAACCAAAAACATGACCTCACTACCTCAGAGTAAAATGAGAGAATATATAATATGATCTTTGCTTGGCATTTCCCCCATCTGAAAAGTATCCTTGCATTTTTCTTTTAAGGATTTCCAGAGAACCTGACATCTTTACGCCAAAAGATTAACAAGTTTCCTTGAAGTTACACGAAGATGTCCTGGCAGTTGCTATTGTTTCCAGCCACTCAATTTTAGGTTTTATTGTTTACAGCTATGTCCCAGTGACTCTTTAAAAGTTACAATCTATCTCATTCCAACTTGTTTCCAACAGCTGCCAGGTCATTTTGCTTTCATCTCCGCCATCCTCACGGTTAAATATTTTTATGGACAATTGAGACTGAATATCTCCATGGCATTCTTTTACCTAGGCACTTAGACAACTATGTAGAGAATGGAATACCAGAGAATAACATAACCCTGGGCAGCTTCACACAGAGTGTGGACCAGTGTGATATCAGGATCCAGGCCTAATCCAGAGTCACTGAAGGGCTAGTGTATAAGTCTCGTGTGGTCCGAAGAGATTTTCCACTAAAAGTCATAGAGTTTCATTTTGAGGAAAACACATTTTTTGTATTTGCAAGCCTCAACATGTTTGTGTGTTTATAGATATATGTACAAATACACACACACACACACACACACACACACACACACACCACACACGCACACACACAGCGTGTGTAGAGAGAAGTATCTATGGAGACAGAGTTGGAGATGAAAAGAAATTGAAAGATAGGGACAGAGAAACTGAAAGAGAGATGTGTGTTCCAATGTTTCAACACTACTCTGATATTCAAAACATGATTGGTTTTTGAAATAATAAATGAACAATTTACCAGTACATAGAATTTCCAGAATACTAAAAAGTTATAGCATTCTATATCAATTAAACCTAAAAATCTAATTACTTAGTTTGTTGAAATGAATCAACCGTGTTATCTTACAGAAAATTCCTAATACTACATTCCAATGCTAAATAACAGTAGCACATAATTCCTAACACCTTTCTGTAATCCTCCAGATGTAAACTATTTTAGCTACCTATAGCACCCTCTAATCCATGATCAGCATACATGCTCTATGTGCTCAATGTACAAATTTATTGATGTGGTAATATTTACTTAAAAAACAGAACCCAAAATTCTAAACATTTCCATGCCAGATTTAGGGAAAAAATTGAACAGGATTTTTTTTGCCTGATATCAAAAGTCTAAATGCTATAATTCCTTGTTGGGAATTCTTTATCTTTAGTGCAGAGATAGGTTTCCAAATAAATACATGCAATATAATCTATGTCAAGTTCAAAGAGACCTTAAGAGTAGTTTTGGATGAGACAATTCCAACATTCTGTCTAATATATAACAAAGTGGCTAAAGATTTTTTTTTTAATCACAGTGGAGGCTGAAGTATTATATTTTGGGAAATATATGTATCCTCAATATTTCTTTTAATGTTTACTTCATTTCTTTAATAAAATGAGATTCTACACTCACTGAGAATTATTTTATTTATAATAATACTTCAGAAAGGAATTGGAGACAATCTTTTGGGTCAATTTGTCTATGTTAATTGCAATTGAGATTGGAAGTATGTGCATATTTTGGTTCCTTGATTGCTGACTTACTTCTCAAGGGTCTTTTGGAAATGGAAAAATGCACATACAGTTTTAGAGAATAACAAACCTTGGAAATTACATGCTCTTGGAGATGAAATAAAAAGCAAAAAACATTGAGCTATCCTCAAGGGGAAAATTAGAAGATTTTCTGTAAAAATAATATGTTTCAGCATTTCAGTCACACTGCCAGAAACACCACCATCAAGAAATATTAGCATTGACCATTCTTAAGGCCTGAAACCTTCTTCAGTATGGTGAATATGTCATGCATTCTCAGCAGGGCATAGTACAATAGCCCTTCGTTTCTTGGTGTGAATGCCACTTCACCTAAGTGGCAGGGTAACAGTCGAAACTCTTGCTTCCCAGCCAGAGCAGTGAGGAATTTCCTTCTACAGACTAGTGCCTGTTCGCATTCCATCTGTCTTGGTGACTGTGCAGCTTGATTATATAATTCAAGCAGAGTCAATCAAGTCACTTTTGGAGGACATGATAGGATACTGAGAGAGAAAGGATCTCTCACCTTGGAGGGTTCAGATACTAAATACTAGATAAAGCTAAAGCCTTTTAGACATATTTTTGTTGGTCATGAACAGAAACTGGCTAAAATAAGTGATACAAATAAAACAGGAATGAGAGATTCCTAAATACAGCATTTCAAATTCTAGATCTGGTTGTGCATAAGCACTTGGATATCCCAATTAAAATAGTCAATGAATTCTCTTAACTTAGTTATCAGGGAATTAATATAGAGCTATTCAATATAGAGATATTTAGTCTCAAATAGGTGGGTATATGCTGACTCAGATTCAAAGAGTATTAATGATTGGAAAGATGGGAAGAGTAAAAGGAAGAGGTTATTTTGCAGTATATATTATTGTCAGAGATGATATTCTGGGAGTTCATTGAATTGAGAGTCTTAAAGAAATTAAGGTAGAATCTGGGGACAGTCATTGCATTTGTGTTACCAGAATGTTGAGAAGTGCAGAATGAGAAGTATGAAAACTAAATTTTGCTATGACCTAAATTCAGCTAGAAAGAATCCCAGAGAACTGTTATATATTTTTCTTTCAGTATATTTTGATACTTATCAAATATAAACAATGAACCCTCATAACTTTTGCATTAGTCTTCCATTCTTTGGATTTTGGCATTTAAAAATTTAGAAATTAAAAGAACCTGAGTTGTAACACTCTACTCCAGATTTCGGTTGTTTTAACTTCTCTTTAATAATTAAACAATTCTGACGAAGTAATTGAGTAAATTCTAGTAGCTTTCTTGTTTAATAAAATGGAATCTTTAATCTTAAGATCAAACGTTAGCATGTATTTCCTTCAGCAGAAGATATCGTGTGCACTTTCTGCATAGTTCAGATACAACGTAATTTCAGCAATGAGAGAATTTTATGCTGCACTCATATAAATTGTCACCTTTTATCATAAAATAAATATTCTGAAGCAATTTAAAATTAGTGGCATTTACTAAGGAAAAGAAGTTTCTTTTCCTGAAAATAATTTTGTGAAAAAGATGAAGATTTATTTTTCTATCTTTATAATAAATTTCAGTAAAGTGTGTGTGTGTGCATGGTGCCTCTAATTGGCTAAATGTTGAACTGAATACATTACTTCTTAAAGTGTCAATAAAGGGTCAGACTGAGGCAAGGGCTGGGATTTCATAGGGAGTATTAACATTTGTGGGAAAACTAACTGTGAAGGAGTGGAAGGTAATTAAACCAGAGCTCTTGCAACAGACTTGAATTTCAGAGGGCCACCTGGATATCTTGTTCTCGGTCACTTTTTCTCATGTTTCATTTTCCTCATTTGAACAGGTCAACAGTCATTAAAATATTTTATGACATTTAAGGAAAATCATTGCATTAATTAATTAGAAAGCTTTAAAGAATCCACCTATTTTATTTTTAGCATTCAAAACATTTAGCTTCTGCCATCTTTTTTTCCTTTTCTAATTTTTTTTTTCTTATACATTGAAGTAGTCTGGGAATCATTAAGTGCTAAATGCTTTCATCAGGCCCATAAACAATGGAAGATTCCATGGTAAATGCAGTTACTTCTCAGGAAGCTTCAACCAAACACATTTTCACTCATTTAAAGCTGTGGGGAATAAATCTTGAGGACTTTTAAGAAAGGCTCACTTTAGACCCTAGGAAGCTGACACAAGTACTGGATTTCACAGAAAAAGATCACAAAAGTTGGCCTGCAGGTTCAGTAAATTCTGGATGTTCTTGAAAGATTTGACATGCATCTCAGTATTGAAGCAATTCCTTTTGGTCTCCCTATTTATCTCTTGACCTAGCAACTTGGATAAAATATGAGAACAGAGAATAAGCTCTCAAGAGCTACATGGCTTTAGTCAAAGGCAAAAAAAATATTGAGGTCAGGTCATCATCCAAGGGACAGGTCAAATTGTTATATGATTGTTTCTCAGTGTCTTATGACTTTATACTTTCTTTTCTTCCTGACAAGTATATTTCCACCATATCTTTTTATTTGCATCATATTCCATATTATAGTCATTACACTTGGACTTTAATGTGCAAAATAATGCTCTTTAAAAGATTTGCCTGATGGCTATGATAATCATTGGCATGATTAGGCTATAACTGTAAGATTAGGAAGCAAATATCATTAAGAAGTTATTACCAGTATATATTCTGATATTACTGACAACATAGACATGTACCCTGAAAATTGACTCTGCTCAGCATTCCTTTCCATCTGTTTGAAAATGAAAGCTCTACTGAGTCTTTAATGGTAAGACCTCTATTGATTTCCACTAATTCATGGGAATATTGGGAAACTACTAAAATCATAATGGCATGCCACATAGATGGAAGGTCAGCTTTTAATTCTTTATAATACAGTATTATAATATGGTTCTCACAATGTCATCATGCAAAGACACCTGTTTCACAATAACATTTTGAAATGTTATTTGAAAATTCAGATTTCTTCTCATCATTTCAAACCACTGGATTTGAGGTCTGTGGTCGTAGGTGCCAGGAATCTGCATTTAGTAGTTTTCCCCATGCCACTCTGTCCTTAATGTTTAAAAGCTACTCCTATATGTTGAGCTAGACATATGAAGTCTAGTTGGAACTTGTTATGTCTTTGAGTCGAGGAGGAAGTGAAGAGCTGCTGGCTTCACAGAGCCATGGCTCAGAGACTTCTTCAGATGTCCTGAATAATGGTTCTGAATTTCCTCTAAGGTAGCAAGGAGAACCAATGGGTATGAGACCAGAAAAGGACATTCATGACTCTACCCATTATCACTTCTCAGAAGTGCTCTTGAGCCCTTGTTCCCCCTAGAAATAAATAGGTGGAGGCTTACACAGGGTGATCTACAAAGGGTCAAACCCAGACTATAGAGAAACTAAGAATCTAGGAAAACCAGTTTCAAGATTGTTCATCAAGTAGTCATACCAGAAGACACAAAACACAATGCATTTAACTAAACAATATACAGTTGAGATTAATGATCCTGGGTTACAACCCAAAAGTCTCAGAGTTCAGCAGAGGACAAAAATAAATATATCAATCAATGTACCATCAATAGACCAGACACTTAAAAAGTCCTCTTGGAAGTGATAGCACATTGAACTAAAGCTTAAATTCAGCTCAGCCTGTAACCTTTGTAGAAAATATCAAGCTTGTTTTGGGAAAAGAATGGTGTGGAGAACAATGCAATTGAAAGTCCATTAGTTTAAAAAGCACAAGTGAATAAATTTAATCAATATTTGTGGGATTGTGTGGGGGGTAGCTAGGGCCAGTGGTAGGGAGTCTGGGAAAAGGGATCAGGGGAATTTATACTTGTGGAAGAAGTGAATGTTGGACAAAAGTGGATCCTAACTTGTGAGATATATTATTTCCAAGAGTTTGCCAGAACTTGAAGCTCTTTATTGGAAAAACCTTCACACTTGAGAATCCATTGCAATTAGTTAGTGTTTTCACTTTATTATTATTATCATATTTTATGGTGACTATCTGCTTTAGTGGTTGCTGATTCCATTCTTGGCTATAGTGGGTTGGGGTCTGCTTTTCTAATATGTCAATCTCAGGCAGGATGTTTGCCAAATGTTTAATAATGGGTTATAAATTCATTTATGCTGAAGATTGTTCCTGTCACAATGCAGGAAATGGAAATCCAATGGAGTATGAATGACTAACCTGTCCCAATAAAATGCCAGACTTGAAGGACATGCTTAGTGGAAGAGAAAAAGGCCATATTAACCCATATGTCCCAAGTTTTCAATTCTATATATGATGATGAAATATATGGGTTAGAAAGAACTGCAGGAAGGAAGAAATACCAATGTAGTAGCTTACACTACTGTGCCATGTCAGTGAGTAGTTTCATTAAATGAGTTGTATAACTGAAGTGACCTCTGGAGTTTGTTGTATAAATAAATAAAAATAAAACCTACTCTCATGTTCCCTCCCCTGCCTTCTCTTTCCTTCTTTCTCTCTCCCTTTTCTCCCTTTCCATCTTCCTTCCTTCTCTCCTTCCTTCTTTCCAATTTTCCTTCCTCCCTCCCTTGCTCCTTTTCTTCCTTTCTTCTTTTTGAAATTTTCTTGCATATGGCTCTCCTTTCTGATTTTAAGCGAGTGATATTAAGCACTTCACCAGGACTTGGGGGAACCACCTCTTCCCTGCTGAAACTTGTCTGCATGATTATGGCTTAGTAATCTCATCTCTTCAGATTTTAGTTGACTTTCCCATAAGTGGAGGAAGATTTGAATGACTCCATTCCATGAAATTAAATAAGAGCTCGTTGAGTGGTTAAGTTGCAACACTGAAAAGACAAAGAGCTTTTTTTTCAGGGGAACTGAAATCTGTTAGGACAAGTAAACATGAAAATAAATGTAGCTCATATGCTTTTTGGGGACATCTTATTTTTTTGGAAATTATGTTAAATTGATTCATATCATATCCTATGGGAAATTTTTTGTTTCTCATCTTTCTGAAAATTCCTGGATCTGTCACCATGGTTGGGTTTCATGTTTGGGGTGGGGCTCTGAGTTTTTATTCCTGCTGGACACTTGATATAACTTAGTTCTAAACTCCTGTGTCTATTTGCTTTTATCTTCTGTAAGGAAGACATGAAACTCACCTCTTGCATTTGGAAGGGGTGGCACAGCACAGAGGTGCTTAGGATTGAATTCTGGCTCTGACACTTGCTACCTGCATAGATTGGGCAAGTAGCTTAATCTCAGTATTTTCATTTGCAAAATGGGATAAAATTGCTCTGATTCCAAAATGTTCTGTGGAAAGTCAATGTGATCATTTAGACAGATACTTAATATATAGTGTGGTGCATTTTAAAGATTCAATAGACTTACTGCTATCACTTTTAACATCACTCATGCTGGTAGTGTACTTGTGTGCACAGCACACACTCTGGAATCCTAAGAGTGTTTGGCAAGAGGTTAGTATGTTGCCACAACACAAACCATTAACCATTAGATATTATTGTTTGCAATGAGCACCTGTGTTGGCATATTTTCCCTACACTGCTGAAGTGAATTATAATACATGATAATAAATACAGTATTATCAAGTAAGGGATCAGAGGACTAGCAAATCAGTCTTTCAAAAGGGGAAATGGAAGACTTCAGAGGAGGTGGTTGAATTATGTTTTGGTTGATGTCTACAAGATTATAAATTTGAATCTTAAATGTCCTCCCAGAACTCCGGTATTTAAAGCTTGTTCCCCAGTTGATTGTGCTATTGGAAGGTGATGGAAGGTGATGGAAACTTTAAGATGTGGGGTCTCCTGGGAGGAAGTAGGTCATTTGAGGGCGTGACCTTGAAAGGGACATTGGAATACCCGAGTCTTCCTCTCTCTCTTGTTGCTTCCCAGCCACCACGTGAACAGCTTCCTCCTCCACATGCCCCAAACTCTCCATGATGTATGGTTTTGCCACAGGCCCAAACTCAATAGGGCCAATCCACCATGGACTGAAACTTCTGAAACCAAGAGTCAGATAAATTTTCCTTCTCAGTTGTTTGTCTCAAGTATTTCTTCAATGCAATGGAAAGCTGACTAATACATCAAGTCAAGAAGCTACAGAGGGGCAATGCAAGCAATTTGCTCCAATGTTTCATTCACTTAATCATATGACAGAGTATTTATTAGGCATGTTGTACATGCAGAGCACTACTGTAGAAGTTGGGGTTGCTGTGGGAAATAAAACTAGTGAAAATACATACACTGAAAAGTTTCAGCGTGCATACAAGGACAGGTAACAAGTCCTTTGGAAGTGTATTCCAGGGGATTGTATTTGGTCCAAGTTGATTTTCCATGAAGCTGTCTCCTGTAAGCTGTACTCACATCCAGTCCCTCAGTGGGTACTGTAAATACTCCTTTCAAAATACTCAGAATCCTATATTGTTCCACTGCCAACACCCCTAAATTACTTCAGATATTTTCTCAATGTCATGTTCAAATCTGTGCTTTGACTGTCCTCCCTCCATGAGTCATCGCTTTTATCTCAGTACTCCATTTTCCCCTCATCTTGAATTACTACTTCCCCTAGCACTTACCACATTCTTCACATGATTTGCATAATTATTGCATCTTTCCCTTTCCTAGAATGTGAACCCTTATGTCTATGTCTAGAATAGTGCTTAGTACCAAGTAGGTTCTTCCTAAGAGGGTCATGGAGGGTGTGTTCTTGAAGTAGATATTGAACTTTCCCACCTTTCTCTCTTTTTGCTTCTCTGCCATAAAAGGTGAGCAGCTGAGGGATGGATGGGTACCTGAGATGTACTCTTATAGGGATCTTTGGACAAGTGAGAGGAAGGGCTGGTTTGGGAGACTTTCAGGTAATGGGAACAGCAGATTCATTGACTCTGAGCTGGGAAAGACATAGTGAACTGGAAGAAATAAAAGACAATCAGGTGGACTGACTGCAGAACTGGAGGTATGGTTTTACTGTGATTATTAAAAATGAGATTCATTTATCATTATTTAGATTTGTGATGAGACATGGAAGGTGCCTTGGGACTATAAAATAACTAGCTTATCACTGTATGGGAGAATATTTTTCCTGGAAAGACTTCAAGGCTTATTGGAGTTGTAGATTTAATAAGATTTCCTGGAATAATTTGATGTTCCTATTTGACGGAGAAAACTTGGGGAAAAATCCTTTAGGTTACTAAAAGCAAAAATGTGGGCTTCTTAATCCACACTTTTTTCCTTCTGTCAGTTTTAAAGATGTCCATTCTTTGCATTTTGTATTAAATGTTGGCAATACATTTTTGAAATGCTCTAAATTATTGTATTCTCCTCCATGGGTTCTGAGTTTCTTTCCTTGGCTGCTTCTATTAAACAATCCAAGCAACTTCCTTCTGGCCGGTAGCCCCTGGGTTGAGTGATGACTGGGTCTCATCTCCTGTGGGGACAGGAATGCCAAGTCCTGCCTGGAAATCATGAAACTGGGGCTGGCCACTGTCATCCCCAATATGAAATGGAAAGTTCACTTTTGAAAAAGACACATGAAGAAAGAAAACATTCCTTTATTTAAACAAGGACATAAAACATAAAAGAAAATTTAGTCCCCCAAATGATAATTTCAATGAAATGTTTGAAGTGGGGAGAAATAAATGTGTAAACTTACTTATGAAGCTAGGGAGTGTTGCTCAGAGAAAGTATGGTGAAGAATTTTGAGTTCTGTTTATGATGGAATATTAAACTATTTTATTTAAATAAGTTCATAGTATTTCTTGTAAAAATGCTTTTCAATTTCCTTATTTCAAGTTAAATCATTTCTACATGAAGAAGCAAATTTTCTTTGACTTGGAATTACTTAAAATCTAGCCAAGAGAAATTGGAGGGAACATAAAACTTGAACATTAGGTCCTCATTTGTGTAAGTTTGTCCCCGAGGTGTACTAGGGCTTTAAAAGTATGGTTGCTGCTTTTACTGGAGGGAAGGTGTTAATGGAATAGAATATGGTGGGGGACAAGGCTAGGGTCAAGAGTCCATGATCTGGCACTAGGGAGGGAGCTGAACTCTTGTTCCATGTGCCTTAACTCATGGATGCAGCAAACCTAATTTTCCTTCTCACAGATTAGTTATAATAAGAGACCAAGAACTGCATGTGGGACGGAGTGTCAGAATATGCCAGATAACTAATTTGTGGACTGTGAGATTCACTTTGCAGCTGTGAAATTCATACATCTGGTGAATAACACTTGTCTGCACCTTTGAGGGCATAGTTCTGGATAAGTTGGCCAGTGTTTGAGATGAGCTCTAAGACTGGCAGGGAACGGCATTGTTAAACTGAAAAACAAATTAGGTGTTGGACAGGGGGTTGTGGGGATCAGATGAATTACACCATTATGGGAGTATGGAATGATGGTCCTTTTGAGAAAACAGACAGTCTTTGAATGTGAATGCCATGATCAAATCTGCATTTTTTTATATTTCACAAGCAATTCAAATGTAGGTAACTCAGTATAAAAAGGTATAGAATGAAATGAAAATGTCTCATAACATTGTTCTTCTCTTTAGAAGAAATAATTTAATATTCCTCCTCTTACATAAAAAGATTTTAAGAAATACCCTCTACAGCTGCTTAACATAGAGAGATATATATGAAGTTGAAAAATAATGAAGAGAAAAATCATAAACTAATGATATTGATAATAAATAGGAGTGGACTAGGGGGAAATTGTCTGATTGTTAACTTTCATAACAATGAGATAAAACTTGGAGTTCAGAGACTTACAAATTTAGAGGTTAATTAATTGTATGGCTAGGTAGATGTCACAACCTGAGAAAATATGAATAAAAATACTTACTGGTAGCTAAAATTGTGTTAAAAAATCAGTAGTGAATGAATTAGGGAAACGTGAAGGAAATGTGAATCAGGGAGTTTGTTTTGCATCAATACCAATAAACCAAGTTGAAACAAAGGGATCCTGACTGATAGCAGTGTAATGGAGATCAAAAGGTGGAGGGAGGTAATGTGTAATCATAGAAGTACACACAATGGAGTACTATTCAGCCTTAAAGAAGAATGAAATGATGGCATTTGATGGCAAATGAATAAAACTGGAGAATATGCTTAGTAAAATAAGCCAATCTCCCCAAACCAAAGGTTGAATGTTTTCTCTGATATGTGGATGCTAATTCACAATTTTGGTGGGGGGCACGGCTAGGGAAGAATAGAGTTACTTTGTATTAGGCAGAGAGGACAGTGAAGGTAGGGAAGGGAGTATGGGGATATGAAAGATAGTAGAATTAATTGAACATTATTACCCTATACATATATGACTACACCACTGGTGTGATTCTACATCATGCACAACCAGAAGAATGAGAAGTTAGACTTCATTTATGTGTGATGTGTCAAAATGCATTCAACTGTCATGTATAACTAATTAAAATGAATAAAAAAATTATATTGAGGTTTTGGAGCCAGAATATCCCAGGCATTGAGGTGGGCGTTTGTACATATGATGATGTGGTTTAAGATGTTAGGAAAATAAAGAGTGAGAAGAATAAAAACAAAATTTCAGCTTGATCTCAAACACGTTAAGTATATAAAGAAGTGATCTATTGTCAAAAGGGCTCAAAAGGATGAAGGGGTGATGAAGTCAATCTGATGTAACAGTGCTAAACACAACCACTGAGGAATCAAGAAAGTGTGGACACACCTTATAAGTGTTGGTTAAAACACTAATCAGTGCTTATGAGAGCTTGCAGTGAGATAAACTCCAAAGAATGTGATAATGAGAGAGGGGAAGCTGGTCACTTCCCTTATCGCCTTAATCTTTGGTTTGGATCAAAACAGAGTGACTGTTTCCTAAAGTAAAAGAATGAATGTACTCATAAAACCTCTGAAGAAATCCATCTGCACAGTGGGCATGCAACCTATCCTATATTTCCCCCTGCTTGTAGGCATGCTGTGGCCCTCCGTTGTCTCCTGGGCTACTGTTGCTGAGACTTGAATGAGTAATAAAATATCCAAAACTTCTCTTCTGGCTCCTCCAAGTTTTTCTTCGGTGTCAGTAAACATATGCTTGGGGTATTTGCAGCTCGGAGGCTCAAGAGGACCGCAGATAGAAGAAAGGTACACGTGGTTAGGTTGCCCTTTGACCACAGTGGGAAAACTGGCATCTGTGGGTCATCTAGAGTAAAGAAATAAAAGATGTTTGTGAATTGTGACCCACAGGGTTTCCTTAAATCATAGTTTTGGAGTGAAGAGATAGGATGGATAAGTGTTTCAAATATGGATCAGGGGCCAGAGGGTAGAGTAGGGTTGTATTAATCTGAAATAAGATTGAACAGAGATGAACGTGTATGAACAGTGATCTCCTCTTATCAGTTGGAGATATATTTCAAGACCCCAGTGGGGGCCTGAAACCATAGTTAGTACCAGATATTGCATATACTGTTTCTTTCTATACATATATAATTTAGGATGAAGTTTAATTTGTAAATCAGGCACAATAAAAGATTATCAACAATGATTCAAAAGAAAACGGAACATTCATAATATGCTTTAATAAAAGTTAAGTGAAAGCGGTTTCTATCTTGCTTATACTCAGGATGTCTTACTATGCTTCACTCATCCTTTTTATGATGATGTAAGATGATGCAATGTGATTGGTTGATTGGGTTTAACTGAAAGGTGAAAGGAACACTTTAAGTTAGGAAAATGGAAAAATTGATCTGTACTCCAAACATATTTCTAGTGTTTCTGTTTGTGGACTATTCTTTTGGCAATTTCCTGACTTTAAAGTTCTCAATGATATCTTTAACCTCGAGGTGAAGGGGAGAGAGAGAAAAGAGAGAGGGATGAATGTAGATATGCACCACAAGAACCCTCAGACACGAATTCTGTGATCTTTTGGACAGGTAGTCAGACATATATTACTAGGTATGCTCAAACCAATCTTTTGGACAGGTAGTCAGACATATATTACTAGGTATGCTCAAACCACTTTTCTTCAAATTCTATAAATTAATGAATAAAAAATCCTTAGAAGATTTTCATTGATTTTGGCTACATTTTCTTTCCTCAATGGGATTCTAGTCTTTCCAAGTCCAAAGTTTATAGCTTCAACCTCATTTGATTTATATGAACAAAAAGAAAAATCTTAACAGTATTTTTTATAACTGGAGAAGCATATTTATTCCATTTTCACATAACTCACAAATAACTAGACAGATTCTGCTTAAGCCTTCAAAAGAAATTCCATTTTAGACTAGACACTAATGTGGAAAACTTGAGGCCAAATGACTTAACTTTTTAAAATCTTATATCTAGGAAAGAGAGGGGTGGGAGAGCAGGCAGGAGGGTGGGAGAAAAGCAGGCAAAGAGAGAGAAAGGTAAAGTAATTTATATATTAATTGCAATATATTTTCTGGATCATTCAGTATATGCATATGTATGATTTTCTTTCTAGTTCTGTCAACTATAGATAATTATTTTGTAAAATTCATACTTTAATTTCAGTTGAATAAAGTGGTTTGTTTCTAGAAAATGTAAAGGTTAATATTTTCTCTAGATTGTACAATTTAAATGTATCTTTTTTATGATATTATGAAGAAAAGCAGAAGTTACAACATGAATATATATTAGTTCAACACCAACCATTTACAAAATGTTGGGGGTAGGGGGGAGAAGCAAAGACCTGATTTACCAGACACCATTTCTTCTGCATGGAGAACTCCCATGGACTTCAAAGGGTTTGCTACACAAAAACCAGACTCACAATACAGGGGAGGGAATGAAAATCTGCCGACAATTGCCAGTTGCAGAGTCTCAGCCAATTTTTAGAAACTTGGAAGTGGTCCTTTTTGATTTTTATCAGCAAAAAATGTCTGGAATGACTGGAGTCACTTCTAAAGTTTTTCATTTCTTTACATTTGTACAGACTAACACAAGTTGGAAAATCTTTGGTTTTCATTAAATAAGTCCCAATTTTAATGCATAAAGTGTTAATATCAGTATTTTCTTCAGGGGCAAGTAAAACATTCTTTATTTCTATATATTTATTAGAATCATAATGTTTTAGGCTTGAAAAGACTTTGGCAATTATGGTGGAGAGTTAATTTCTTTTGTAGAAAAAGACATTTTAAAATACAATTCTGCTTAGGTCTTCACACGTGAGTTCTGCTGAGGGTTTGATACTTTTCTTGATTCTGGTCAGCTTTCATTGGTGTAATAGGAAAGACTTCAAATATCCTTACCAAGTCCTTTCCTTGATTTCTCAGCCAGCAATTGGCCACATTAGGAAAAGAACAGTGAAGTCGAGCTTCAAGTCATAGACAACAACATCCATCATGGGGAAACTATTACCAAAGAAGTACAGCTCAACCAAACATGTGTCCTGTTTTGTTTTTTAAAATATACACACACACAAAATCTAAATGACAAATTCAGGTAATCCTGAATAGACAGCAATAAACATCATCATTTCCAAGTGGTTGTCTTATTGTTTATCATCAAATTTGTTGGTGACACTTTTTTGAAAAACGTTTTTATTTTCAGAGTAATTTATCAACAACTAGTTAAATGCAAATGTGTTAGTTCTTCTATTATGAAGTGTTGCTGTGTGTGTCCTTGCAGGTAGATGTGTGTTTGTGTGTTTGGTCTGAAATACCTTAGCAGTGTATTGGTGGTGATGGCACTGACAGAAGCAATGGATTTCTTCTCCCTGCTGAACCCAGTATCAGGCAAAGTCAATGAGAATGAGCAGATATGGGAAGAAGAGATGTGTCTTTATTTTTTATAATGGGAAAAATGATTCTTTGTATTCCAACAATGAACTATTCATTAGTTAATTCCACACTTTGCAAAACAAGTTACTTGCTTCATTTTTATTCCTTGAATTTTAGAATTAGTTTTCTAACGGGTAAAATGCAAGATATTTGTGTTTTCTTACAGACACAACTTTGGAAGGATTTTGCCGCCCTTTCTATTATCCTCTGACAGCTGCAATGAGTACACACATCTGCCATATTGATGTCAAGTGGTATACATTCATCTATCATAACAGATGTTGGTGGATTATTGCAAGTATCCAGGGGATGGATGGAATATAAATGATCATTGCCTACAGTATGCAAAGCTGGGTTTATCAATTTTGACACTGGTTTCTTAAGGACATATTCCATTTTTACCCCCAAGTGCTTCCGTGAGACCTCAACATTTGCTTACAAAAATGAAAAACGGTACTTCTTATCTAATTATTCAAATATTTAAGAATGCTAAAATTGTGTTGATGTGACAGATAAGTGCCTAAAAAAGGTATTATTAGAAGAATAGTTTTGTTTTTGTTTCTTACTTGAAGAGCACCACGATTTAAACTTACATACTTGTTTTAAGCTATAAGGTATATAATGTTACATGTAATATTAAATATATAAAATAACACATTAAATTGAGCACACAGGTTAAAGTTCAGTACCATAAATAATCTAACATTGTTTAATATGGTTTGTAAATTTATCTGTATTTATATATCTCCCTCTCTCTCCCTTTATCTCTATTCATGTTGTACCCTTTGCCACTTCTCCTGAAGATCTATCCTGCAGTATTATGTATCTTTTATGGTCGGAGTGCTTGGTCACAGTTTTATTTCTACAAAAACAAAGTAAAAAGGAAGTTGGAGGGTTTCAAGAGTAAAACACAAATATATTAATACACATGCACATACACCTGCAGGATTTATAAGAACATTTGTCCAATCTGATAAAAACTAAAGCATCATAAGTAAAAGGAAATTATTGGTTATGCAGAGGAATTACAAAAATAAGGAGTTGCTTTAGGGCAGTTATCGATAAAAGAAAGATTAATGATGGTAATTACATGGTTTGATAAGGTATAATTCTTCCACTGTTTACCATTCTTTGTCTGACATCATCACAATCAACCATTAATTTTGTAAAAAGACTTCCTTAAATAGAAATCCCCTGCACTAAGAATATTTTTGCAATCTGTGTTTTAGTCTTATGTAGGGAGGAGAGAACTTTTATGGAAGGATGATGCCAAGTCTTGATTTATTTTGTACAATTTAAAAAAAAAATGGAGCCCTTGAATCCATGTGAAAGTCATATCTGTGCAGTTATTATTTAGGAACATGTGCAGTAATAAATAAAAATAAATTTAAAAATGCCATAGTGTTTAAAGTTATCATTTGCATCCTCTCTCTAACACTACTACCTTTAGGGTTCTTGGCAAGTTTCATGGCTCAACATGCTGTCTATAAGTGGGCAACTCCAATGTGTAACTCTAGCCCCAACTTTCCCTCAAGCCACAGACTCTCAATCTAACTGCCCACAAGTCCTGCTCCCTTGATCTTCTAAATGTTATAATCAAACTGCTGATCTCTTTGCCTGTCCACTATTCCCATGGTCTTCCCTATCTTAAATAAATAAACAAATAAATAAATAAATAAGTGAAATTATAGCATTTGCTGATAAATGGATGGAACTGGAGAATATCATGCTAAATGAAATATGCCAGTCCCAAAAAACCAAAGGCTAAATGTTTTTTCCCATGTGTGGATGCTAACCCATAACAAGGGAGGGTAAGGAAGGGAAATGTAGAACCTCATTGGATTAAATAAAGGCCAATGAAGGGATGGGTGTGGGGATGGGAATAGGAAAGACAGTAGAATGAATCAGATATAACTTTCCTATGCTCATATACGAATGCATGACCACTGTAACTCCACATAGTGTTCAACCACAAGAATTGGATCAAAATTGTAATGAGTTGCATCCCATGTATGTATAATATGTCAAAATATGCCTTACTGTCATGTATATCTAAAATAAAAAAGAAAGAAAGAAAGAAACACAAAATAAAATTGTAAGCCAACTCTTCTGGTTGCTCAGGTAAAATTGACTTGTTCTTTCTTTCTAATTTGATTTCATATTCCCAATCCATTCTGTCAGCAAAATTTGTTGACCTTACAGTCAAATTACATCCACTGTTGGGTACAGTGCCTCACCCCTGTAATCTCAGTAGCTCGGGAGGCTGAGGCAGGAGGATTATGAGTTCAAAGCCAGATTCAACAACTTAGCGAGGTCCTAAACAACTTAGTGAGATTCTGTATCTAAATAAAATATTAAAAAGGGCTGGGATGTGGCTCAATGTTTAAGCACCCCTGGGTTCAATCCCTAGTACCAAGAAAAAGTATATACATCCACCATTGAATCATTCTTCAACCTTTCCATTGCTACTATTATTTTCAATTCCATGAACCATTTCAAGAGCCTCTTGACTCCCTGTTATCTGCTCTCCCACAGCAGAGTCTCAGCATAGTTGGCAGATTTTTTTTTAAAAGTTTGACTTTTAAAACTTGAGTCAGATTATTTCACTCCTTCCTTTAAACTGCTTAAAACCCTGTTACAAATTTCCTATTTTATCCCAAAGTTCTTACAAAAGACTCCAAAGTTCTACATGATCTCATTCTCAATGTTCTCAAACCTCTTCTAACATTTCTCTTGCCATATTGTCTTCTTGTTCTTCCAGCATTGCTGAACATATTTCTGCCTTACAGTCTTTTTATGCTCTCTCTATCTGCATGGAGTATTCTTCCTCTAGATATGGACAGGAGTAGCTTACTCACTTCTTTGGGTCTTCACCTGGCAAAATATTCTTTGACCCTCCTGTCAGAATTATTCGGTTGCCACTGTCACAGTGTTCTTTTACCAGATTTCATTTTTAAAATGACATGAATCACTATCTGGTATTATATTATATCACTAGAATAAAAATTTCAAGAGAGTCTGGATTTGTTTCATTTTCTACTACAACTTCAGAGTCTAGAAGAGTGTATGGCATATAGTAGGCATTCAACAAAATTTGTTGAATAGAATACATTGGCTAAGTGCCAGCATGATATAATAGGTTTTACATTTCTTTAATGTTATTTGTAGTCTCATAGAGGACTAAATTTATTCAAGAGATTTTTATTAGAACAAGAAAAAATAAATAGCTTTTCCATCTAACTTTTTTATGATAGAACAGATGTGGAATTTTCTTTTGATGACAATAGTGGTCTCAGTTCAATCAACATCATTCTTGCCAACAAAGAAAAACTTTCTGTATGTAGGAAATAGGCAACATGACCTAAAAGACATCCCTACTCCTTTTATGCAAAATCAAAATGAATTTAAAACCCCAATGTTTGAATATGCATCACTGAATTACAATCTTTAATGGGTAATTGAGAGAAAATGCTCTAAAATACTGAGACGTGTCAATATATTCCTACATGTTCTTGGATTAGCTTCCTATTAACATAAAGTAACACAAATATTTTATCAAATGCATAATTTTAAGTTGGGGTGATAAAGAAATGCTTTTATATAAAAGTTACAAAAGAGGAATAAGCATAGAATATTATCAGGGATGAAAAAATAGTAATGTATACTTTTATATTTTACAGTAAAAAATGTATGGATTATTTCTTCCCTCATTTCTCTGCCATGAAATAGAAATATGTCTGAGAAAAATCCAGAAAGGAAAAAACTCCAAGGTGTGAGGTCACAATAACATGTGTTCCCATAAAGAAGGTGAACAGTACAAAATAAGGTGTATTTTTTTTTAAATTTTAAATCCAAATTTGGATCTTTGGATCCAAGTTCAGAAAAGATACTTTTCTCTGCTGACACCTTTATATGCATGCTGAGGAATGTTTTGGATCTTGTTGAAGACTGATGTAAGCATTGTTGGGCAATTTATCCATGACTTCACCCAGAGTACAAATGACAGTTGGGAGATTTAGTAAGCACATGTAATGATTTGTCACATATGCATAAAATTAAATGTCCTAGGCTTCTCTGATGTTCTATGTAGGACCTCTTCTTTTGTTCGGTATTTGATTGTAAAATGTAGCTGAGCTAAGAGATTTTAAGTACATATGAAAACAATCTTAATTACTTCCAGTAGGTGAAGACATAGTCTTAAGAAGTGATTGATAAATGTGTTAATCAATGTAGGAGCCAAAAAACTGAATTCCTGGGCTCATTGCCATTACTTCCGAATGACATGTATGGGTACACCCTCTTCTAGCATGAGATGTCTCATTTTTAAAATGAGACAATAATCATTGCCTTGCTGAAGGGCATGTGGTCATGCATAGTAAAAAAAACACAATAAAACAACTAGAAATACCAAAATTCCGAGTTAAGTTATAGAGTCAACACATAACTGACAAAATTAGACATGTTGAAAAGGAAACATAAATATGAAATATCTCTAGTGCTGGAAGCAAGATGAGCAAGGAGAAACTGGCCAATTTAGGATACCTCAAGGTGGTCAAGGGTAATGTGTTTTGCATTTTTTAAAGATACTCTACTTTGTAGAAGGAGGATGATGTCTTAGGGTGAGTTCTCCAAAAGCAAATCCTGAAATAAGGCTTCCTGTGCAAGTTACCTATTATAAAGACTTCCTGAAAAGTGACAACAGAGGAGAGTGAGATGTAAAAGAAAGAGGTCAAACAAATGTGTGCTATCAAATGAAAACCCAAATATATATGTATGCATGTATATATATATTTTTTTTTTCAGGAATGTAACTTGAATTTCATTTAAATCTTCATAGAGAAGGGAAAAGAAAGTTGGTAAAAGAATATTAATAGCTTGATCTCCTAGCAGTTATATTGCACACAATAAATTGAACTTCAACTTTATAGAGCCATGGAGAAATAACAATAAAATGTTGCATAGTACCTTACCCAGAATTTAAGGCCATGTGGATTCTAATGGTTGGAGGAAACCTTTCATTTTATCCTCACAGATTTTTTCTATAGTTGGGATCTTGAATGTCCCCTAAAGGCCCATGATTGGAAGCTTGGTCACCCACCTGTGTTGCTATTGAGAGGTGGTGGAACATTTAAGAGAGGAGGTCTAGTGGGAAGAAGTTAGGCTATTGGGAGTGTGCCCTTAGAAAGGCTACTGAATGCCTCTCTTTTTGCTTCTTGGCAGCCATGAGGTAGACAGCTCTCCCACCGTGTGTTTTTGCAAGGATGTACTGCCCAATCACAAGCCAAAAGGTGATGGGACTATGTGAGCATGAGCTGAAAGAAATAAATTCATCCTACTTACAAGTTGATTATCTCAGGTATTTTTTCATAGTGAAGGAAGGTGGACCAAAACACTCTTCCTCACCGTAAAGACCTTTTCCATTCTTGAAGTGGTACACAAATGGAATGGACATTTAGAAGTTAGAAGAGAACTTTAGTTTGCTTAAGAAATGCTGGAAGTTAGAATCCGTGAAGCAGATGGGATAGAGGAATAATAATTTAATCACCTTCTCTATTCCTGTCCTAGAGTTACGGGGTAACTGAACAAATAATACTAATGCTACAAGATGAGATCAATGGTGATTGTTTAGTCACATGTACTAACAGTGCAGGGAAGGGAACATAGCATGCATGCAAGGCCACACAAGGGCTGTACTCAGGACAGAGTGAATAATCAGAAGTTGTGGGAAGCTGGATTTGTAGTACCAAGAGGTTGGGTTGCCCCTGGTTCCTGGGGAAGAACATGATTAGTTGACTTAAATAATTCAAGAGAAGTGAAAGTAGCAGAGAACTGAAACCTGCTACTCAAAGGTAAGTGGGTCTGTACCTAGTCCACTTGATAAGGAGGGTTGTTCAGCTAGGGAAACTTATTTGCATGGTTGGCCAAACTTGTGGTTAGGCCTTTGGATTTCAACAGATGTCAAGGCAGCACACGGAACATAATTTTAGGACTTAGGCTGTGGGTGATCAGAGGGGAGAAGTCAGACAAAAGAGTAAACTCCTTGTTCGATCATGATAAAGATAAATTTGGGGGAATTCGCATACTTCTTGGAGAAATTCTGCACAATTATTGTAGCTATGCAAAGAAGGGCCTCCTCTTAGCTGCCTCCTCTAAAATATCTGATAGTTTCTATTTCAACACAGCAGAATTTGGTGCAAGTAGATCCCTGAGGTGAAAGCAAAGAAGCACTGAGTCCAGCTGTAATTTGACATGGAGCTAGAACAGAGACTGCCTGTGGGGACAATAGTCCTGAGTCATATTGATCAGCGCTTTATGAGCTTGGTTTCCTGAGTCCATTATCTGCTTTTGAATTTTTGTCATCTGCCTGAAGCCCAGATCTAGGCCTTAAGTCATTTAACAAAGCAAATGTCAATGAACAGGCCGCCTCAGCTTCACAGAAAACCTCTACCAGGCTATGTACTTTTTGTATCTGATGTGAGTGTTCAAAGTTTGCTGATTCTGAGGTACACTTGCTAGCTTTCCTCTCTGGTACTTTTTTTCTGATTTACATTTTCTCTTTCTTTTATTTATTTTTATGTTTTATTTTTTGGTTTTGTCTTTTAGATTACATGGTAGAAAACAAAACTTTTGGAGCAACAATGACCTGATTTTTGCATTATATGTTTTCACACATTTCATGGAATGAAATTTTAGCCTTGAAAAAAATTTTTTAATTTTTAAAAAAAATGTATCTTTAAACATAAGTCAGAAAATTCACTTAAGGAAAAATGATTAGTATTTTCCAAAAGTGCATGTGTCATTGTATTGAAGTAAACAAAAGAAAAAAATGAAGGAAAGAACCAATTTTTTAATTTTTATTTTCTTCTGAAGTTTACAGAAGAAACAGGGTGCATAGATCTAAGGTTAGAATGATGATTTAATGCATAATTACAGAGTTATTTTTAAAATCTTTTTGAAAGTCTTTAGCTATTTGTAAGCTGTGGATAGTACCTCTGATACATATTGAATACTAGATGGAGGAGTAGGAAGAAAATGAAAAAGGAAGTATAATTAGAAATTCTGAAACATGAATATAATATGCCTGTCAGGGCACAATTTCAGAAAAATGCGGTTTTACTGGTTCTCTATCTATACCCCTATCTTCTCTGCCAAATTTCCAAATAAACTTTTCCAAATATATTTGACTTATCAACATTTGTTTTCTTCGCTTCTCACAAACTCAGTATTCTGCGAACTCTGGGGTATCTAGCAAACCACTACTGTAATTGAGAAGCCTGCCAGTCCAAACCTTGATCTGCTTTGGCCTTTCACCCCACCAGTGGAATGGTGCTGTGGTGGGCACTTGCCGTTTTGAGCTCCCAGCCTCTCCTCCATCCTTTGTGGCATTAGCCCTGTGTTTTGCCATGGATGACGCCTCATGACATGGATGAATGACACCTCAGCATTTTTATTTAATGTGGGGCCTTCTCACCTGCCCTCCTAGAGCTACAACTCCACTGGCCACAGCTACTGGTTGGATGAGTTCATGACCTAGCTGATGCTTTCACAACCAATGAGATTGGGCTCTGGTTTGGGACTTTAACCAGTTGGGAAGTGAACTCTCTTCTGGGAGATTGAGTTTTCTCATCTGGCTGTAAAGTTGCAGCTCCTGAGAGTCTCATATGGACTCTGATAATGAAACCAGCTCAAGGGAAAGAGAGCCTTTGGAAATCGTCTGAAATTCTTAAGGCGTATGGACCAATAAACAACATTTTTGCTTCTTTCATTTCATTAGCCTTGTAATTTTAATTTTGGGGATAGGACTTCTCATCATGGTATGAGTCATTTACATTTGTAATAATAGCTGTGAACCCATTTCCATGGTAGCTAACTAGATTATAAATTATAGCCTATAGGTAGACTAATTTAAGTCCCTGGGTTCATTCTACAGTAGAGTGGCTGGGAGGAAAGTGTTAAGTGGTTTGCCTGAGATATTCTTACTCCCTGTCATGGATGGGGGAACTTTCCTGGAATAAAGGAGCAAAAAGGATGTGCCCTCTTTAAATCTCCTTGTCAACTTGATCTCTGGGTAATAAGCTAATGATCCTTGCTAGGAAGAAACATTTTAATTCTTAACTTCCTTTAGTAGGATGCTCTTAGGTAAGGATTGCCAAAAACAATAGAACCTGAACCTATAAGACTCAGCTTCCTGTGTAATGTCATGCAAACTACCTTAGGGTTGGTTGGTATTTTCAATGTTCCAACTGTGGGAAAAACTCACAAGTCTATAGAACTCATTCTGAGCCCAATCCTGGGGCTCTGCCACCAATGTCTCAGATATCTCTTGGCTTTTTTTGAATTTTTTCTTGACTGTATTCTTGAAATTATTAGTAAACATTGATATCAGCTAAAATCTTTAATTCCCATGAGTCTGATTTGACAAACAAGTCCCATAACTTAGCTTAATGGTCTAAGTGGATTGAGAGGGATTTGACCACATCACTAAAGATACCAGCTCAGCAGGGTCCACAAAGTAGTTCAGAAAGGATCTCTCTTGGGGTCTTGTATTAATGATAGAATGTATGTTGTTTGCTTCTCAAGATAGCCTGGCTGATGTATGATTTCTATGTCTACTTTTTGAATAGAGAGGTTTGTTACAGTGAGATTCATGTGGCCTCACTGTTGAATGAGGCCTGAAGATCACCAACTAAACCATCATGGCAAAAAGGACATTACAAAGTGAAATGCTAGATTATTGAAGCAAGACTCAAAATGGAGGTAAGGAAAACCTCTGACTCTTTAGTGTTTAAAAATTACTGAGTACAGTGATTGAATATTGGAAATCAAGTCTTTCTTTAGAAAATATGAATCCCTGGGGTGCTCTCATTTCCCATAGGAGAGGACATATATCCTCTTCACTCAAGTCTACTGGCAATAGCCTCACCAAGGCTATTCAGAGTTTGGGAGTCAGTTGAACAGACACAATGCTCCTCATTTAGCAATGACTCTCCAGTCTGTCCCCTTTTCTGCCTATTCTACTCACAATGAGAGAGACCAGAAGTCACAGACTCCTAAGGTGGGTGGTAAAGAATTGGTCAGGTATAATAAAGAAGTCCACCAAAACCTCTTGTCTTGTAGGCAGCTAATCTGATAAAATCCTGGAAAGGGGAGACTTTTAACCCTAAACTTTGTTTCATAAGAAAATTGCTTAGATCTTAATATATTGATTAGTGATCTAGAACAGTAACTAGAAGTGACCAGAGAACTTGCTAATTTTATGAGGAACAGTGGATAATTAGGCATCTTCTCCATGTTTCTTTCATGGCTGAAGGAAAAGACAGTACTTAGGATTTGGAAGAACAATGGAGGAATGAGGGGTGGAATTTCAGGGACAGGAAAAGGAAGAATGCGCATTGGAATAAAGTGGTTTTCTGACTTTAATGAGGTTTTCTTCCTAATATTACCAATCAGCATACATACGTGTTATATTTCTCTTCTTGCAATGTTTGGCAGTATAGTTGTGATAAAAGACAGAAATGAAATATCAATGTATAAATTAGGATACGAGAGAGAGAGGTATGTTTGAAAAATTGCTTCTGTCATGGCCCCTTCCCAGGGAGTCATTTCCAATGACAGATATGAACAATAATCACCTGGGCCTCCGCCCCAGGCTGGAGAACCCTGGACAGTCATGTCAGCACTGGCCTCTGCACAGGACTGGCTGAGGTCTTGGTCAAGACTGTATCACAAACACCTTGTCCCTCTGCCTACTTTTTCTTCCTTCCCCTCCCATCTTCTTTCTTCTTCTTCCTTCCTTTTCTTTTAATGTGATCTCAAGGGGATTCTCTCCTAAATTTCCTGCATACTAAATGTACCTCTGTGGTGGGCGGAACCCGGGGCCCACGGTTACGCCACGTGCATCCGAAGATGGCCACTGGCAGAGAGCAAATGGCATTCTGAATATGCATGGAGAAAGGCAGAACGGTTTACAATTGGCTGTATTATAATCAATTCAGCTGCCTAGCACGTGGACAGATATACTTTGTATGTATGCTCGAGCTCCTGATCGCTTGACCTTTAACAGGATTAGATGGACATATCTGGTTATAATTGCTTATGCATGAGACTGCTTATATATTGAGGGTGTTATTGGAATAAAGGGGAAGCTGCTTCATGAACTTCTAAAGAGTACGTGTCTTCTGTCCCGCTGGTTGGGCTGAAAGCGGAGCTGCTTGGTCTTCCATAAGAGCAGCGCGGGATCCGCTTGAAGCAGCTTGTGGGCAAGCAGCCATGATTTCCACATACCTCAGAACTGACTTCCTAGAGAACCTAGGTTTTGACAGGAACCATTATGATTCCTGCAAGTTCAAGATGTTCACAATTGTGCAAAGAGGCATATACTCCTATTTTACTTTTAGATGTGTTGGATAACTGTTTTTTTTTTTTTTTTGTTGTTGTTGTTACTAGGGATTGAACTCAGGATTACTTTGCCACTGAATCATGTCCCCAGCTCTTTTTAACTTTTTGTTTTGTGACAGGATCTAATTAAGTTAACTAGTCTGGCCTAGAACTTGTGTTCCTCCTGCCTGAGCCTCCCAAGTAGCTGGGACTGAAGATGTATACCACTACATCTAGTACACTAGACTAAATTTTGAAGAACATTTTAAAATTCTCCCTGTTGTTTTCAGAACTAAACTTATAGAAAAAGTTAAAGCATCAAAAAAAAAAAAAAAAGAGTTAGCACACTTATGAAAAGTAATTATTTTTCCAAATCAATTTCATTAATTGTACGGTTATCTTATAGCCAATAAGGATCACATAAACATTAGAATAAAATACAGACTTATTGAATAAAACACACACACACACACACACACACACACACACACACACACATGCAATAGAGCAAATATTAATGTTCCTAACAAAGACAGAAGGACTAGTTTTGAGTTTTATTGATCTCTGGAACAGTAGCTCCCCTTGAGCAGAGAACCATAATAGAATTAAGGAAAGATATTTCCATCCCAGAGACCAGACATTTGGAGGGCAGCCATTGTGAGTATAAGATGTGAACCTGGCCAAGTGTTTTATTTCTTATTGGATTCTTGACTCTCCCTGACTTTCATCAGTCAGTGAGTCATGACTGACGGTGTGTGTGCGCATCTGCAGTAATTGATTCTGAGAGAAATGTCTCCAGGCATACCAGGAGCTTTCTTTTGAATAAGAGAGAACATTCTTTCAGTCCCAGAAGCTGCTGAAACAGGGACAGAGATCTGCAGACTGTGGTGCTCTGATTTCGTGCTGCACATTTAGGGTACAAATTGGTTCCAGGTCAGAATCACATGAACCGCGTGTCTCTGATTATTCCAGAACTGCACTGGAATTCATGCTATTATTCCTGGAAACTTACTGAGAAGCAGAATGGAATTATGCAGAGAACACAAGACTGGATCTCAGTAGTCATGGGTTATCTGCTCTTACCTTGCTGTGATATTGAGCAAGTCACTTAGATTCTTTACCTGAAAGTTTCCCTTTTGGCAAACAAAAGATAGAATATAAATCTTTGTTGTCAAATCAGTAGACATTTCAAGGATAGTTGGATTTTTATGTGAAACCATCCAATTTTAAATGCTCTATGTAATTTTATTTTTGTATAAGCCAAACCCTCCCCCAAACAAAACAATGATAACAACAACAACAACAACAACAACAACAACAACAACAACAACAAAAAGAAACCAAAAGGCTATCAGCTGGGATTTTTTTGGAGAAGCCAAACACCATTCTGTTATATCTTCTCTGGCCTTCTGTGCTCAGCTTCTCAAAAAGGTGTCAAGAAAGTTGTCTGCTTGCAATCTCTCCTTTTCTCCATTTGTCAATTTTCACATCATACACTCCAATCTGGCTTTTCCTCCATCTCCCCTTTATGTTAAAAAAAAAAAAAAATTCAGGACTCCCTGTTACTAATATGAGTCTTACCTGACCTCTAAGTAGCATTTGAAAAATCTCAAGCCTTTCTTGAAATCCTCTTTTCTTGTCTTCCTTTATATGTTATTCTGAGTTCCTCTTTTCCCTCTGGGTGTTCCTTTACTGAATCCATTCAGAAAGGTTTCTTCTTCCTCCTTTTGCCCCTCTAAATATTGTATTTTTAAGGTTTGCTTCTAACCTTTCCTCACCACATTCTGTCTTCACTGTCTTATTCATGCAAATTACTTCGAATACCCTTTAGACAACAAATGGCTCTTAAATATGCATCTCTAGTCCATACTGCCTATGGGTCATTGGAGTCTACTGTTTTGTAAATATTTCGTTTTAGATAATTTAACTCAACATGCCTAAAATTCTTCTCAAAGTCTTTTCCTCAAGGCTGGTCCTCCTCTAGGGGTTGTATACCTCATTGTTTAATGTTAACATCTACCCAACTGAGCAAGTTAGAATCCTAGCCTAAACTACCATTTTTATTTTCCAATTCTTACCTGGAATTTCTAAAGTATGTTCCTACATATTTCTTAAACCCTTTACTTCTCTCCATTTATATTGTTACCTTGGTCTAAACAACTTCTACCCCTAAAGCCACCTCTCCACCTGTTCCCCATTCAATGCATTCAACAGACATATTGATTTGTGAAACAAAAATCTAATTATGTCCCTCACCTGCTCAAAAACATTCATGGAGTGTTAACTTTCCCTGGAGGGAAAGACTTTTTCAATTTTTTTGATTACAGAACCTGTTCACATAGGTGATGTGGCCTTCCCTTGAATTGTTTTAACCTTGTCACCCTCTGGCTTTTTTCCCTTCTAGTTCCTGAAATTCACCAGGGTTTCTTCTGCCTTGGGTCTTTCACCTGGATTACATATTGTTTTCCTGACAGTCTTCCAAATCTTCATTTCACTGTGCTCTTCTTATAGCTTTTAGTTCAACACCCACTGCAGGGACTCGACTGACACTGCAGACTTGCTCAGATGCTCCTGTCATTTGCACTCTCATTGTGTTCTGTTTTTCTCCTTCATGGCATTTACCACAGCATATGATCCTAGTTGAGATACCGTCATCTTCTAACTCATCTTCAAGCTCCACCAGGAATTCATCATTATTGTTTTAATCAACTTTGTGTTGCTGTGACCAAAATACGAGAAAACTTAGAGAAGGGAAAGTTTATTTGGGGCTCACAGTTTCAGAGATCTTAGTCCATGGATAGCTGATTCCATTGCTCTGGGCCTAGGGTGAGGCAGCAATCACGGGGAAGGCCGTAGAGGAGGGAGGCTGCTCCCTTCCTGACACCAAGGAAGCAGAGAGCAAGAGAGTGGGGAAGAGGCCACAGGGTACCCTTCGAGGGCACGTCCAGCCACATTCTACCACCCAGTGAGTTCATTCAAACTAGGATGGACTGATTGGTTACAACTCTCACAATCCAAACATTTCACCTCTGACTATTCCTGCATCAACACAGGAGATTTTGGGAAACATCTCCTATACAAACCATAATAATATTATTCCAGTCTGTTATAGTTAGTCATATTATAGAAGGTTCAATAAATATGAATTGAGTGGGTAAATGATTTTGAATAAGTTTTCCTTTCAGATTTCAATACCTCTCATACACTTAGAAGTTATAAAGGTACATTTTTGTAATACGTAATAAAAATATTAACCTGTTTCCTCTCCCATTGGAGTCCTGGAATGTGATATTATCAAATCTATTCTGTTCCCTACATCAAACACAATGTTTCAATAGATGTCTATTTAAATATCATCTTTAAATAAGTTAGAGAAACATTTATTTACATTTTATTGAGGCATTGGCCTTGAAGACCCAGTTTAAATATGCAAATGTGGAGTCTGGCATGAGTGTCAGGGACAGGGACAGGATCATGGAGAAGAGGGCACATTTACCTCCATCATCTGTATTTTACAAGCAGCTTTCAAATCTCAGCTTCAGTCTCATCTGCCTCTTTTCTCTTTTTCCTTCGCTGTCTCTTTCCCTCCAAATGCTTTTCACTGTATCCTCTTCAATTACTATTTATCTGAAGAACTTCCATCTACTCACAAAACATTTTTGCTTAGATACTCTCAGGCTTTTGAATTCCTCTTCCTGTTTCTCAACCCTCTTGGGTCACTTTCTCACAAACATCTATTGATCCTCAGTTCATTCCTGAGAAGACCCTCTGACTGCGACTTCAAAGTTCTTTGCTCTCTTCTCTTCATGCCATATTCTTACTGTGGCCCCAGGTCTTTACTCTTATCACTACCTTTGAGTTTACAGGAAGACTTCTGAATTCATGGATGCCAGCCTTAGCAGGGATCTTGGGTGTGACTAGAAACTGCATGTCCACAGTTCCGCTTCATGCACTTTAATTGCTCCCAGAGTGTCCATTTCAAATCTTCCTGTTACTCCTTGAGAACTTCATTCTTCATTGCTGCCCCCAGAAATCCAAGAGGTTACTCCATCTTCTTCACCAAGAAAATGACATGTAACCCTGATTAAGTTTCTTTCATCTTGAACACAGACAACACTTTGTCCATCTCTAAATATTGTGTCCTCTCGTCTTACCTTTGATAAGGAAGCATACAGGATTCCACTCTCCATCTTCCTTCACACTCTCTTGCCAACCAGTTACACCCTGACTTCCCCCAGGACTTCACTTGTCAGAGGAAGCTGCCTACCTCACCTAATTGCTGACTTCTAGAGACAGAGGGGTATACATGAGCCTATTTCTTTCTCTTGACTTCTGAACGGTTGTCAATGCCCTTCACAGTCTCTCTTTTGAACTTCTTCCTTCACTCTGGATCATCGACATCCATTCTCTCCTAACTTGCTGTCTTCCCCGTCTGTTTGTTTTAATGAGCATCTCTTCTCCCATATTTTAAACTATGGGTTGCTAGGATTCCTTGTCAGTTGTCTTACCTTGTCTTACACAGCATCTGGGCAATTTGATCTATACTTCTGTGTTTGTTTTCCACGTATGCACTATGGTTGCTGGGTGTGGTGGTGGAGAGCATAAGCCTGGGCGACAGAGATCTTAATTAGAACGGCTATCTTGTTACTTATTGCTGAAGTCTTATGAGCAAGTCACTTTACATCTTTAAAAGGTGGTTATATTATTTGCCTTCTCATTACTGCAGAGCAACCTGAGTTTGTATCTTCTCAAAGCAGAAGCCAGAAAACAATGCTAATTATTTTTTTCTTTTTAATACTTGGGATGTAAGACACATTCAAGTCTTTTTAAATCTGACTAGGGCTGGCCCCTGACTTATAGTAGTTGACATTATTAATGATTTTTCATTTTTACAATGGCAAGAAAGTGATAGGCATTTAGTAGAAACTGTATTTTGAATTTTGATCTTTTCTCAGGCTACAATCTGTGGGATATGGTGGATGGCAGTAGCAATAGCTTCAGCTACCAGGAAGCCAGGTGATCGTGAGGGTAAACAATCCATATGCTACATACAATGTACTCCATGGATAAGCTGTGACTTAATAAACCCTAAGATGGTGTTTATTAAGCATATTTTCCATATTTTCACTTTACAATGGGTGAATTGGGACTTAACCTCATCATAAGTTGAGGATCATCTGTACCCACCTAAGCCAATAATTTTTATGTTAGCCGCAGAAAAGCAGGAGCCTCTGCCATTGGTGGGGGTAGAGACAGAGCCCAGCTACCGCAGCAGCAGAAGTTCTAGCAGTCGCATCCTGGTGGGGGTTGGTGGGGACAGCTTGGGAGTTTCCATCTTGGAGTGAAGTCAGGTCATAGAGCTGTGAGAGGGAACACAGTGTCTGAGTATATTTGGGGTCTTTGGTTTCCAGAGAAGATTCTAAAACATCCTGAAATAATGACAAGCTAACTAAACACACTTCATAAATCTATTTTCTGTTAAAACAGTTAAAGTGGTTTGAACAGGAAGCTGTCCTTCCTCCCTGTCTAATGAGCCTGCTTCTGCCTTGCTTGGTTATTACCTTGCCTGTTTGATTACATGATCGGGTAAAGAGGTCTCTCCTGAGGCTATCACACTCCAGCGACTCCATCTGTGTCCTGAGGTGGGTGTAGACATATCTGCAAAATAAAACCTGGGAGGAGCAGGTTTATACACTTGAGCATTATCCAGTTTTGCTAATTTATATGGACAAGAACCTAGAGTTGAAATAGGAATGGGGCTCAGTGGTAGAGCACTTGCGAAGCATTGGTGAGGTTCTAGGTTTAATCCCCAGCACCATAAAAACAAAACAAAACAGAACCTTAAAGTTCTTGGGTAGAACTAGCTCTTCTATGGGTACTACATCAACAGGAGAGAGGCATGATCTTAGACTAGATTGAACTTCCTAATATACATACACATAACATCACAGTGGCTGGAAGATGTTCTAGTTGTTTGCATTGTTTATTGATTGAAATCTGGACATGGTGATGAACAAAACTAGGATAATTTCACATGCTCAAAATGCCCAGTGTAATCTGGAACTTGGTTACCAAACTATACTCCTGGGAATCAACTCTGGTTAGTGGCCTATGTTTTGATTTGCTTTGTTTTGTTTTGCATGAAATAAGATTAGTTTTTTATTTTTATATGGTATGAGTTTAAGTGGCTATATAAGTAGGTACACTGTATCTTTGTTTCTTAGCTGGAAACAGCTTCTATCTTGTCCTTTAAGAAAAAGTTTGTTGATTTCTTGATCTGGGCTCTGAAAGAAGGAACCCTAAGTTCATGGAGATAAGAGTGATAAATTGGCTTTATTTTATTGTACCTAATTATTTTCTGCTGTGTGTCAAAAGGGTCATCTTCTGCCTGAGGTTAGTGTGATTGCTATCCAATGGGGACAGAGAGGAGCATATTAGGAACACAGGTACTGTGATATTACCATGCGATGATAAAAACTAATAAAAGATTATGAGTCAGACATTAAAGAGGTTTGCAAAAATGAAAAAAAAAGATTATAGCATAAATATAGGAGCTCTGGATTTGAATCTCTGAGCAATAAAGGTTTGGTTTACCTCAACAGAGAAAGAACCTGTACCAGCTGAACACAAGGTAAGAAGGATGAGAGTAGAAGGAACGTAATTTGGATGAAGGTGGGAAAATTATATAAAATTTAAATGTATCCTTGTGGCTACTTGCAGTAGCCACAGTAGATCAAAATGTGATCTTCTTTCATGTATCATGTATGTATTTGACTATTCTAATAAATTCCCTTGCTCTTTTTTTTTTCTTTTATGTACACTATCTTAATGGTGGGGAACTTCATAATCCTGACTAATAGTTTACAGACTCTCCAGCAATGAAAGAGACATGACAGAACTAGTAAGGGTGTCTTTCAAACTCTGGGCTGCAGTTATTTGTCCTGTTAGACCTTTGTGGGCCTCCTCAGAGGAGATCAACTGGAAGTTTCTATTTGCGCAATGACACTTGAATTAGCATAAGAGGAATATATTTGTTGTTATTGTTGTTTGCATTCTTAAGAAAGAATGGCATAAATATGCAGGAGTGGAATTTCATGCACATTTATAAATTATTTGTTGCTGCCTGGCACCATTAACCTTTGTTTCTGTTTCCGGAGAATGTATTATTTTGAAGCCCATTCTTTCATAAGATTAAACCCACAAATTCAGACCCCTATTACCCTGCTTCTATTACTGAAGGACAGGTGTACTTCCTGACTTTAAATCACAGAGACCTGCTGGAGATTTTAATTTGGAAACTCATAATGCAAATAAAGAAGTCACTTATAGAATTGATCCTAAAGACCAAGGCAGCAGTTATGCAGGTCTCCAAAAGTTGCAGGGTTTTACTAAGAGTGTCTGGTTTTCAAAGTAAGAGAGGCAGTTTTGTGTAGCTGGACCCTGTGGTGGAGGCAGTGCTGCATCTAGGAAGGGGTTTCTGCAGGGTACTTTTATTTCTGGCAGCATGCACCTCTAATCATCTGGTCCTTCTGGAGGATCTATGAGGTGTTTAATATTTTATTTAAAGGATCTTTCCTTGTTGGGTGTCCATTTCTTTTGGAACACAAGAGCCCTTATGAATAGACTTATGAATATACAACAATGATAGGTTTTTGCATGTAACCTACCATGTAACGTGGTGGCTTCAGAGAACAGTAATTTCTCAGCTCACTATTCTGTGAGTCACATTTTTGCCAGTTTCACCTGGGCTTATTTATGTGGTTGCAGTTACCTGGCTGATCAGTTGGGGACTGGTTGGTCTTTGATGGCCTCGGGCCCATGACTGGTGGTGGATGCTGGTTGTCAGTAAACCGGAAGGGACGACTCAGGCATGTGCGTCCAGGAGGGTCTGGTAGGCCTATTATTATGTAGAAAGGGCAAGCAGTTTTGAAACCTGTGCTTGTGTCACATTTGATAATGTCTCATTGGACAAAGCACGTCACAAGTCCCAAGGTTGAGCTCTGTGTTACTGAGTAAAGAAATCGAATCTACCTTGTCCAAAGCTGACATATTATAAATGGGTATACCAGCAGGGATGGAAGAACTTGATTTGGAATCCTGTTTGCAGCCTAGAATTTTTTTTTTTTTTTTTTTTTTTTTTTTTTTTTTTTTTTTTTTTTACCCTCTGCATCCTGAATGTACTCTCTTGGAAGCTTCTACATCTTTGAACATGGAATTTTCTCTTCTAGATTGCTATTCTCCTTTTGTTGGGTAAAACCCCACAAAGTCTTATTCTCATAGTTCAGGACTCCATTTGTTCAGAAATTATGAGCTGTGAACTGTCTCTCTCTCTCTCTCTCTCTCTTTTTTTTTTTTTGTTAATCTCAATTCCTGCAAAATTCTGTGGATCTCTCATCTATGGCACTTACCAGGATGATCTTCACCATGGAAGTTCCGATGGGCAATCCCCCAGAAGATGGCGATTTCCCAGGATCTGACAATGTTAAGCAAAAGACAGCTGCTCCATAAACTAGTACTGAATACTGAATAAGGTATGGATCCACATTACTGTGTTTCTCTTTCCTCTGGGATTCCTTAACCATGACCTGTGTACCTTGGGGGAAATCTTCTGCAGGACTGAGGCCTTTTCAGGTTCCTGAGAGGCCTTATTCAGCTATGTGAGGTCTAGTCTAGACATTTATTGTGCTACTTAATGTTGATCCAGTTTTCAAGCAGTAGCCAAACCATGAGCTAGAGATTCCGACCCTAGAATATTCCTGTACCGTGTTTCGAGCACTATAATCCCTGCCTTTCTTTCTTTTTAATAAATTTAAGTATACTCTAAAAGTCAATCCTGTATGGATTAGTACTATGCCACTCTGTAGTCATATTAAATTTAATCTGTTTTATGCCAAGATGGATTTCAATGTTTCGTGTTTTTTCTTCCTTTAGAAATGTTGAAAATAAGTCATTTATTTCATCCAACTTCTTCTTCTTTTTTTTTAATAAGCAGGGCAGCATGCTGATAAGCCATATATTTACTCTTTAACCTTTCAATGAACTTGTTGAAGTTAGTGAAATTCAATGCTTTCCAAAGAATGAGACTAAAAATAAGATTGCATATATTCTGGCATCTCTCTTAACCCCAAACAAAGAAGAGAAAACTTTTAGGACTCACGAGGCTATTTAGGGACTTTCCCACTCTCCTAGAGTAGCCAAAATATTTTATTCTTTTCCCTTTCCCCTCCCCCAACTTTTCTCCATATCTGAGCCAAATCAGATAGCCAGGGAGTAGTGGGAAGATCTCCTTCGCTCTCTTCTTTGTAGTAGGATAATGGAAAATGCTCTGTTGGTCAGATCTGAGCTCCTGGCAGCTGCTGTGTTGGCAACAATTAGGGAAGATTTTGAACTAAATGTCTGGCTGCTGAAAGTTTTTGGATTTGGGGTTTGATGTTATCGAAAAAATTCATCTGGTCAGATGCAGAAACATATTATTTAATCTAGTAGGAATGCGAGCAGGTTGTCCTGCACAGAGCATGTTGGAGGGCTCTGTCTTCTTTTGTGGTTGTGAAGTCTACAGCAGTTGCTCTGTGTAATTTGACACGGGTATGTCTGGGGACAGAGTACTCCACCACATTTCAGTTTAGTCTGTTTCCACTCTTGAGCTGCCTCTGAGGAGGTTTCTCAAATGAATGAAACAGCGGTTAAATTTCCTGGTTCCAACTGTGAAGTTTGACTTGTTATACCAATCTTAAACTAATTCTCTCTCCTAATACAATTTTGAATACTTTTTCTAGGAGTCATTTTCAAACACACATAGAAAATGATCTTGATATGGAGACCTAATTATCTGATTCAGGTAAAATGCTTTTATTGTTTGAAAAAATTATTTCCAATCATAAACTATTTTTGACCCAAACTGACCAGTCTCTCTATGTCTATTCTATTAATTGACATTTTAATTGTTGATGAATACATAATTCGGAAGTTATCACTTTAATACATGGACTTTACATTTTTGAATATAAATTTTAAAGTGAGTTGAACAAATGTCTCTTCTAAAACACAAAAACAGCTAAATTCCAGAATCTTGTTAAGGAAAGAAGTATTGGTAACATTACCTTGCCTCCACTGAGAACATTTCTTAGTCCTTTTAGACTGCAATGATGGAATATACCATAGATTTTATGGCTTAAACAGAATATATTTATGTTCTGAAGTTCTGGAATCTAGAAAGTCTAAGTTCAAGTTACTAGCAGCTGTGGTGTTTGAAGAGGGTCCACTTCCTGGTTCATAGAAGACTGACTTCTTGCTGTATCCTCACATAATGGAGGGGTGAATGAACTCACTAAATTTCTTTTATAAGGGCACTAATCTCATTCCTGAAGAGTCAACACTCAGGATTTGGTCACCTCTCACGAGTCCCATCTTCCAATACCATCATGATGGGAGTGAGCATTTCAACTACAGAGTTTTGAATGGAGGTAAACATTCACTCCATAAAAGATGCCTTTGAACATGAGTTGTGAGCGGTAGTGCCACTGGACTGCTCATTGTAGTGTGAAATAAAGTCTATGGCAGAGGAATATGTTTGTGTATTGATTTTCTGAACACAGTCTATGTGTACACCTTCTCTATTAACTATTTTATTTACCACCAATGTCATAATATCACCAGGATAGTTTATACTTTCCATGAGCAAGTTAATTTTTTTGAGCAGAATTAGCCTTCTAGATGTTTTCTTTTAGATGTTAGAAAATATCTTGAAGCTTTCTGGGGTCATTTAATTACAGTTCCAGAATCAATTTAGCTTAATTTCAAAAAAGTCTAAAATCTAAAAACATCTTTGATTATATGAAAGTTGATTATTGACTTAAAGTAGATCTGACAGATAACTGTAATCTTACTGTTTCAGTAATGTGAAATAACACAGTCACATAAAACACTGATAAACTCATATTATTTAATAAAAATTGCATACAATTATCCAACACTAGAGTTTATTGTAAAGATAATCAGAGAAAATTAATCAGAGTTAAATATAAATGGAAAAAAGTTTTTCAGCAGACTATAACTTCAAACCAAAAAGTTAAGTAAGGCATAGAAAAATAAGACACATCTTATTCTCTGCTGCTTGTCATGCTGTGACAGTACTATGCAATAAGACTAAAATGATAAGCTAATTATTGTTCAAAATTAATTGTCTGGAAGCTTTCTAAAAGCTGAAACTCTGCAACGAGAACCTCTCTGTGTCTTCTTATGTACAGGTGCCCTGGACTGATGATAGAATTAATTATGTTCCACTCAGCCCACTGCAAGTTGAAAATATAGTTCAGTTAACATGCATTTAATAACCTAACTCCCAAACATCCTAGCTTAACCACATGGTGCACCATACAGTATCAATCATTTCCCCCATGATCATGGCTGTGGGGAGCTGGGGCTCACTGCTACCACTGAGCATCCCAAGGGGGATGAGAGGTGTATCACCAGCCAGGAAAAGAGCAAAATTCAAATTTTGAAGTGCGTATCTACTAACCATGTATTAGTTTTAAAATGATAACTCATTAACTGGATCCATCATAAGTTGGAGACTACAGTAGAATCTTGGAAAAGAAAATGTGTGAGTGAAAAAGTAACTTTCGTCATGCTCGCCTGAGTTTTCAGTTGTGGCTTCATTATGCAACTGGTCATGTCCAAATGTGACCTTATCTTTCTCCCATTTTAAAAGCACACTTTTGCTTTTAAATTCTTTACTACTAAGAGCAGACTATGAGTTTATCCAGCTTAAAATCCTGGAGCTAACTTTGACTCCTCCTCATCTTCTATGCCTTATATTCAAAATAACACTGATTCTTGATAATTCTAGTTTTTTTAAATTTATTTTTATTGTAAACAAATGGAATACATGTTGATTCTCTGTACATGGAGTAAAAGCATACCATTTGTGTAATCATACATTTACATAGGGTAATGTTGTTTGATTCATTCTTTTATTTTTTCCCTTCCCACCCATCCCTCCCACCCTTCTTTTCCCTCTATACAGTCCCTCCTTCCTCCATTCTTGTGATAATTCTAGTTTTGAAATGTATTTCAGATCTACTTCTCTCTCTAGCCCACCAACTCTCCCCAAGTTATGTAACCACATCTATCATGAACCCATTTTGCTGTCTTCCTTCTGAGCTTGTGATCACTGTGTTTTGTGTCTTCCCTCCAGTTTCCTCCTCCTAAAACTAATTTTTATTTGATGACTTCACTGGAATACTGGAGTGACTCTTGACTCTTTCTCCCTCCATTTTGGCAGATAAATCTGGTTAGTTGTTAAGCTCCATCGATTTTCATGAACGCGTTATATCTAGGCGTCAGGTTTCTATTTCACATCACAGGGTGCTGTTAGATCAGTCTGTAACCACGGTTAGGATGATGTGAGTTTCCAGCCAGCAACCATTTAGTGCATCCCCTTATCTGAGGCACTGAGGGCTTATGCAAATGACATACTGGCTTGTCCTTACCCTGGGGTGGATCTTTCACTGCTGCCCTTTACAGGCTGAGTAATCTAGTCAAATGAAACCCTTGCTTTTTACCCAAGCCTTCTCTCAGGACTTTAGCTGGGCTGCTTACTTCACCTAGTAAGAACTTCCTTCAAAATCTAGATTATTTTCAAATGTCCTTTATAAGTGGGTCTCTAATCTTTAAAACTCTCTTTGTTGTGACGTTCCATAAACATTATTTTTTACAATCACTTCATTCTGTATTCCATTATAAATAAGTGTAATTCAAATTTATCTTTGTAATAAATTACAAATTTATCTCCCGCTTTTGGAATTATTGGGAGGTGGTGGAGCTTTTAAGAGGTCATTGGTCAGGTCATCAGAAGTGGGTTCTTGGGACTTGAGCCTTTTCCTACTCTCTTTTCTTGCATCCTGGCCTTGAGCAGAACAAACTTTGTTCCACCCCATGTTCTAACCATGATGCTCTGCCTCACCACAGGCCCCAAAACCATCAGACCAACTGACCAGGATGGCAACCTCCCAATCTGTGAGTCAAAATAAACCTTTTATCTTTATAGGTTGACTTCCTAGGCATTTTCTTATGGAGCCAGAAATCTAACACAAGAATAAAAAGAGAGTAGGTGATATGTCTTGAACTGTGAGTGGTAAGTAAGGAAAGTAAAGTATGCTCTTGATATGGTGCAAATGGGAATGGAAATATTGACACATCAGACAAGAAAGAATAGGTTTGGTCGTACATGTGTTTTGGGTGAGTGCTGAGGTCCAGACACCATGTATAACTACAGTGTGTGATATGCTGTGCCCAGGTGTGGCCATGGTGATGTGGGATCTCAGAAGAGGAAACTCTTCATGCAGTTGAGGGCAGGTATCCTGGAAGAGATGGATTTTGAGCTGCATGCTAAGCATGACTGCAGTGAGAGAGAAGCATGAATCTTTGGTGCCCCCATGGCCCTGACAGTGGTGCTCCATGTCCCAGACAGAGCACTCACTCTCCCTGGAGTGGAAGTTGCTGCAGTAAGGGAGGACTACCTGGCTCAGCAGGTGATAGACTGTCCTTTTCAATGCTAATGTGCTTGGGTTGTAACAATATTTATTTTGGGAGTCAAGTGGCTAGGCCCCCTACTCAGGGAAGGACTACGGATTTGAGAGTGAAGCATCATGAATAGCAGGATAATGTCAAATGGCATGAGTCTCAACAGAGGGGCTGCTTGTGCTAAGGTCTGTGGTGGATCTGCACTGACTTTTTCTGCTCAGAGTGATGATTCCTCTTCTTTAGGAGAGAGCATAGAATTTCAGTTTTGCTCTGGAAAACTAAGTCCTTCCTGTCTTCCAGTTTTGTGTTTCTGAGGGAGTTTGTTCCAGGTCAGATTCTGAGGGTGCGGGTGTGTCTCAGGTCCAGGCAATCTTGTTTGTCAGAGTCTTCGCCGATCATTTCCCTTCTCAGTATTCTTACTGTCACCAGGCGTTTTGGCACTGGATGATATTGTACATTTTACTGCTGAGGTAGGTCTTGCACTTCACCTCCGTACTTTCTGAAAAGTAAGTCTTGCAATGAAGTAAGCAATCCATAAGAGACAGTCTAGATGATGAAGAATTAGAAGCAGAGAAAATGAAATCAACTAAAAATTATATAGGAGGGGATGATATTTAATCTCCAGGAGAGATTTACAGAATTACTATTAGGAACAGGCCACAGAGTTTCTTCTAGTAAAGGTGTCAATTGTAGGATCAATTTCAGGTCTTCATATGAGGATACTGAATTCAGGAGGTAAAAGATGAGGAGAACACTTTTTTTTGAGAATTTTTTTCAGTTTGGCTGTGAAATTTGCTAATAGAGAATTCTAAAGTTACCTTTCATGGAGATGAGTGGGGTTTTAATGGATAAGTGTCAGGGTTAATTGCATACTCTGATCCAAGACAGTAAGAAATAAACTAGATGTTCTCTGGAGCCCATTAACCATTGTGAGATTTTATTATGACTAAATATATGCAAAGAACATTTGTAGTTCACATTACCGTCTCTGTGTTAACCTTAGAGTATTTGGCATCCTTTGACTCTTGAAGTAATCCCATTAAATAACTGCGAGAGTTACACGGTTGACTTGCCCTTTAAAAATGATAGTGAGTTCTCCTCTAAAATGCTGTTCTTTATAATTCCTTCTGAAAGTACAAAGTAATTTACCTCACTTCTTTAGCCACTAAAATGCGACTGATTACATTGTAGTGACCAATACCTACAATTTATTTTGCAAAGGATGCCCTTGATCCATTTGTCTTTCCCATTTGAACTCCCTAGACATCCCGTTTATGTAAGCATCTCTTGCTAATGAAAGGAAGGTTCTTGGTTTATTTTAACCCGAGTTCCCTCATTCTGAGCCAGTTTTAGCAGGTCTTAATACCTTACTTTCTTCCCAACTCAAAATCACATTCCAATTGCTTCAAAGAATAATAGAAAGCTTACTACATGTTTCACAGGGAGGAAAACTGTTTATATTTCACACTGCCCCAGTAAATTATCCTTCCCCCATTTCACCTTTGAATATTTCTTCTTCCCCAAAGTTCCTCTTCCATTAAGATCTTGGTCCCTGTAAGTGTCTACCTTTGTCTTTTCCTTTTTGTTTTTTTAATCATAAGTTTCTATCATTGTAGTCACAATACACCACATCTTCTAAACTCGACTGCACCATTCAATGAAATAGAAGTCAAACAAAGGCTTCTTAATCTTCCTAAGTGTGTTACTGAAGGCCTTAATTAATTCCCCAAATTTGTATATATCTCAGAAGATGATTCTTCCATTTTGTTTTAATTGTCTATTATCACACCACAAATTATACTCAAACCTCATAGCTTAAAACAACATTTTTAGTTCCTAGTTTCTATGGATCAGGAATCTGGGCAAAACTTGGCTAGATGCCTGGGGCTTGGGATACACCACAACATAGCAATAAAGGTGCTGATAAGGACTAGAGTCACCTGAGAACTCAACTGTAAAAGGATCCATTTCCAAGATTGCTTATGTGGTTACCGGTGAGATTCAATTCCTCCTGAACTGTTGAATTGAAGGTCTCCTTTCCTCCCTGGCTTTTGGATCGGGGCTGTCCTTAGATTTGCTATGTGACCCTTTCCAAAGATCAGCTCACAACCTGGCAGTTTGGTTCATCAGAGCAAGACACCAGAGGAGACCTAGAGGGTACAAGTGAGAGAGAAGTCATGACAGCTATAACCTCATCTCAGAAGGGCAGCTCAGCACTGCTGACTACATTCTCTTAGAAACAAGATGTCAAGTCCAGCCCACACAGGAATGGATGGAAGCACAGACAGGTGTGACTAATAAGGGGTGAGAATCCCTGCAGGCCATTTTAGGACACCTCCTGCTCCCAGGTACATTCCGCGTGATGTCTAGTTAGCTGGTGCCTGTTTACAATTAGTTTATAGTATCCACGTACCTAGCGATGCTTGTTTAATTGCCATCATGCTTTAGGTGTTATGTCTTGAGTTGTAATTGCCAAGAGAGAGATAATCATGGCTGTTAGCTCCCTTTACGTAGCTCTGGTCACAACTTTGTCAATTCCATGAAAGAAGGAAAATACACTTTTTTCTCTTGTCATCATAAATATAAGCATTGAAAAACATCACTTTGCTTATATACTGAATCAAAATAAAGTAAGGGCCTGCCAGGGAGAAGGAAAACCGTGGGGGACGGTGTATTGGTTAATGTCCTTAGTTCCAAACAACAGACTCCATTCTGAGTCATCTAAGCAGAAAAAATGTTTTGTTCGAGGTTATTGCTAGAGTGATCAAAGAGTCAGATTTCAAAGATATGCAGACAGATCCAACACCCAGCCCTGATTCAGAGGATTCTCTAAGAACTGCTCTGCTTGTGAGCATTTCATCTGGTCACCAGAAGCTCTGCACTACAATCCTTGGAGGATTGAATGATTGGATACCTCTCTCTCTCTCTCTCTCCTCTCTCTCTCTCTCTCACACACACACACACACACACACACACACACCACTCACACACATACATGCGAACCTGTTGAAGAACAATATCCTTTGGTGTTGCCTCACCCTTACATCCAGTTAGAACCTGAATAAGTCTAAATATAAGACATAGGTCAAAGTTTGCAAAACAGCCTGAGAATCCAAGTTTTCTGTTTATTACTTGAAAAGGTGAGATTCCTAACATGCAAAATATCCAACCTATGAGAATATTGCATTTCAGAGCTATTGGGCAGCTTCAGTTGATGAATGTAATTCTTATCAAGTGAACAGGAAGTGGTAAAACTGCTTCACACTGGTCTCTGGCTGTGTGAACACAGAACCAAGGAAAAATGTTACTTTGGTGTTCTGCTTCTCCAGGAGGGCTGTTTTTTTTTTTTTTTTTTTTTTTTCCTCCTTTCCGCTTGCACTAAGCCTTCTTGGTCTAAGGTAAGTCTAAGGTAAGTTAATTTCATAGAGATTTTTCTTGGCTCCTTTATTCTCTAACAGGAGCTGTCTCTCTATTTGACTATTTTGGTTTGACATCGAAAGAGTTTCCTTGAGGATCAGTTCTGTTAAAAGCAGTTATGAGCATAGCATGCTTAGAAGGAACGGAGGTTTTCTTGCTCTCTGAGCAATCTCAATACATAAATAGTATTTTAAGTGAGATGAAGGGATTCCAGAAATCATGTAAATAAAGGAAAATATATATGAAGTACAGTGAACATTTTTATCTGGGCTATGAAGAATGATCAGTAAAATTCTCAATCTACTGTATTCCTTTTAGATCTGTAGACCCAGTTCTTTCTTGATTTCTGTATAAGCTGATGCATTTAGCCAGAAGCAGCTGAACTCCAAAGGTGCTGTCTCTCATAGTTCAGCTGGTAGAGGTAACAGGAACCGAGAGATCTCTCTGCAAGATTTTCAGTACTGCTTCACAGATCACATCCTTTTTATTTTCTTTGTCCTTTTCAGAGGTAACTGAGAGCCTGTTAAACATCATTCGGTATGCCGTGAGCTTTACAGAATTTCCACTGGTATGTTAAATTCTTCTTCCGAGCACATTTTTTTTTCATTGTTTTTTCCCCTTTCACTTTCATGATGATCTAGGGAAAAGCCTGCTAATCATCTCTCACAGTCTTTAAATTTTCCAAAATAGATATCAAATATATCATGTTCTAAGCAGACATTTTTTTCTAAGAAAGGAATGATTTAACCATAGAATAATTGTATTACATGAAAGATTTTACTATGCTCTTAATACAAGAAAAATGGCTCTTCCATGACTGCAAAGTCCAAATATGGATAGGAATGCTGGGAAAAGAAACCGTAATTCACTGAGATATCACATTATCAGGTGCTCTCTTTCCAGTAGACTTTTCCAAGGTGGACTGAGCTGAATGTAGGATGACTCATAAAGGAGAAATAGGAGCAATTACAGTTGAGGGCAAGTAGTTCAGGCAGAGAGATTGAAGAGGGAAAAGATAAACTGTAGAGAGAATTTAAAAAAATAATTTATCATTGCAAGCAGACTCTGCCCTAAAATATTAACCATTTGGTTTCCAGCAGATCTTATGCTTTTCCTCTGCACCCTTTCAACCCCATTTAGGATTTGAGTTCCTAGTACAGCTGAACTTAGAGAGTTCTGGATTACTCCTGGAAGGAAAATAGATGGGGTCTGTTTTTGTGTAACTCTATTTGAAGGTGTCCTGGAAGAATCATGAAAGAAACAAACTGGTTCTCGAGTGGTATTTCAAATACTGTAGCAGATGGGCAGGTAAGTTATCTTGGTATAGTGACTCTTTTCTGATATTTACTGTGCTTCATACCTTAGAGCAATTGGCTTGTTCTACAACATGGGTAAAGATAGTAATCTTTCAGTGGAAGGGGTCAAAGAATGATGTGGTCAGGAGTTATTTATTTAGGAATCCAGAAGAAATGCTTGTGTCTAAGACTAACTGACAGAAAATTGATAGTGATGTCGGTGGAATTATTCCCTACTGACTAGTTGATTCTCTGATTTTCTCACTGTGAATACAGTTGATTGGCATGATTACATATCTTCTGCTATGTGTGTTTCTTAGTTCTAGTGCAATGCAGATATTAAGAAAAAGCTATTTGTTGAAAACTTGCAATGGTCTTTTGTGAGCTGAATGAATTCATGAACAGTCAAGGGTGAGGTACTTGGGCTGTTCTGGGATTTATATTTGCACTTTGGTGTCTTAAATATTGTCCTACATAATTGCTGCAGTTTTTTCATCATTTTAGACTAGTTGGAGAAACCCAAACTCAGAAGACATAAGTGACCACAATTGGGAAATGTCTTCAGTTTTCTGGAAAGGGCTTTTTGTGAATCATGTTCTAGTTATGACAGAATAAGGGAAAGTAAAATAGTAAATACTTAAATATGTGAAATTATAAGGGAAAATTTTGTGTTGGTGAAATAACATTGCTGTAGTTAAGTGCAGATGACTAAATGATTATATTGGGCTATATGTGGTAGTCAAAGATGTACTTCTTGATCATCAGCTGGCATTCAAATAATCCTGTGTTATGTGGGCCATATTCAACACATGAAGTGTGGTAGGGGGGAATCTAACCAACTGTTTTGGTTCTGCTGTTACTAGTGATAAAAATTAATTTGCTCTGTAAACTTTGCCATTATAGGGTTCATCAGTCCTAACTTTTAAATATTGATTTTGTTTTTGCTTGAATGCTGATGGCCAAACTTTAAATAAGGTGTTTATTACATGTGTAACACTTGATAGCATCTGTCTTGTTCAGCAGGGGAAGCCAATGAAGCTGCTGATACCTCTTGATTTCTGGCTTATTAAACTTCAGAAAGAAACAGGCTTTCCTTCTAGATTTTTGTAGTTTTTTTCCTGTCATGAGTTGACATAGGAAGCACTGGAGCCCATGGAAAAACGGAAAGAATCAAAACAAACAAAATCATGTTGGAATTTTGGAAACATTTGTGAGTATCTAGTTTATGTCAAGTTTTGGATATTGTGCAGATCATCTATATGGGCCCAAGTTTTCTAAAAATATCTCCATGAACATAAGAGAAATATTGGAAACCATCATCCTCTTTAAATTCCAATTTTCTTAACATTTGACCAATTAAAAACATCAGATATGAGTACATAATTCCAATATGAGGAACTTTGAAAGTTCATGATAATAGTTTAAATGTGAAATGAACAGTTTACAAAAATCACTAGCTTAAAAATAATGACAGGTAATGGTAATATCATCTACACTTTCTGGCATGTAAATTTGTATAACTTTATTAATAAGCCTGTTTCTTTTCTTGTCTTGTTTAACCTGGCATTACTTTGTTAATACTCATAAGAAAAAGATCAATATATTTCTTTCAGCTTCCCACATCTGCCTAATATTTTTGATTGAACTTATCTCTTGCTTCATTCTCCAGGATATTTCTTGGACTCTGTATTTCTTATTAAAGTTGAACAGAGAAATGAAAAACCTTAGGCATAATTGCAGATGTAGCCAGAAACTTCAACTGGTATTCTTTTCACATGTCACATTAATTTTAAGATTAGGTCATCTCTTAAGTATAATATGTATAACTCAGTTGAATTTCCTATTCTTTTTAGGAAATAAATGTCTTCCCTTTAAGGCTTCACTATAACTCGTCTGTTCTGAAAAGTTATCTGTTCATATCTACTTGGACATTTCCTAAGCAAATTATCTTTGGAACACTAGACAAACCAATGACAGGGTGGCTTGAAGCAAAGGATAAATTTTCTGCTGAAAACTGGCTCTCACCAGACTCCTAAGTGGAATCAGAGAGGGAAAGAGAGGTCAAAGGAAGCACAAGTGCTACTTGAAACAAGGAGTGAGACTTTGAGGGTGGCTTGCGTTCTTGAGGAGACTCCAGACACACTGCAATCAGAAAACCAACATTAGCCCCAGACAGGATGCATGAGTCAAGGGTATCTAAAGGAGATGGAACACGTGGCATCCAGGCATTTGCGAATTTCCAATTGCCAGGCTCCACTTGCGGTCCATGCTGCTGTTTGGAGCATACTGGAAAGAAAACATAAATGGTTTAAATTGGGTAGCAGAGCTCTAACAATTCTCATGTGACTTTCTGAAAAGATGAGGAATGAAACTGTCAGAACCATTGGAAGCCTTAAGTCTGCTGGGGCAGGGGACAAAAGAACAATTTTTGGCACCAGTAAACAGAACAGGGACTATGCCATATATGGACCAGAGACAAGACTTCCAAGCAAAATTCCTATGATCTCAAAACTCATGCTACTCATACAGCTATATTGAATTCCATTCAATACCAAAGTAGAACCTTAAGTCAGTTTATCTGGTTTGGCTTTGAAGCAGCAATAAAAACCAGGAAACTTCCTGACCTGGGTCATTTCTAAAAGGAGTTGTTTTCTTTTAACTTTTCCCATTTTAAGAACAGTTATACTGACAGGTATGTGTGTGAAAGTGTGGTGAAGAGGGAATTTGCTAACACAGGAAACTTGTCTAGGAATCTTCCAAATTTCCTGTAGGTCTGGCCTTTAAGCAATCACAGTATGAATAGTAGACACAATGGTATAAAACAAATATTATTTGCAATCAGATGTGGTAGATACCAGTAGGTTTCAAGAATCAGATTGGTTTCATTCTTTGGTGACCTTGGTGACCTCGTTGCATCCAAATGACATCTGGGAGTAGAACCTCCATTCACACGGAGAGAGGGTAAACAAATGGTGCAGCAAAGTCCCATTTTGTGAGGAACCGTCTTACAACACTTGACAAGTAACTTTTCTATTTAGATGAATTCTGCTCCAATTAGTCCTTCTGGAAAACAAAAGCGTCATGGTTCTCTACTGTTGAAGTTGCAAGAAAAGTCACCATTTTGAGAGGGTTCAAAGTCAGCTTTATGGAAAGAGTTATTCAACAGCAGTCGTGTTAAGAAAATGAATAGCCATTACTTCTTTTGAAAAGAAATATAATTATAATATTTTACAAAATATATTTCATATATTAATTTTTTCCCCTTTAGTTTACTTTATTTCTGCTGAGGGTGTCTTAGATAGTTCACTGTTGATTATAAACAGTGAGAAAAAGAATAAGTGAGGGTAAAATCAACTTAGTTTCTAGTTTTTATTTTATTAGCTTTTTGAAACAACCATAAAGAAAAAATGATTAAAATAAGTGATTCATATTAACGAAATTCAACATTCAAGGATTCCTATGGCTTTCTTCCACATGGTCTACTATACCTGGACAAGGAGGTCCTAAGTGGATGAAAACCAAACCTGTCTTGTCATTAATCCCATTTCTTCAGGACTCTTATCAAATAATATGTAAAATGTGCTATACTATCTTGAGTCAAATTTTCCTTTAAAACAGGAATCTTAGAATGCTTTAATCAAAGAAGATTTGGAGTATTTCTGGTCCCTACCAGTGGATGGAATATATTTTCTTGGTTAAAGAACCTCCATGAGGAGCATTAACTCACTGGACACAGTTGATCCTGGTCTCTAAGAGAAGAGTCCATTGTTATTTATGACTCAAAAACAATGTAAACTTGGCTATAATTTATTGCTTTAAATTTTCCATTAACTTCATTAGCAATTGTTAATGATCACTTTTTCCCACTTCTTCCTAGTTCTTCTATTAATAGCCTTAATAATATGTTTTTTCCTATAAAAATATGTTCAGTATTTCTCCCAATATACTTGTGTTCCATAAAAATCACATCAAAATGAAATTAAAATCATCAGTACAGTAATGAAATTTCTTTCAGCTAACTGATTTCTATGAAGTTGGTTCTAACTTCTTTTTAGGTTTTGAAGATGAGAGTCATTTACTATCTTTGTGACTTTAAGTACCTGCCTAATGACAGACAGAAGCTGTAGCCTGGGTGTGGATTTTCACACATATATGTTTAGAGAATCTATGTTCACCTAAAAATTAAATATTTGTTGCCTGTAGAATCTGGTGGACCCTTGCAGAAGGTAGTAAAAAAAAAAAATAGTTAAAACGACAACAGCAACAACAACAAAATCCCTCTACTCAGAAATTGTTTACCCCATAAGAATCAAATTACCAAATATTTAATTCTCTGGGCTATTCATTTTTGAATGTCACTCTTCCCTGCAATTTCCCTGAGCAGAGTGAAGTTTTCTTCCATTTAAGTACTAGATTTATTTTTGAAGCAAATTAGAATTCACTGCAGAAGGGAGCACTGTGGGAGTTTGGGGTATGACGTTTTGGCAAAGAGTGCATGAGAAACTTTCACCATGGGTATCTCTGGTCCCACTGGAGAGAAATACCAGGAATGTGGTGCCTCAATCTGTTCTCAGAAGACTTAGTGCTCAAAATTCACACACCCCCAGGCTTTAGATAAGAGTCTACCAAGACCCTACTCCTCGTGACTGCTACTCCACATTCTAAAGGCATTTCCACCTTTGGATGGATATGCTGGACCATCTGGGCCCATGTCGTGCTCAGCGACTCTTATTTGCTAACTAAGAAGAAAGAAAACAATGAAAGTGAAGGAGGACAAGTCAACAACAACACACTCTATTTTTAAAAATAACTCAGGTAAAAATGTTGGTGCTATAGTTTGAATGGAGAATGCCTTCTGAGGTCCATGTGTTAAAAGCTGTGGTCCCCAGGGTAGGGGTGGGACATTTTAAGATTTGCAGCATAGTAGGAGGTCTCCAGGTCATTGGAATGGTGCCCTTGAAAGGGATTATGGCAGTCTGATCTCTTCACCTTTCTCTTTTCCTTCCTGGTCATGGAATTTCTCCACCACGTGCTCCCTGTCAGGATGTGCTGCCTTCAAAGAGGCCCCAAAGCAGCGGGATCAACCGACTGATTGAAATCTTCTAAACTGTGATTCAAAACAAACCCTTTCTCCTTTGCAGTCGATTATCTGTGTATTTGTTACAGGCACAGAAAGCTGAAGGACATGGTCAGCATACAAAAGAAGAACTTCCTTTGATTAGAGTTCACTGTCCCCTTTCCTTCTTCTACACTGTGTATGATCCGTTTTAGGGAGAAGAAAGTTGCTACGTATAGATTGAAGCCTTGATTTTTCTCGTGAGTGTTCTTTTCTCATGTGTCTTCTCTTTCCTTTCGTTTGCTTCACCGATTATGTAGAAAAGCCTCTTTTATTTCTATTGCTGAGTGTTTCAAAAAACCAGCCAAATGTTCAGATTGTCTATATGTTTCAATTAAGCTCTACATTGACATGAGATTTTTCAATAAAAAAATCTATTTAATACAGAATTCTGCTCCAAAATATATTGCGTTTAGATAATAGAATGGACTTCAGCCTCAGTACTATCAGTCATGTTAGGTTGACAGATGTGGAGGTGATCAAACACATGTTTATTGAGAAAGACTTTGTGTGTCAGGGACAATGTTAACCACAAATGTAACGGGAATGGCCATGTGTATATTGTGATTACAAGGTACCAGGTCATGGTCTAAGCACATTGATACTCAAGATACTTGATAAAATTTGGTTGTTATTTATTTCTTTTTGCAGATGAGGAAAGAGAAGAGGAATGGAAACATTCCTACCAGGTCACACAACTATAAATGGCAGGGCTTGGATTTAAAACTGACATATTGACTCTAGAAATTGTGGTTCGTATGTGTGTGTGTATGTGTATTTGTGGGGGGGTGGTTATCTGTACTTTAAAAATAATTTAGGGTATGGGGGAAGGAATGATAGTAGAGTGAAATAGAGATTATTACCTCATGTACATGTATGACTGCATGACCAATGTGATCCTGCAATATGTGTAATCAGAAAAATGAGAGATTACACTTTATGTATGATTTATCAAAATGTATAAATGTGTTCTACTATCATGTACAACTAATTAGAACAAATAAAATAATTAAAAATAGTTTTACAAGTCACTGTGAGAAGGTTTTCATTTTTGTCTTTCTTCAGTTATTAGAATTCTGTTATTAAGTGTATTAATTATCTTGTAATGAGTAAAATATTGCACCAAATCTTACAGGCTTTAAAAAAAAAAAAAACATTTATCATTTGATTCTTGCTGTGAGTTAGGAAAACAAGCATAGCTTAGCTATGATTTCTGCCTCAAAATTTCTCACTTTGTTTTCTCACTTTGTTGCAGTGAAAGTGTTGGCAGAGACCTCAGTCTTATCTGAAGGCACAACCGGGGGAGGATCCTCTTCCAAGTTCATGCATATGGTTGCTGGCAGGTTTCAGTTCCTCACAGTCAGTTGTACTGAGGGCCTCTGGTCTTTGCTGGCTACTGGCCAGAGGCCTCCTGCTGGTACTTGCTGTGTGGGCCTGCCAATGGGCAGCTCTCGACATGTCAGCCCGCATAAAGTAAGATTTATGATAGCACAGTTGACATGTTTGTTTTAGCACAGGCCTGTTTTACTAAAACAGGTATTTTATTCTCTGGCCTTTACTCCTTTGAGCAGAATTTGTATATTTGAAAGACCCATGCAATCAACTACTTGACAGTGTAAAGATGTTAGAAGGCAGTGTTCAGTGGTGCTTAGAGGCCATGCACATGTGTAGAAAGTCTTTTTAAGTCTTTGAATAGTATGGACCACACAATAGGTTTGTAATTAACCCTTGTTAGCTAATTAAATTTCATAATATAACCCAATCAGACTGAATCCAGTGTATTTTAGAGAATAAGTAAATTAAACTCTGTAAGAAAAAGGCTATTTATTTATTTACATGTGCATATAGATTAAATACATAATTAAAAGGAAATGTTGAAAAATTTTTTTGAGACTTTCAAATATGCAAGCATTTCTAATGTGCTTCAGTCTTATTGATTCTGAACTCTGATTAACTTTTTAAAAAATTGTGTAGATGTGCGTCTTTGTAACATTGTCATTCATAAAAATATTTTTTCAGAGAACATAGGTAACAATTATTATTTGTTATATAAGGGAAGAGTATCTTCAAAAAAATGTGTATCTTCTTTCATTTATTGAGAATTTCTATGGGCAGAGATGCTCAGCTCTGTGAGGAGTTCAGAAATGAATCAGATCTCTGCTTTCATGAAAAGAGTTGGGTTTTGAAATGAGAGACACAAAGAAATTAATTTCTCTGGGACTCAGTTTTCTCATCTATGTAATAAAATAACATTAATACTTATCAAATATTTACAAAAGACTTAAAATACATAATATGTGTGATATTCCTTGAACATAGTTAATGTTTGACAAATACAACTTTTCACTTTCCATCCCCTTACCCAGCTCTATTTGCTGCCATGGGATTTAGTGGGGGAGAAAAGGGTTCCTATAATTGAAACACTAGGTAGAGTGACCAATGCCCATATAAGGATCAAATGAATCAGTTATGGATTTATAAAATGAGAATATCTTTCTTGGAATTATTGCCAAGTGATAGACTGAGTATATTACATAGACTCTGGCTCCCCCAATGGACTCTTGGAAAAAATAGAAAATATTGTGAGTTAGGTTAAAATTGTTTAAAATAATTGCAATAATTGGAAGGATTGAACAGTTTGTCTCGGGATTTTTTTTTTTTTTTCAGGTGAAGTTTCTGTTCATCCTGTGATAAAGAGTCTTCATATAATTGGTTATTCTTGTTCTGCCCTGGATAACTTAATAAAGTTTCCCTCTTAGCCCCTGAACATGGTGCAAGAATTGTAGGAGAAATGAGAAATGAGAGAAATGAGAGGGAAAAAAACAATAAAGCAAAGGCAACGTAAGTGAAAACAAAGATGTAATTTGCATTTGGAAAGTTTATAGACTCAATTAAATTAGGAATTAAAAACATTGGCCTTTGAAGGACAATCTATAGATTAGGAGAAAATATAGTTTAATAAGGAACTAATATCAAAAATATATAGGAAACTCAAAAAACTCTCAATTGTGAGAAAAGAACCCAATCAAAAATAGGCAAAGGACCAAACCTATACACTTCAAGAAAGCATACAAATAGCTGCAGACATGTGAAAAAAAGTACACATTAAACACTGATTGTCAGTGAGGGACCAATTAAAACCACTGTGAGCTATTACCTTATACCTGTTAGAACGGCTACTGTAAAAAAAAAAGATGGAAGGTAAGTGTTGATAAGGGAGTGGTAGAAAGGAAATCTTTGTATACTATTGGCAGGAATGTAAATTAATATAACCATTATGAAAAACAGTGAATTACCATATGATCCAGTAATTCCACTTCTGGATATATATCCATATGAATCACAATTAGCATCTCAGTGGCATACCTGTACTCCCATGTTCATTGCAGCACTATTTAAAATAGCCAAGATGAGGATGTGGGGACAAGTGTACAGTCAGTCATACATTGTTGGTGGGACTACAAATTGGTGGAACCACTCTGGAAAGCCATATGGAGATTCCTCAAAAAAATGAGAATGGAACCATCAAATGAACCAGCTATCCCACTCCTAGGTATATATCCAAAGTTCTAAAATCAGCATACTACAGTGATGCAGCCACATCTATGTTTATAGCAGCACAATTCACCGTAACCACGCTATGGAGCCAATCCAGGTGTGCTTCAAGAGATGCATGAGTGAAAGAAAATGTTGTCTGTATATACAATGGAATATTACTCAGCCATATAGAAGAAGGACCTGATGACATTTTCCAGTAAATAGATGGAAGTGTAAATTATTATGGTAAGGGAAATAAGCTAGTCCCCAAAAGTCAAAGGTCAAATGTTTTCTCTAATATGACAAAACTAATCTAAAATAAGGGATGGGTATCTAAAAGGACAGATGAAAGATCAGTGGAGTAGGGGAATGGGGGAAGGGAGGAAGGATAGAATAGTGAAAAGCAGGGGAATGAATCTGACCTAACTTTCCTTTGTATATATATGAATATACCACAGTGAGTCTTACCATTGTGTATATCCACAGGACGTTAATTTTAAAAAAATCTATAAATGGTAGAAAGATTAGTAAAATAGAAGGAAGGGAAGAGGAGGTGGGAGGAAGTGAAGGAAGGGAAGTACTGGGGACTGAATTAGAACAAATTATATTCCATGCTTTATAATTATGTCAAAATGAATCCTATTGGCATGTATAACTAAAAAACCAATAAAACAAATTTAAAAATAGCCAAGATATAGAAGTATCCCAGTGTTCATCATCAGTTGAATGGATAAATATATCTTTATATACATATAAATATAAATATACATGTGAATCAATCTCTCTCCACACACACACACACACACACACACACACACACGCACACACACAGAGAATGGAATACTATTCAGGTTTAAAAAAGGGGGAAATCCTGTTATTTACAACAACATGGATGAACCTGGAGAATGCTATGCTATGTTGAATGAAATAAGCCAAGTCCAGACAGATGCCTCATGCTCTTGGTTCCATGTGGGATTCATAGAAGTAGAGAGTGGACCTACCATTACCAGAGCCTGGGTGAGGTGGGATGGATAAAGGTGAGATATTAATCAAAGGGTACAGGAAAAAAAAAAGATTTTAATGATCTGTTGCACAGAATGATGACTATAATATAGAATGACACATTGTGTATTTAAAAAAGAATGTTGACATTTGAAATGTAATCAGTTGTCTCCTGTTATTTGCAATTTCATAATGACTATAAATATATATGTACAATATGAGAAACAAAATAAAAATTTTGAATGATAGCTTAAGCTCATGTCCTAAGAATAAATACCAAATTTAAAAGTCTCAACTGATACTTCCTTTGTGAAGTTGCTGTGCATAATTGCAATCTGGGAACAGAACTGAAAGAATCTGTTTGTCCTTGAAATTGGTGTTTAAGGCATTCATGTTTGAGACCCTTTCTTCTGTTGTTATCTTGATTTAGGATTAAAAAAATGAATATTTGATCTGAATACAAAAGTTGATGGAATTTACAGTACTGTGCTATAGCTCTCCTCCCATATTGATGATGATATGATAAATAGATTCTATTTTGATGTTGAGACACTGTCAACAATGAAATGCAATTGAACATTTAGAAGCACTGCTGTCTATAAACCTGAAACTTGTGAAAGATGGTACTAAGGCATTGCTGCTGCCAGTCATGATAATAATGGTCATAACTGCAATAATTGCAACCATTTTTAACATATATGTTAACATATATGTTAGGCATATTTCCAATCACTTTATATGTAACTTATTTCATATATAAAGTGAAGTAATTAATAATATTTTTATTATTTTACAGATAAGGAAACTGAGTAACAGTAAATTTTAGTATTTGTGCTTAAGTCATAGATTTGGTGAGCAGCACCCCACAGTATCCCCAACATTCAACCTTAATATCCATATCCATATCCCCCAGCATTCGACCTTAATAAAATCTGTACCTCTCTGCTATGCTATGCTGCCTCTCTGAGAAGAGTCTAGGTATTTGATTATGAAGAACAGATCTGTTAAAACTTCTTTGGGATTTGGACTCATATTTCTCATATTTCTTCTTGTTTCCATCACTAAATATCCTCAAGATTAGGATAATGAAATAGAAAAGTACTATCAGGGTTTGCCAACATGAGTTATCATGCATAAAAATGATAATTTGCTTCTCCCTAACATTTACCTCACTTCTTTTCACTGGGCAGGAGATGAATCAAATTAATAGCAGATCTTCCCATCCTGTGAGGCCTGAGTGATACTGAGATTCTCCTCCCACTTGGTCCTGCTTAAGTATTCCTTATGACTTTACCATATGCAGCCAGTAGGCACCTTCCTGAGTCTACCTGGTATAATTCTGGGAAATAGTGTCTGTGGTTTTGCCCTTTTTATATACCTTTGCCTCTGTACTTGCATATCTGTGGAAGATCTCTCTCTTAATCTGAGCTTTTTTTTCCTAGTAAGAGAGCTATCCATGTAAACATGTAACAATGTATTCTACATGTTTTTACTTCATTCAAATTTAATTTTTTTTATTTGAAATATACTACATGTTCAAATAAAGGCAAATAAAAATTTATCAGTAATTATGTCTAAATGAAATAATATTCCAAGACAAAAATTTTCAAACTGGATTTTAAAAGCAAAAAGCAAAGTATTGTGCACATGCACACACACACAAACACAGCATACATACCTAAAGTTGAAAGTAAAAGGAAAAAACTACTTCATAAAAACATTAACAAATAGACAAATTATATAGTGGTGTTAATATCAGAATCAGAATTTCATGCAAGAAATATTAATAGCTATAGAGAGGGCCCATTTTATAAAGTTAAAATGGTCAATTCAAAAGGGGGGTATCAGAATCTTCAATGTGATGCATCATGTAAAATATTTCAAAGGAAGAAGTAAAACTTTTTATTGCAAGTGACATGATTGTGTGCAGAAGAAATCTAAAACTGCGTATAAACCATCCACCTATAAACACACACACACACACACACACACACACACACACACACATTTTCTGTATCCATTCATCCATTAACAAACAACTTGAATGCTTTCGTAGTTTGCCTTTTTGAATAATGCTTCAATGAATATTGAAGTGCAGGTCTGTCTTTGAGAAGCCAATTTTATTTCCTTTGGATATATACAAAGAAGTGAGATTGCAGGATTATGTGATAGTTTTACTTTTAACTATTTGAAAAAACTCAAAAAGTATTTCATAATTAATGGAGCAATTCACATATCCACCATCATTGTACAAAGTTTTCTCCATATCCTTCCCCAAACTTGCCATTTTTAATATAATAGTCATCTTAACAAATTCGAAGTACTGTTATATTGTGGTTATAACTTTTTTTTGTTTTCCCTGACGATTAATGATGTTGGGTGGACGATTAATGATATGCCTGTTTGTCTTCTTTATTTCTCTTTTTCTTATTTTTTGTTGAATTGGGGATTGAACCTGGGGGTACTCCAGGACTGAGCTACATCCCATTTTGAGATAGGGTTTCACTAAGTTGCACAGGCTGATCTTGAACTTGCCATCCTTCTGCCTCAGTTTTGCCAGGAGCTGGGATAAGTTATGTTCCGCTGTCCTTGGCACTCCATTTGTATGAGTTCTTTTGAGAAATGTTCATTTAGGTCTTTTACCCATTTTTAATTGGGTTATTTGGATTTTTGTCATTGAGTTTTAGGAAATTCTTATATATTTTTTCTATTTCCTCTTGGAAATTTTTGGTTTACTGTTCTGCATTCTGTATTTTTTAGGTGATATTCTGATTATTTAATCTGAATTTTATGGGAGTAAATACATCTTTCAATCTTCTTTAGCTACCTTTGTTAGCTTTCTAGCATTATAACAAACTACCTGAGATGATTAACTTATAAAAAGTTAATTTTGGCTCATAGTTTTAGAGATTCCAGTCTGTGCTCTGGTGGACTTACTGCTTTCAAGGTTCTGATGGGAATGGCAGGTGACAATGGTGGGGAGTGCCTGGCTCAGCAAATCCTTCACCTCATCTCCAGGAAGGAAAAGAGAGAGAAGGGGACCACAGTCCCAGGATCCCCTTGAAAGGCACACATCCAATGACCTAAGGACCTCTCATGAAACCTCACTTCCCAATGGTTCCACCTCATCTTGATAATGCCACCCTGGGAATGAAGCCTTTAACATGTGGGCCTTTGGGGAATATTCCTGTTATGGTTTGGATGTGAAGTGTCCCCCCAAAAACTTGCATGTGAGACAATGCAAGAAGGTTCAGAGGAGAAATGATTGGGTTGTGAGATTCTTAACCCAATCAGTGATTTAATCCCCTGATAGGGATTAACTGAGTGGTAACTGAAGTGGTAGGGTGTGGCTGGAGGTGGGAATTGGGGGGTGGCTTTGTATACGTGTTTGTATCTGGTGAGTGGAGACTCTGCTTCTTGATCACCATGATATGAACTGCTTCCCTTTGTCATACTCTCCTGCCATGATGTTCAGCCTCACCACGAGCCCCAAGGAATGGAGCTAGCCTTCTATGGACTAAGACCTCTGAAACCGTGAACCCTCAAATAAACTTTTCCTTCTAAAATTGTTCTGGTCAGATCCTTTAGTCGCAGCAGTGCAAAATCTGACTACAACAATTCCTAATCAAACTATAGCAATAAAAGCGTGTGAGATCTAGAATACTGTATTTAATTTGTACTATCTAAGCTTTTAGTTGATTCCCTAAAACAATGGAGGTACAAAATTTCAGCCATTCCAGATAGTTAGTATTTAACCTGAACCTGGCTGAGCTTATTTACTGAGTTCATTAAAAGACCTAAAATATTGGATGAGGAAGTTTTTCTGTAAGAATCAATTTTTGAACAAAAATTGAAGAATTAAAGTAATAATAAGCTATTAAGTGCTAGAGAAGGGGGGTTTTCTTCAGAGGAAAATGCAAGGAATCTGACCGAAAGGGGCATATTCTACTCACAGTGATTGGAGAAATAGGCACAAGACAATTTTACATTCTGCTAATGATTTTTTTAAAAAATTAGATTAAGAGAAATGGGAAGTTATTGGAAAGTTTTAAGCCAAGTGTAAAACCATTATATTTTGTGTATAAAAATATCTTCTGATTGCATGTTTGAGAAAATTCTGGAGGGAGATAAAAGTAGAAGCATGCTACAGTGATAAGTCAGGAGTTTGAAGTGGTTTGTCATGAGGTAGTTAAGACATTTGAGTGAGTTTTGTAATTGGCCCCATTATCTGTTAGATGTGGACCCTTTCAGGCTCAGTTTTCTAGTTTGTAGAAGCGGGGCATCCCAAAATAACTATCTGATAGTGTTGATGTAAATAATAGGGTCAATGTGTACAAAACACTTATACTATGCTTGTCAAGCGTTGGAGACATGATATAAGTGGAGATGGATAAAGTGGGCCTTATCCAGACAACATCTAGAGGATTTGATGGCTGGTTTTGATGGAGGGATTAAGGATGACTCAGATTACAGAGTTGTAAAACTGGATGTGAGAAGAGAGAGAAAAAGTCCAGACTTGAACAGAGACGGTAAGTTCACTTTTCGTTATTTTGGGGGTGAAGTTCCTTTTGCGTACTCTAAGTGGAGGTGCATGCCCTTTGGTACATGAGCTCATCTACAGAGGTTGTGGATGGAGGTTGCAGAGATGAGGTGAGAGGAGAGGAGTGGCCGCCCGCCCTTCTTTGCTCGATCACCACGTCCTGCGTAGCACATGGAAGCATGTTCATAGAGAAACTCTTGTAGGTGTCAGCCCAGGGACATGCACAGGCTGGTTCAAGACAGCATTGCTTATGAAAGCCCCAAATTGGAAACAGCTCAAATATATACCAATAGGAGACTGGAAGTGATTATTATTATTGCACGATAGCATCAACAAAAGGCAATCTCAAAAAAGGTGAAAAAGCAAAACTCACAGGAATATATTTGGTTATAATACCAGTTATATAAATCCCTCCCTAAAATAAAAAAAAATGTCTTTTTTTATTCTTTGGGGCAATGTAAATTAATACTTCCATTATGGAAAACGGTAGGAGGTTTCTCAAAAACTATAAAAAAATGGATCTACTATAAGATCCCATCATTCCACTCTTGAGTATATATCCAAAGGAATGAAATGAGCATGCAAAGGTATCTGTATACCCATGTTTGTTATAGCACTATTCACAATAGCTGTGGAATCGGTCCAGGTGACCCTTTCCAACAAATGAATACATATAAAAGTATGTGTTGTATATACACACAATGCAGTTTTATTCAGCCATAAAGAAGAATGAAATCATGTCAGCTGCAGGAAACATGAATGAAACTGGAGATCGTCATGTTAAGCACATCATCATGAACTAGAAAGGCAAGCATTGCATGTTTTTTCTCATATTTGAAAAGAAAACAAAAAAAGAAAAAACATGAAAGGAAATAAATTACTTGAAAATAGCAGAGATGCAGGAACTTTAGATTATGTAGAGGGAAATGAGAGGGAGGGGGTGTATGAAAAATCGTGGAATGAGACAGACATCATTACCCTATGTACATGTATGATTACATGAATGGTATGAATCTACATCATGTACAACCATAGAAATGAAATGATGTTTCCCATTTGTGTACAATGAATCAAAATTCAGTCTGTAAAAACAAAAATTATTTTTAAAAATTTAGAGCCATTCATAATACTGGAAGGTATAGTATGAAAAGCACATAACACTAAACAAACAATTCACACCACTTGGGGAGATGTGCATTCACTCCACCTAGTCCAACAGACTTTTCCTGTGACAACCAAGTGATTCACTCCTGTAAATGACCTAAAATTCATACATGTATCCAGCATGTACAGTCTTCACTTAGTCCACAGTTACAGCTTTGAGAGACATTGGTAACATATCCTTTTCTGAAAATTTTCTATACTGAATATATATTAAATAAATATATGAGGATATAGCAAAGAAAAAAAGAAAAAAGAAAATAGCAGATTGTCTTTTAGGGAATTGGAAGTGATCTTCAGGGTGGGAGAAGGAGGAAGAGGACAGGAGAGGGCAGTAGGAAGGGTGGACACAGAACACCCTTCCTACTGTGTGTATGGAAATGTCACAGTGAAACCCATTAATTTGTACAATGAACACAATTGAATAATTATAACAAAACAAAAAATTCTAAAACATCTCCTCATGTCCCTAAAATATACTAACAATACATATATTCAGTAAGAAAGTAACAAAAATTGAAGAATCATAACAACAGAAAAATGTACAGTTGGAGCTTCTCTTGTGTGGGAGGAAGAGGGCTGCCATTGCTGGGGAGCCTGTGGGGATGTCATGGGCATGGGAAAAATCCATTTCCTCAGCTCATGGGGGTTCCCAGGTGTTTATTATTCATCACTGCTTATGTAAATTATGAAATAGGTTCTTAATTTATCTTTCTTAACCCTAGGAACATTGTCTCAAAGTATCAAAAATCTCCATTTGTTTCTTCTTCTGAGGAATGTGCTTTGAACAATTAATCAACTCTGAATCGACCATGAAATAAATGCTATAATACCAAGGTTGAGATACATCCTCTATACAGAGTGCCTATTTTTCTCTGAGATTTGAATGAATTTAGAGATGTAAAAATTAAAATGACCAAACGATAGAGAAAATTTAACCTATTCACAGGGAACTTTAGCACTAAAATGCAGCTCAGAGGTCATTTGGTCAATGGAAGACCAAGAGAAGTCAGGTGTCTTCTGCAAGGACAGAGCTAAGAGTGCACAGTTCAATTCTTGCACAAATGGAACTGAAAAAAAGAATCTCTACACTCCCAGACTAGGAGTCTATGATCTACAACAAAAGACTGAGTGTGTTTTAATAATATTCTCTTCATCTGCCCACCCCATTTCAAGGTTTTTGTATGCCTGAGGGGGGGAAAATCTGAAAAACAAAGAGCAATGTTTTTTCTTCAGAGATTTCTAAAACAAAGTGAAATTTACAGATTAACCTGATCACACTAAAAGGCCTTAAATATCCTGTTTATCCCAAGTTTTCATACAATGGGTCTTTCATAATTTTCAAGAGGTATGTGGAAATCACAAAGAGTTATGCTGGCCAGTTACAGAGGAATGTTTTTTCTTAGACAGATAAGGATCAGGTTAGTATTTGCAGTGCCAGAAATAAGATAAAATTTCACTTCAAAACTTGAGCTGTGTTGATCTACCTATCCTCATTTCGTGTAGCCATTTATAGTAGTTGGGGTCAGCAAAATGATCCGTGGCAATTACTTTTCTGCCATCTTGAACATGTGACTATTCCTGAGGGGTGCATGCCATTCGAAAGCACCTCCAAATGAACTGGTCACACTAACAGCCACACAAATGTACCTGTGTGGCACAATGCTGTGTTTTTCAAAGGAAATACGGCAATTATAAGTCTTTTTTTTACATCAAGCATTTTTGGTAAATGGTATTTGACCTAAGGTGAAATCTGTATATTTAATTAGAGTATGAAAACTTTTTTTCCCTTTACCCTCCTTATATTTATTTTTTCACAGAGTTCATGGCAGAAATGTTGTATTCCAAACAGCAAAATTACATTTTCTTTTGACATTCTGCCTCTCTCACTGTTAACTTTAGTAATAATGTTTCCAAGTTTGAAAAGTACCATGTTTGGTCCTTGGCCGGCATTGACATTTATTTTGAGGAAAAAAAAAAAAAAATCAGCTCAGTTTTATGTATATGCATAATCTTAAATGTCCATTTTGCTAAAACTTTTTCAAAGAAGAGTTTTTTTTCCTTAAGGCAAAATTTCTTACCAGCATCTCTCAAAGTATGCAAACTCATTTTCTCCAAGCTCAAAGTGCAAAACTGGATTTTCAGATAAACATTTTCGTAGTAAGTATTTGGTCCATGTAACAAGATAGAAGTTCTTGGATTGCATGCCATTCAACAATCTCAAGAAACAGATCTGAAACTTGATGCCTAGGGCAGGTATGAACTTCTGGAAGACTTTGGCAAAGATAGGCCACACCTGTTCAAGCTGCTAGTAAAATAAATCACAGCTGTAGAAAGAACTGACCATTAACAGTAAGAGAATATCCTTCAGGGCACTTTCTTCTATTCAAAATGAAAATCAAAACGCCAACTCCCTTCTGTATATCTTCTCTCAAATATGTTTTTCTATGCTTTTATGGGAGCTATTTAAAGAAAAACTGACACAATTAAACTCATATCTCTTACTGTCTTAGAAATATCTATTAAAATATTTAAAATATATCAGTAATATTCAAAGTGTTGAAGTATCTTGAAACCAATGCCTTATCAATGTCAATTATTATGTAGTCCTGTAAGATCCATGCTTAGCCAGTAGAAATCTCTCACTCACCTTCTCAACATTATGACAATTTGAAGAATGAAATGATAGTGAGATATAGACAGTATTTTCCATTTTAGTGCTGCCACCTATTGTTTTCACAGTGATCACCAATGGATGAGTATGGTTTCCTTTTGACATTTCTTTATGACAGCCACGTGGTTGTGGAGGCTAGAAATAATTCAAACACCATAGAACTGTTAATTGTGCTCAAACTTTTTCAGGCAGAATCACTCTCAAAAAAAACCCTTTTTTTCTATTTCTAGGAGAAATTTCATTGAAGGAAGGAAGGAAGAAGGAAGGAAAGAAATTGTTGGCATAAATCTATCTACCAAAGTCATCATTCAGGAGCTATACCTCAAATACATCAAAGTTAATAAAGGCATATTTTGAAAATATATTACAAGTATCATGGCTCTTTCATTATACTCATGACTGAACATTTACATGATGGCTATATGAATCTCTCTTTTTAAGATGTCTACAGTAGCTGGTATGTTAAAAATCTATGCAAACAGAATTCCACTACATAACATGCCTAGATACTAAAAGGAATCTCAAATGCTAACAGTGTACATAAGAAAAAGCTAGAAAGTAGCATGTTGTATTTAGTATTAATTAAAAAAAATCGACAGTGCCTATAGACTGAAAAGTTAACTACCTTGTCTATAAGGTTTATTTAATCACATCTTAGTATAGTGGTATAAGTGAAAGAAAATTATTGCTTTTTCATCATACAATTTAGGTTTTTTCCTTTTCTGACCTTTATTCTATTGGTAAGGCTATCCTATTTCACAATAGGGAAGATAATAGTCAACAGTATTCTTAATCATTATTTCTTTTATCTTAATTATATAGTAAACCATTGTAAATTTGCAGGTCTTGAAAACATTCCTTTTGAGTTATTGAAGCATGGTAGTTGGTTATGGAAACAGGTTCATTGCCTGGGGAAATGTCCTTTCCCCATTGATGGCTCCCTATAATTTCTACTACAAATGTTTAGCCACAGGATCTGTAATGGTGGCACAGTTTTCTTCTTTGAGAACCAACTGGCACATCCCCAAACCTTCAGGTCCTTAATAACATTTTTGAAAAGTTCAATGAAAGTCAGAATGTTAATATATTTCTTGGCAAAATTACAAAAATCTGTTATGTTTTCTGTACTTTTGAATAAGGAATTCAGTGTGATTTTGTTTTGTTGTTTTAAAAATTTATTTCATAGGAGTCTTTCAAAGACAAAATTGTGTACCACATAAAATCCTCAATGTGTCCCCAGAGCATTGCATCATTATGTATTTTCTATCATCCATAAGTAAAATTACTAGCTTACTCTTAGGAGCTGCTCTACCAAGAAACCCAGATTCTTGGCCCCATTTAAACCACAGGCACTTCTGTTACACTTCCTGGTGACCTAAGTTTTGGGGAGATAATTGAAGGCATATGACATTTGCTTGCCAGTCCTTTCTTAAATGGTGTTCCAAAACCACTATGTCCTTCTCCACCTCCTTCAAATTCCTGCTGCCTCTTCCTACCTTCTCCCACCTTTCCTCTCCTCCTCTCTTCTTCTTCTCCCTTTTCTTCTTCTTCCTTGAGATTAAACAACCAGGATTTATGTGAGGCAGAGGCAGACATGCAGTAGTGAATAAGAGAGTAGAGTCTGACCTCAGTTTATACAGAGTATTAGGAAAAATAAAAAATTTGCCTAGCATCTGCAGTAAAATGTGATTATTTTAAAAGCTAACATGCAGAGTGTTCTAAATAGAAAAACTGCAGCAGGTGGGGTGTGCTGGTTAGCACCTAGTCTATATGTGTTGAAAATGTTCACTAAAGTAATTACTTTTGCAAGCCTGAAAAAAGGCTGTTGAGGAGAAGGTAGCCAGGCAGAGAGGGAAAGAATTTCTAGAAACAATGCTGGAGACAGAGAGGACAGTGTGGGGAGCCCAGAGTGGACAGAACATGGCCAGCCTCTCAGAGCTGAAGACATCCAGAGTGTCAGGAAAACAATCCAAGATACAATAATGAGGTGCTGCAGTAGGAAGACTTGCTAATTTATGTAGAAGGTAGCAGAAAGCCATTGAAGGGTTTAGGATCCAAGTGTGTACTAAGTTGGTCCTGGCTGCAGTGTAGACCAGATATTTACATGACCAAGCATTTTGATCCTTCACCTTTTTTCAGGAAGATATTTTGAATATTTACCTCTAATTCATTATAATATATTTATATAGTTAATAATTTTATAACTAGCTTGATTGGTCAGTGAATCAAGGCACTATGTTGTTTAACTTATCCGTCATTCTTAATATATTTCAAATTTTTATCTGATTTAATTGTCATTGTTCACACCTGGAAATACAGTGAAAAACAAAAGAAGCTCCATTTAGAATTTTCAGTTCTGGCATAGTACAGCATGACTTCAGTTCAAAATTTTATTTTAGGAATATTTTAAAATTTAATTCCCCATCATTCTAAGGCTAAAGTTTAGTGTTGTAAATTGAAACTCAATTTAATAAGGCATGGGCTAATTGTCATCCATCACAGCACACTGAAAGTGAACAAATGAGTTGGGGCCACTATTAATTCCTTTTTGGTAGAATTTCCATTCATTCCTCAGGATCCCTGTTCTAGTCAGCTTTTTTGCTGCTGCAACTAAATGATCTGACCAGAACAATTTTAGAGGAGGAAAGGTAGAGGGCTCATGGTTTCAGAGGTCTTACTCCATAGAAGACCAGTTCCTTTTCTCAGGGCTCACATTGAGGTAATCAGGAAGCAGAGAGTCTCCACCATCCAAATAACAAAATATATACCCAAAGCCATGCCCCAATTCCCACCTCCTCCAGTCACACCCTACCTCTTAATTAATCCTATCAGGGATTAATTCACTGATTGGGTTAAGACTCTTACAACCCAATCATTTTTCCTGTGAACCTTCCTGCACTGTTTCACATGTGAGCTTTTGGGGGACACCTGACTTCAAAACCATAACAATCCCTTTAGCTTTCTGTATAACATTCAAATAAATCAGTTAGGGACTTTGATTACAATTACCTGTATCAATTCTGGATGCTAAAACATAATAGGCATTGCTTATTTTCAGATAAAAATAAATACAGATAATTGGTGTAATACCTTCTTTTGCAGCTACAATAAATTATCTTGGGTACTTGAGAGCAGATGGTCTGCACTTCAAAGATAATTGGTATAGAGCATTGAGTAGAGAGGGGAGTCACACCTCAGGTGAGAACTTTAATAGACAGTTGTTGTCTATCTTGTCTATCTGTAAGGTTTAAGGCTGAGAATTGGAGTGATGGCAGAGGGGTGGGAGACACAAGGAATGGTTTTCAAGGTAAAATGGACAGAAAAAAATGTCATCTTCTGGAAAACGAATCCTTAGGGAAGTTCTAGATTTAGTGTCCTGCTGTTTGTAAGTCTAATACTTTTAAGTAAACAAAGTATAGACTTTTCAAAGTGTTATACCTGAGCCAACTCTAACTTAATCAGTGGAGGTGATCTAAAAGCAGATTTGTGTGTGTAGCTTTACTTTTATGGATATAGAAGCATTTAGGATATTTTACAAAAATCTGAATTGATAGCAAATGTCTAAGGTGAGCTTGTTGCACATGCTATTTAACTAACCCTGGTATACTTGGACTTTTCAGAGGCAAACTTCAGTAATAAAATTCATCTGCACTTCTGTCTGCCCTTGCCCACTGCCCTACACTGAAAGAGTTTAAAACAGCAAATATGATGGGTGTACATGGTTTGAATTTCTGAAGACGGTGAAAAGAGTTTCGTCATATTTGAAAGTGTTGAGTATTGCTCACCTTCACTTGATTTTCTTTGGAGAACAATTTGATTGATTTGAAATTATTCATGAACTATTTAATTGCAGATTCTCAAAATACATGCCCACTGGAAGTTTTTTGTTTTGTTTTTTTTTGTTTTAAATGCAGGGCTGAATCTCCAAGTGCAATTTTTTGCTCAGAGTAGGGTATCTGAAAACAGGAAAATAATTTTCTCTAGTTGGACTCTCAGCCCACTCTGGTTGGGATTCAAGAGGTCACATTAATAGTATGACCTTTTCCTTATATACTTACTTTAAATTTTTTTGTTTGTTTGTCTGAGATGGGGTCTTGCTTTGCTACTCAGGTTGGCCTTGAACAAGGCTGAGACTACAGGAACATGTCACGGAGCTGGAGGTTATTTACTTTTGAATAAGAGGCATGGGGTTTGAATACTTTCATCACCTGTTAATGCCTGGAGAGGTTTTGTGCAAGTTAATTTTCTTATGGTCTTTGTACCCTGGTATCACAATTTTACATGTGACTGTTTGGGATTAATATATTTTATTGTTTTTTTAATTACCATTAATATATTGTCTAATTCAACATAACGATTGTCAAATCTTGTGCAAATGATCCATAATGAAGAAAGAGGTAGTAAGATGAGGACTGAGGAGAAAGAGACTCCCCTTCCAGAAAATTCCCTTCAGGAAAGGGCCCCTCTATTGCTGGGAGAAACTCTGCCCATGAGATAGCTCTAGAAAAACAAAATGATGGTATTCATCTTGAAAATAAGAGTAAGGAAGAGACAGAGAAAAAAAGTAATTAAATGTGGAGCATGGTATAAAATAAATTGAGTCAATGTAGGGTATTTGGGGGAAAGTTATCCAAGTGAGGTAATAAGTCAAATTCTGGCATTGCCTGGTTCACAGGACGTGTTGTTCCTGAGAATCCAGGTACTGATTCATGCCTACAACATGTTAGTGAGTCATTCTCTGTTTTCCTCTTGTTATGGTCCTTAGCCAAGTCTGCTTGTTAAAGCTGTCCCTCTACTTCTAAATATATCCTTGTATTCACTCATTCTTCCTCACTTGAATCTTTAGAAGAATGAAAGAGGGCCACGTTTTCCCAACTGTGCTCTTACCTCCTTATATTTGTGATGATTTCATTGTAAATTTCACGGACTTTGTAAATGGACTGAGTGGTATAGACAGGTGGGGCATGACTGGAGGAGATGGGTCACTGGGATGTTTTCTGAAAAGGTTCATCTTCTCTGTAGCCCCTTCCCCCTCCCTCTCTCTGCTTCCTGGCTGCCATGTCCTGAGCAACTTATCTCTGCCATGCCCTTCCGCCATGATGTGCTGCCTCATCTTGGGCCTAGAGCAGTGGACTCAGTCAAATTAAACTTTCCCTTTTCTATGTTGCTCTTTTTACGTATTTTAATCACAGAGAGGAAAAGCTGAGTAACAATGGGGTATTCCTAAGTTACCCAGGCTGGACTGAAACTTGTGGGCTCAAGCGATCTTGCTACCTTGGTTTGCCAAGTAGCTGGGACTACAGACTTGTGCCACAGTGTCTGGCTAATGATTCCTTTTTAAAAGGCATATTCTACTCAACCTTTCTATTTCTTAAAAACAAGTTTCTCTTATCTTTTTCAAATGGATGCTTTCTTTGTTTCTTCCTTTTCTCAAAATTAATAATGGGTATGATTCTTGAACTAATAGCACAGGCTTCCCACTTCATCTCTGTTCATGACCCATTTGGACTTACCCAGTCTGTTAGTATGAGTACCACCTTCCAATCAAGGTTTACTTCTCACATCTCACATGGTAAAACTTCTTGAAACCTCCTCTTTCTTTGTGAGTTAGTAGAATGGGTTAATCACTTGTTTGCCTACATTTTTTTTTTTCATTTCATCATTAACTCATTGAGCAAGCATTTTTAGAAATTTGATTTTCTTTTTAAGTTATTTTGAAAAAAATATTTATGAAAACATAAAAATTGCAAAATTTATCAGGTTCTTTTTGATATTTCAATATATGTATGCATTGCATAATGTTTAAAACAAAATGAACTTATTTCTCTCCTCAAATATTTATCATATCTTCATGGTGTTTTAGTTAGCTTTTAGCTGCTCTGATTAGAAGATCTGACCAGAACAATTTTAAAGGAGGAAAAGTTTATTTGAGGGCTCATAGTTTCAGAGGTCTTAGTTCATAGAAGACCTGTTCCATTTCTCAGGGTTCCAGGTGAGGCAGAATAGCACGGTAGAAGAGTGTGGCAGAGAGAAGCAGCTTGCATCAGCAGGAAGCAGAGAGACTTCACTCTCCACATACAAAATATATCCCCCATAGCCAATGAACCCAATGACTATTCCCTCCCCCATCAGCTCACCTGCCTCCAGTTACCCCTCAGTTAATCCCATCAGGGATTAATTCACTGATTAGGTTAAGACTCTCACAGCCCAATCATTTCTCCAATCAACCTTCTTGAATTGTCTCACATGTGAGCTTTTGGGGGCCACCTCACATCCAAACCATAACACATGGTGAAAACATTCAAAATGTTTTCTCCCAGCATTTTGAAATATGAAATACTTCATTTTGAAATAGCCTCTGGTGACCATTATTCTACTTTCCATGAAATCAACTTTTTTGGACTTCACTTGTGAGTGAAATCATGGTATACTTATCTTTCTGTGCCTGACTTATTTCACTTAATATACAGATTTCCAGTTCCATCCATGATGCTTAAAATGATAGTATTTCTTCTTTTTTATGACTGAATAGTATTTCATCATGTGTATATGCCACATTTTCTTCAACAAGTGATGCATACCTAGCTTAGTTCCATTTCCTGGCTATTGTGAATGGAGCTGCAATGAACACAGAAATGCAAGATGGCTTCTGATTTCTTTTCCTTTGGATACATAACAAGGAGTGGCATTACTGGTTCTATAAGATAGCTCTAGTTTTAATTTTTTTGAGGATACACTATACCTGCTTTTCTCCTCCTGTTTCTTTCCTTGGATTCTCTCTGCTTTTATAAGCACCTGGTCTTGAGAATCATCCTCTGTCTTTAGCACATCATTGATAGCAAAGTTCTCATATTCTCTCATTTAACTTAAAGCTTCCTTGTATGTCTCCACCCGAACTTTCCAGCTTATGTCCACCTCTCCTTTATACTCTTTTTTTCACCACCTGGAATAAATAATGCCACTTTACCATTTTCAACAATCCAGAGAGTATCAGAAGATTTCTCCTCACTTCCTCTACTTTATGTTTTTCTCTTGCCTGAATGTTTTTTCCTTGCCTTTGCTTTGTGAACTCATACATTAAAGAAAACTTCTCTGGGACATTTGATAGCTGTCTTTTTTCTTGACTATTAGAGAATGTAATATTTTTGTTCTCTCTGCTTCCTCATCCTCCTTCTTTTCTTAGTAACATAGATCTCATATTGTTTCATAATTATTTTGTGAGAATAACTTCCAGGGCTGGAGTTTAATTCCTTGATGGTAAAAGCTGTATTTTCATAATCTTTTTGTCCCAAGAAACTAGAACAATGCCTCACATATGGTAACTTTACCAAAAAATATATTTGCCTATAAGTTGCATGTGTGCCGAAGATAAGAAATACATTAGTTTGGGCATATGAATACTCCTAGATACAGAAGAAATCATATAGATGAAAATTCTGGTGTCACTCTTTTGGATGTATGTAATTCAATTCAACAAATGTTCAAATGTTTACTGCCTTATAACATTTAATTAGTAAGACATCTTACATGCTATCTTTATAATTAGAAATTTAAGGAACAACTTGAAATCTGAGGGACAAGGTGTGCTTAAGGAAAGTTGAATCCATTGTCGGAAAGCAGAGATTTCTAGGCTATTGCTATACAGTAGGCTCCCCTTATCTGTGGTTTTGTTTCCTCTGGTTTCAATTAGCTCAGGTCAACTGCAGTCAGGCATCCAACCATCAACATCTCTGTGGTGATAACTGTCAGAAGATTAAGAGTAGCCTGGGGTTGGGATTGTGGCTCAGTGATAGAGCACTTGCTTGGCATGTATAAAGCCCTGGGTTTGATGCTCAGCACCACATAAAAATAAGTAAATAAATGAAATGAAGGTCTATCAACAGCTAAAAAAATATTTAAAAAAGAGTAACCTAATGCTATGTCACAATGTCTGTGTCACTCACCTCGCTTGATCTCATGGAGTAGGCATCCATCATCTCACTTCATCACAAGAATCAGTGGGGGAACAGTATGTACAGAGAAACATACAAAGTACACACAGAAAACTCCTATTAAAGTATATTATAATTGTTCAATTTTATCAGTTACTATTGTTTATCTATTACCATGCCTAATTTTTAGATTAAACTTGATCATACATATACATGGAAGCAAAACCTAGTGTACACATGGTTTCAGTCCATGACAGGGGTCTTGGAATGTATCCTCTGCAGATACGAGAGGACTAGTATGTATCAAAGTCCATTAAATTACACACTTTACCAGATATTAGACTTCGCTCGTTAGACTTGTAATCTGACACTTTAATAGCAGGTATCTAGGTATTGTAATGATAGGTATACTTTCATGTGTATCTTGTCTTTCATTGTAGTACAGTAGATGCTACTTTCTAAATGTCATGCTTCCTTAAAAATTATTATCTCTTTCTCTATCAATTGACATGCCTTTCCTAGATTTTCCACCACTCAGTCATTCTTCAAAATATCATCTGGTTTTCAACCTCATTACTGAAATTACAAAAATTATTTTACTTTTAGTTAAATAAGTCTACATACATGAATGCATAAATCATTAAGTGTACAGGCTGATGAAATATCATAAAATAAACACACCTACATAACCTGCACTTAGGTTGAGAAATAGAACATTACCAACACCACAGAAACCACTTCCATGGCCTTTCCTAACCACTGAAATCTTTCTGTTTTCCAAAGACAACCGCCATGATGACATCTCATACTATATGGTAGTTTTTAAATTTATATAATTTCAACCTCAACAAGGTGAAATTCATGGAGATATGTTGCTGAAATAACCCTTCCAGAAAGAACTGTGCCCACTGCAAGGAATGTACTTACTGCTAGCCTCTATTTGAGAGCTTCTGCATGGCCTGTCTCAATTTTTGCTCCAAGGTCACACTATTTTTGGAAATCCTTAATCAATGGCTAAGTCGGGGGCAGAGGTTAAGGACATACTTTCCTTGGAGTTTCTCCCAGGCAGTTACTGAAGAGTTGGTGGCACAAAGTCCCAGCC